>NC_054507.1:8435630-8755605 GCF_017639515.1 Carcharodon carcharias | reverse complement strand
ACTGACTCAGGCTGGAGCACGCTTCTCCTGGCACTGACTCAGGATGGAGCACGCTCCACCTGGCACAGACTCACATTGGAGCACGCTCCTCCTGGCACAGACTCACGCTGGAGCACGCACCTCCTGGCACAGACGCACACTGGAGCATGCTTCTCCTGGCACTGACTCACGCTGGAGCACGCTTCTCCTGGCACTGACTCACGTTGGAGCATACCTCTCCTGGCACTGACTCAAACTGGAGCATGCTTCTCCTGGCACTGAGTCATGCGGGAGCATGCTTCTCCTTGGCATTGACTCTCACTGGAGCACGCTTCTCCTGGCATTGACTTACGCTGGAGCATGCTTCTCCTGGCACTAATTCATGCTGGAGCACATCTCTCCTGGCACTGACTGACGCTGGAGCAGGCTTCTCCTGCCACTGACTCTCGCTGGAGCATGCTTCTCCTGGCAATGATTCACGCTGCAGCCCGCTTCTCCTGGCACTGATTCATGCTGGCGCATGCTTCTCCTGGCACTGACACAAACTGGAGCATGGCCTTCCTGGCACTTACTCACGCTGGAGCACGCTTCTCCTGGCACTGGGTCAAACTGGAGCATGCTTTTCCTGGCACTGACTCACGTTGGAGCACGCTCCTCCTGGCACTCACTGAAACTGGAGCACGCTTCTCCTGGCACTGACTCACGCTGGAGCACGCTTCTCCTGGCACTGACTCAAACTGGAGCATGTTTCTCCTGGCACTGACTGATGCTGGAGCATGCTTCTCCTGGCACTGACTGATGCTGGAGCACGCTTCTCCTGGCACTGACTGACCCTGGAGCATGCTTCTCCTGGCACTGACTGATGCTGGAGAATGGTTCTCCTGGCACTGACTCACGTTGGAGCCCGCTTCTCCTGGCACTGACTCATGCAGGAGCACGCTTCTCCTGGCAATGACTCAAGCTGGAGTACGCTTATCCTGGCACTGACTCATGCTGGAGCATGCTTCTACTGGCACTGCCTCACACTGGAGCAGGCTTCTCCTGCCACAGTCTCATGCTGGAGCATGGTTCTCCTGGCACTGACTCACACAGGAGCACGCTTCTGGCACTGACATAAGCTGGAGCACGCTTCTTCTGGCACTGACTCACGCTGGAGCACGCTTCTTCTGGCACCGACTCACTCTGGAGCACTCTTCTCCTGGCACTGACTCACGCTGGAACGGGCTTCTCCTGGCACTGACTCACACTTGAGCTCGCTTCTCCTGTCACTAATTCGTGCTGGAGCATACCTCTCCTGGCATTGACTCACGCTTGTGCGCGCTTCTCCTGGCATTGTCTCATGCTGAAGAATGCTTCTCCTGGCACCGACTCACGCTGGACCACGCTTCTCCTGGCACTAATTCGTGCTGGAGCACACCTCTCCTGGCACTGACACATGCTGCAGCAGGCTTTTTCCTGGCACTGACTCACGCTGGAGCACACTTCTCCTGGCAGAGACTCATGCTGGAGCATGGTTCTCCTGGCACTGACTCAAGCTGGAGCATGCTTCTCCTGGCGCTGACTCACGCTGGAGCATGCTTCTCCTGGCACTGACATACGCTGGAGCACGCTTCTCCTGGCACTGACTCACGCTGGAGCACGCTTCTCCTGGCACTGACTCTCTCTGGAGCACGCTTCTCCTGGCACTGACTCTCTCTGGAGCACGCTTCTCCTGGCACTGACTCACGCTGGAGCACGCTTCTCCTGGCACTGACTCAAAGTGGAGCATGGCTTTTCTGGCATTGATTCACGCTGGAGCATGCTTCGCCTGGCACTGACACACTGGAGCATGCCACTCCTGGCCCTGACTCATGCTGAAGCATGCTCTCCTGGCACTGACAGATGCTGGAGCACGCTTCTCCTGGCACTGACTCACTCTAGAGCACACCACTCCTGGCACTGGCTGATGCTGGAGCACGCCTCTCCTGGCTCTGACTCAAACTGGTGCTTGTTACTCCTTTAACTGACTGGCGCTGGAGCACTCTTCTCCTTGCACTGACTCACGCTGGAGGTCGCTTCTCCTGGCACTGACTCACGCTGGAGCACGCTTCTCCTGGCACTGACTCAAACTCAAGCATGCTTCTCCTGGCATTGACTGGTGCTGGAGCATGCTTCACCTGGCATTGACTCACACTGGAGCTCACTTCTCCTGGCAATGCCTCACAGTGGAGCATGCTTATCCTGGCAATAAATCGCGCTGGAACCCGCTTCTCCTGGCACTGACTCACGCTGGAGCCCGCTTCACCTGGCACTGACTCACGCTGGAGCCTGCTTCTCCTGGCACTGACTCACGCTGGAGCCCAATTCTCCTGGCCCTGACTCACGCTTGAGCACTCTTCTCCTGGCACTGACTCACGCTGGAGCGTACCTCTCCTGGAACTGACTCACGCAGGAGCACGCTTCTCCTGGTTTTGACTCAAACTGGAGCATGCTGCTGGCACTGACTCACGCTGGAGCTTGCTTCTCCTGACAGCGTCTGACCCTGGAGCATGCTTCTCCTGGCATTGACTCACGCTGGAGCATACCTCTCCTGGCACTGACTCACGCTGGAGCATGCTTCTCCTGGCACTGACTCACGCTGGGGCACGCTTCTCCTGGCACTGACTCAAACTCAAGCATGCTTCTCCTGGCATTGACTGGTGCTGGAGCATGCTTCACCTGGCATTGACTCACACTGGAGCTCACTTCTCCTGGCAATGCCTCACAGTGGAGCATGCTTATCCTGGCAATAAATCGCGCTGGAGCCCGCTTCTCCTGGCACTGACTCACGCTGGAGCCCGCTTCTCCTGGCACTGACTCACGCTGGAGCCCGCTTCTCCTGGCACTGACTCACGCTGGAGCTCGCTTCTCCTGGCACTGACTCACGCTGGAGCTCGCTTCTCCTGGCACTGACTCACGCTGGAGCTCGCTTCTCCTGGCACTGACTCACGCTGGAGCCCGATTCTCCTGGCCCTGACTCACGCTGGAGCACTCTTCTCCTGGCACTGACTCACGCTGGAGCGTACCTCTCCTGGAACTGACTCACGCAGGAGCACGCTTCTCCTGGCACTGTCTCATGTTGGAGCATACCTCTCCTGGCACTGACTGAAACTGGAGCATGCTTCTCCTGCCATTGACTCACGCTGGAGCACACTTCTCCTGGCACTGCCTCACACTGGAGCACGCTTCTCCTGGCATTGACTTACGCTGGAGCATGCTTCTCCTGACACTAATTCGTGCTGGAGCACACCTCTCCTGGCACTGACTCACGCTGGAGCACGCTTCTCCTGGCACTGACTCACGCTGGAGCATGCTTCTCCTGGCACTGACTCACTCTGGAGCACGCTTCTCCTGGCACTGACTCACGCTGCAAAAGGCTTCTCCTGGCACTAATTCGTGCTGGAGCATACTTCTCCTGGCATTGAGTCACGCTGGTGCACACTTCTCCTGGCATTGACTCACGCTGGAGAATGCTTCTCCTGGCACCGACTCACGCTGGACCACGCTTCCCCTGGCACTAATTCGTGCTGGAGCACACCTCTCCTGCCACTGACTCATGCTGCAGCAGGCTTGTCCTGGCACTGACTCGCGCAGGAGCATGCATCTCCTGGCACTGACTCACGCTGGATCATGCTTCTCCTGGCACTGACTCACACTGGATCATGCTTCTCCTGGCACTGACTCACGCTGGAGCATGCTCCTCCTGGCACTGACTCATGCTGGAGCATGCTTCTCCTGGCACTGCCTCACATTGGAGCACGTTTCTCCTGGCATTGACTTACGCTGGAGCATGCTTCTCCTGGCACTAATTCGTGCTGGAGCACACCTCTCCTGGCACTGACTGACGCTGGAGCAGGCTTCTCCTGGCACTGACTCTCGCTGGAGCAGGCTTCTCCTGGCACTGACTCACGCTGCAGCCCGCTTCTCCTGGCACTGATTCATGCTGGCGCACGCTTCTCCTGGCACTGACTCAAACTGGAGCATGGCCTTCCTGGCACTTACGCTGGAGCACGCTATTCCTGGCACTGGGTCAAACTGGAGCATGCTTCTCCTGGCACTGACTGACGCGGGAGCATGCATCTCCTGGCACTGACTCATGTTAGAGCACGCTTCTCCTGGCACTGACTGAAACTGCCGCACGCTTCTCCTGGCACTGACTCACGCTGGAGCACGCTTCTCCTGGCACTGACTCACGCTGGAGCATGCTTCTCCTGGCACTGACTCGCGCTGGAGCATGCTTCTCCTGGCACTGACTCACGCTGGAGCATGCTTCTCCTGGCACTGACTGACCTTGGCGCATGCTTCTCCTGCCACTGACTGACGCTGGAGTATGCTTCTCCTGGCACTGACTCACGCAGGAGCACGCTTCTGATGGCACTGACTCACGCTGAAGTACGCTTATCCTAGCACTGACTTATGCTGGAGCATGCTTCTCCTGGCACTGACTGGTGCTGGAGCATGCTTCAACTGGCACTGCCTCACACTGGAGCATGCTTCTCCTGGCACAGACTCGTGCTGGAGCACGCTTCTCCTGGCACTGACTCACGCCGGAGCACGCTTCTCCTGGCACTGACATACGCTGGAGCACGCTTCTTCTGGCACTGACTCATGCCGGAGCACGCTTCTCCTGGCACTGACTCACGCTGGAACAGGCTTCTCCTGGCAATGACTCACGCTGGAGCATGCTTCTCCTGGCAATGACTCACGCTGGAGCATGCTTCTCCTGGCAATGACTCACGCTGGAGCACGCTTCTCCTGGCACTGACTCACACTTGAGCTCGCTTCTCCTGTCACTAATTCGTGCTGGAGCATACTTCTCCTGGCATTGACTCACGCTTGTGCGCGCTTCTCCTGGCATTGTCTCATGCTGGAGAATGCTTCTCCTGGCACCGACTCACGCTGGACCACGCTTCTCCTAGCACTAATTCATGCTGGAGCACACCTCTCCTGGCACTGACACATGCTGCAGCAGGCTTTTCCTGACACTGACTCACGCTGGAGCATGCTTCTCCTGGCACTGACTCACGCTGGAGCATGCTTATCCTGGCACTGACTCACGCTGGATCATGCTTCTCCTGGCACTGACTCACGCTGGAGCACGCTGCTCCTGGCACAGACTCATGCTGGAGCATGGTTCTCCTGGCACAGACTCATGCTGGAGCATGGTTCTCCTGGCACTGACTCACGCTGGAGAATGCTTCTCCTGGCACTGACATACGCTGGAGCATGCTTCTTCTGGCACTGACTCACGCTGGAGCACGCTTCTCCTGGCACTGGCTCACTCTGGAGCACGCTTCTCCTGGCACTGACTCTCGCTGGAACAGGCTTCTCTTGGAACTGACTCACACTTGAGCTCGCTTCTCCTGTCACTAATTCGTGCTGGAGCATACTTCTTCTGGCACTGACTCATGCTGCAGCCCGCTTCTCCTGGTACTGATTCATGCTGGCGCACGCTTCTCCTGGCACTGACTCAAACTGGAGCATGGCCTTCCTGGCACTTACGCTGGAGCACGCTTCTTCTGGCACTGGCTCACTCTGGAGCACGCTTCTCCTGGCACTGACTCACGCTGGAACAGGCTTCTCCTGGCACTGACTCACACTTGAGCTCGCTTCTCCTGTCACTAATTCGTGCTGGAGCATACTTCTCTTGGCATTGACTCACGCTTGTGCGCGCTTCTCCTGGCATTGTCTCACGCTGGAGAATGCTTCTCCTGGCACCGACTCACGCTGGACCACGCTTCTCCTGGCACGAATTCGTGCTGGAGCATACCTCTCCTGGCATTGACTCACGCTTGTGCGCGCTTCTCCTGGCATTGTCTCATGCTGAAGAATGCTTCTGGCACCGACTCACGCTGGACCACGCTTCTCCTGGCACAGACTCATGCTGGAGCATGGTTCTCCTGGCACTGACTCACGCTGGAGCATGCTTCTCCTGGCGCTGACATACGCTGGAGCATGCTTCTCCTGGCGCTGACATACGCTGGAGCACGCTTCTTCTGGCACTGACTCACGCTGGAGCACGCTTCTTCTGGCACTGACTCACGCTGGAGCACACTTCTCCTGGCACTGGCTCACTCTGGAGCACGCTTCTCCTGGCACTGACTCTCGCTGGAACAGGCTTCTCCTGGCAATGACTCACGCTGGAGCATGCTTCTCCTGGCACTGACTCACACTTGAGCTCGCTTCTCCTGTCACTAATTCGTGCTGGAGCATACTTCTCCTGGCATTGACTCACGCTTGTGCGTGCTTCTCCTGGCATTGTCTCACGCTGGAGAATGCTTCTCCTGGCACCGACTCACGCTGGACCACGCTTCTCCTGGCACTAATTCGTGCTGGAGCACACCTCTCCTGGCACTGACACATGCTGCAGCAGGCTTTTCCTGACACTGACTCACACTGGAGCATGCTTCTCCTGGCACTGACTCACGCTGGAGCATGCTTCTCCTGGCACTGACTCACGCTGGATCATGCTTCTCCTGGCACTGACTCACGCCAGAGGAAGCTTCTCCTGGCACAGACTCATGCTGGAGCATGGTTCTCCTGGCACTGACTCACGCTGGAGCATGCTTCTCCTGGTACTGACATACGCTGGAGCACGCTTCTCCTGGCACTGACATACGCTGGAGCACGCTTCTCCTGGCACTGACTCACTCTGGAGCACGCTTCTCCTGGCACTGACTCATGCTGGAGCATGTTTCTCCTGGCACTGACTCAAAGTGGAGCATGGCTTTTCTGGCATTGATTCACGCTGGAGCATGCTTCTCCTGGCACTGACACACTGGAGCATGCCACTCCTGGCACTGACTCATGCTGCAGCATGCTTCTCCTGGCATTGACTCACGCTGGAGCACACTTCTCCTGGCACAGACTCAAGCTGAAGCATGCTCTCCTGACACTGACAGATGCTGGAGCACGCTTCTCCTGGCACTGACTCACGCTGAAGCATGCTCTCCTGGCACTGACAGATGCTGGAGCTCGCTTCTCCTGGCACTGACTCACGCTGGAGCACACCACTCCTGGCACTGGCTGATGCTGGAGCACGCCTCTCCTGGCACTGACTCCAACTGGTGCTTGTTTCTCCTTTCACTGACTGATGCTGGAGCACTCTTCTCCTGGCACTGACTCACGCTGTAGCACGCTTCTCCTGGCACTGACTCACGCTGGAGCACGCTTCTCCAGGCACTGACTCAAACTGGAGCATGCTTCTCCGGGCATTGACTGGTGCTGGAGCATGCTTCACCTGGCACTGACTCACACTAGAGCTCATTTCTCCTGGCACTGCCTCACCCTGGAGCATGGTTCTCCTGGCACTGACTCACGCTGGAGCACGCTTCTCCTGGCACTGACTCACGCTGGAACAGGCATCTCCTGGCACTGACTCACGCTGGACCACGCTTCTCCTGGCACTAATTCGTGCTGGAGCACACCTCTCCTGGCACTGACAAATGCTGCAGCAGGCTTTTCCTGACACTTACTCACACTGGAGCATGCTTCTCCTGGCACTGACTCACGCTGGAGCATGCTTCTCCTGGCACTGACTCACGCTGGAGCATGCTTCGCCTGGCACTGAGTCACGCTGGAGCACACTTCTCCTGGCACTGACTCACGCTGGAGCATGCTTCTCCTGCCACTGACACATTGGGGCATGATTCTCCTGGCACTGACTCACGCTGGAGCATGCTTCTCCTGGCACAGAGTCATGCTGGAGCACGCTTCTCCTGGCACTGACTCACGCTGGAGCACGCTTCTCCTGGCACTGACATATGCTGGAGCACGCTTCTCCTGGCACTGACTCACGCTGGAGCACGCATTTCCTGTCAATGAGTCACGCTGGAGCACGCTTCTGTCACTGACTCAAAGTGGAGCATGGTTTTTCTGGCATTGATTCACGCTGGAGCATGCTTCTCCTGGCACTGACACACTGGAGCATGCCACTCCAGGCACTGATTCATGCTGCAGCATGCTTCTCCTGGCATTGACTCACGCTGGAGCACGCTTCTCCTGGCACAGACTCAAGGTGAAGCCTGCTCTCCTGGCACTGACAGATGCTGGAGCACGCTTCTCCTGGCACTGACTCACGCTGGAGCACACCACTCCTGGCACTGGCTGATGCTGGAGCACGATTCTTCTGGCACTGACTCACGTTGGAGCACGCTTCTCCTGGCACTGACTCACGTTGGAGCACGCTTCTCCTGGCTCTGACAGAAATGGTAGCACGTTTCTCCTGGCATTGATAAAGCTGGGGCACCCTTCTCCTGGCTCTGACTCAAACTGGAGCATGCTTCTGGCACTGATCACGCTGGAGCACGCTTCTCTTGGTACTGACTCACGCTGGAGCACGCTTCTCCTGGCACTGACTCACGCTGGAGCACGCTTCTCCTGGCACTGACTCACGCTGGAGCACGCTTCTCCTGGCACTGACTCACGCTGGAGCACGCTTCTCCTGGCACTGGCTCACGCTGGAGCATACCTCTCCTGGCACTGACTCACGCAGAAGCACGCTTCTCCTGGCACTGACTCACGCAGAAGCACGCTTCTCCTGGCACTGACTCACGCTGGAGCACGCTTCTCCTGGCACTGACTCACGCTGGAGCACGCTTCTCCTGGCACTGAATCACGCTGGAGCACGCTTCTCCTGGCACTGACTCACGCTGGAGCATATCTCTCCTGGCACTGACTCACGCAGGAGCACGCTTCTCCTGGCACTGACTCACGCTGGAGCACGCTTCTCCTGGCACTGACTGGTGCTGGAGCATGCTTCTCCTGGCAATGATTCACGCTGCAGCCCGCTTCTCCTGGCAATGATTCACACTGCAGCCCGCTTCAGCTGGCACTGATTCAAGCTGGCGCACGCTTCTCCTGGCACTGACTCAAACTGGAGCATGGCCTTCCTGGCACTTAGTCACGCTGGAGCACGCTTCTCCTGGCACTGGGTCAAACTGGAGCATGCTTCTCCTGGCACTGACTGATGCTGGAGCACGCTTCTCCTGGCACAGACTCACGCTTGAGCCCGCTTCTCCTGGCACTGACTCACACTGGAGCATGCTTCTCCTGGCACTGACTGACGCTGGAGAATGCTTCTCCTGGCACTGACTGACCCTGGAGCATGCTTCTCCTGGCACTGACTGATGCTGGAGCACGCTTCTCCTGGCACTGACTCACGCAGGAGCACGCTTCTCCTGGCACTGACTGAATCTGGAGCACGCTTCTCCTGGCATTGACTGAATCTGGAGTACGCTTCTCCTGGCACTGACTCACGCTGGAGCACGCTTCTCCTGGCACTCACTCAAACTGGAGCATGCTTCTGGCACTGACTCACGCTGGAGCATGCTTCTCCTGACAGCGCCTGACCCTGGAGCATGTTTCTCCTGGCACTGACTGATGCTGGAGCATGCTTCTCCTGGCACTGACAAACACTGGAGCATGCTTCTCCTGGCACTGACTCACGCTGGAGCATGCTTCTCCTGGCACTGACTCACGCTGGAGCATGCTTCTCCTGGCACTGACTCATGCTGGATCATGCTTCTCCTGGCACTGACTCATGCTGGATCATGCTTCTCCTGGCACTGACTTAGCCGGAGCACGCTTCTCCTGGCACAGACTCATGCTGGAGCATGCTTCTCCTGGCACTGACCCACGCTGGAGCATGCTTCTCCTGGCACTGACTCACGCTGGAGCATGCTTCTCCTGGCACTGACTCATGCTGGAGCACGCTTCTCCTGGCACTGTCTCAAAGTGGAGCATGGCTTTTCTGGCATTGATTCACGCTGGAGCACGCTTCTCCTGGCACAGACTCACGCTTGAGCCCGCTTCTCCTGGCACTGACTCACACTGGAGCATGCTTCTCCTGGCACTGACTCACGCTGGAGAATGCTTCTCCTGGCACTGACTGACCCTGGAGCATGCTTCTCCTGGCACTGACTGATGCTGGAGCACGCTTCTCCTGGCACTGACTCACGCAGGAGCACGCTTCTCCTGGCACTGACTGATTCTGGAGCACGCTTCTCCTGGCATTGACTGAATCTGGAGTACGCTTCTCCTGGCACTGACTCACGCTGGAGCTCGCTTCTCCTGGCACTCACTCAAACTGGAGCATGCTTCTGGCACTGACTCACGCTGGAGCATGCTTCTCCTGACAGCGCCTGACCCTGGAGCATGTTTCTCCTGGCACTGACTGATGCTGGAGCATGCTTCTCCTGGCACTGACAAACACTGGAGCATGCTTCTCTTGGCACTGACTCACGCTGGAGCATGCTTCTCCTGGCACTGACTCACGCTGGAGCATGCTTCTCCTGGCACTGACTCATGCTGGATCATGCTTCTCCTGGCACTGACTTAGCCGGAGCACGCTTCTCCTGGCACAGATTCATGCTGGAGCATGCTTCTCCTGGCACTGACTCATGCTGGAGCATGCTTCTCCTGGCACTGACTCATGCTGTAGCACGCTTCTCCTGGCACTGTCTCAAAGTGGAGCATGGCTTTTCTGGCATTGATTCACGCTGGAGCATGCTTCTCCTGGCACTGACACGCTGGAGCATGCTTCTCCTGGCACTGACCCACTGGAGCATGCCACTCCTGGCACTGACTCATGCTGCTGCATGCTTCTCCTGGCACTGTCTCAAAGTGGAGCATGGCTTTTCTGGCATTGATTCACGCTGGAGCATGCTTCTCCTGGCACTGACACGCTGGAGCATGCTTCTCCTGGCCCTGACCCACTGGAGCATGCCACTCCTGGCACTGACTCATGCTGCTGCATGCTTCTCCTGGCATTGACTCATGCTGGAGCATTCTTCTCCTGGCACAGACTCAAGCTGAAGCATGCTGTCCTGGCACTGACAGATGCTGGAGCATGCTTCTCCTGGCACTGACTCACGCTGGAGCACACCACTCCTGGCACTGGCTGATGCTGGAGCATGCCTCTCCTGGCACTGACTCAAACTGGTGTTTGTTTCTCCTTTCACTGACTGACGCTGGAGCACTCTTCTCCTGGCACTGACTCACGCTGGAGCACGCTTTTCCTGGCACTGACTCACGCTGGAGCACGCTTCTCCTGGCACTGACTCAAACTGGAGCATGCTTCTCCTGGCATTGACTGGTGCTGGAGCAAGCTTCACCTGGCACTGACTCACACTGGAGCTCATTTCTCCTAGCACTGCCTCATACTGGAGCATGCTTCTCCTGGCACTTCCTCACGCTGGAGCACGCTTCTCTTGGCACTGACTCACGCTGGAGCACGCTTCTCCTGGCACTGACTCACGCTGATGCACGCTTCTCCTGGCACTGACTCACGCTGGTGCACGCTTCTCCTGGCACTGATTCACACTGGAGCACGCTTCTCCTGGCTCAGACTCATGCTGGAGCACGGTTCTCCTGGCACTGACTCACGCAGGAGAACGCTTCTCCTGGCACTGACATACGCTGGAGCACTCTTCTACTGGCACTGACTCACGCTGGAGCACGCTTCTCCTGGCAGTGACTGACTCTGGAGCACGCTTCTCCTGGCACTGACTCACGCTGGTGCGCGCTTCTCCTGGCATTGACTCACGCTGGAGAATGCTTCTCCTGGCACTAATTCGTGCTGGGGCACACCTCTCCTGGCACTGACTCCTGCTGCAGCAGGCTTTTCCTGGCACTGACTCGCGCTGGAGCATGCTTCTCCTGGCACTGACTCACGCAGGAGCACGCTTCTCCTGGCACTGACTCACCCTGGAGTACGCTTATCCTAGCACTGACTCATGCTGGAGTATGCTTCTCCTGGCACTGACTGGTGCTGGAGCATGCTTCAACTGGCACTGCCTCACACTGGAGCACGCTTCTCCTGGCACAGGCTCATGCTGGAGCATGGTTCTCCTGGCACTGACATACGCTGGAAAATGCTTCTCCTGGCACTGACTCACTCTGGAGCACGCTTCTCCTGGCACTGACTCACTCTGGAGCACGCTTCTCCTGGCACTGACTCATGCTGGAACAGGCTTCTCCTGGCACTGACTCACGCTTGTGCGCGCTTCTCCTGGCATTGTCTCACGCTGGAGAATGCTTCTCCTGGCACTAATTCGTGCTGGAGCACACCTCTCCTGGCACTGACACATGCTGCAGCAGGCTTTTCCTGACACTGACTCACACTGGAGCATGCTTCTCCTGGCACTGACTCACGCTGGAGCATGCTTCTCCTGGCACTGACTCACGCTGGATCATGCTTCTCCTTGCACTGACTCACGCTGGAGCACGCTTCTCCTGGCATTGACTCACGCTGGAGCATGCTTCTTCTGGCACTGACTCATGCTGGTGCACGCTTCTTCTGGCACTGACTCACGCTGGAGCACGCTTCTCCTGGCACTGACTCGCGCTGGAGCACGCTTCTCCTGGCACTAATTCGTGCTGGAGCACACCTCTCCTGGCACTGACACATGCTGCAGCAGGCTTTTCCTGACACTGACTCAAAGTGGAGCATGGCTTTTCTGGCATTGATTCACGCTGGAGCATGCTTCTCCTGGCACTGACACACTGGAGCATGCCACTCCTGGCACTGACTCATGCTGCAGCATGCTTCTCCTGGCATTGACTCACGCTGGAGCACGCTTCTCCTGGCACAGACTCATGCTGGAGCATGGTTCTCCTGGCACTGACTCACGCTGGAGCACGCTTCTCCTGGCACTGACTCACGCTGGAGCATGCTTCTCCTGGCACTGACTCACGCTGGATCATGCTTCTCCTGGCACTGACTCACGCCGGAGGAAGCTTCTCCTGGCACAGACTCATGCTGGAGCATGGTTCTCCTGGCACTGACTCACGCTGGAGCATGCTTCTCCTGGTACTGACATACGCTGGAGCACGCTTCTCCTGGCACTGACTCACTCTGGAGCACGCTTCTCCTGGCACTGACTCACTCTGGAGCACGCTTCTCCTGGCACTGACTCACGCTGGAGCATGTTTCTCCTGGCACTGACTCAAAGTGGAGCATGGCTTTTCTGGCATTGATTCACGCTGGAGCATGCTTCTCCTGGCACTGACACACTGGAGCATGCCACTCCTGGCACTGACTCATGCTGCAGCATGCTTCTCCTGGCATTGACTCACGCTGGAGCACACTTCTCCTGGCACAGACTCAAGCTGAAGCATGCTCTCCTGACACTGACAGATGCTGGAGCACGCTTCTCCTGGCACTGACTCACGCTGAAGCATGCTCTCCTGGCACTGACAGATGCTGGAGCTCGCTTCTCCTGGCACTGACTCACGCTGGAGCACTCCACTCCTGGCACTGGCTGATGCTGGAGCACGCCTCTCCTGGCACTGACTCCAACTGGTGCTTGTTTCTCCTTTCACTGACTGATGCTGGAGCACTCTTCTCCTGGCACTGACTCACGCTGTAGCACGCTTCTCCTGGCACTGACTCACGCTGGAGCACGCTTCTCCAGGCACTGACTCAAACTGGAGCATGCTTCTCCGGGCATTGACTGGTGCTGGAGCATGCTTCACCTGGCACTGACTCACACTAGAGCTCATTTCTCCTGGCACTGCCTCACCCTGGAGCATGGTTCTCCTGGCACTGACTCACGCTGGAGCACGCTTCTCCTGGCACTGACTCACGCTGGAACAGGCATCTCCTGGCACTGACTCACGCTGGACCACGCTTCTCCTGGCACTAATTCGTGCTGGAGCACACCTCTCCTGGCACTGACAAATGCTGCAGCAGGCTTTTCCTGACACTTACTCACACTGGAGCATGCTTCTCCTGGCACTGAATCACGCTGGAGCATGCTTCTCCTGGCACTGACTCACGCTGGAGCATGCTTCGCCTGGCACTGAGTCACGCTGGAGCACACTTCTCCTGGCACTGACTCACGCTGGAGCATGCTTCTCCTGCCACTGACACATTGGGGCATGATTCTCCTGGCACTGACTCACGCTGGAGCATGCTTCTCCTGGCACAGAGTCATGCTGGAGCACGCTTCTCCTGGCACTGACTCACGCTGGAGCACGCTTTTCCTGGCACTGACATATGCTGGAGCACGCTTCTCCTGGCACTGACTCACGCTGGAGCACGCTTCTCCTGGCACTGAATCACGCTGGAGCACGCTTCTCCTGGCACTGACTCACGCTGGAGCATATCTCTCCTGGCACTGACTCACGCAGGAGCATGCTTCTCCTGGCACTGACTCACGCTGGAGCACGCTTCTCCTGGCACTGACTGGTGCTGGAGCATGCTTCTCCTGGCAATGATTCACGCTGCAGCCCGCTTCTCCTGGCAATGATTCACGCTGCAGCCCGCTTCAGCTGGCACTGATTCAAGCTGGCGCACGCTTCTCCTGGCACTGACTCAAACTGGAGCATGGCCTTCCTGGCACTTAGTCACGCTGGAGCACGCTTCTCCTGGCACTGGGTCAAACTGGAGCATGCTTCTCCTGGCACTGACTGATGCTGGAGCACGCTTCTCCTGGCACAGACTCACGCTTGAGCCCGCTTCTCCTGGCACTGACTCACACTGGAGCATGCTTCTCCTGGCACTGACTGACGCTGGAGAATGCTTCTCCTGGCACTGACTGACCCTGGAGCATGCTTCTCCTGGCACTGACTGATGCTGGAGCACGCTTCTCCTGGCACTGACTCACGCAGGAGCACGCTTCTCCTGGCACTGACTGAATCTGGAGCACGCTTCTCCTGGCATTGACTGAATCTGGAGTACGCTTCTCCTGGCACTGACTCACGCTGGAGCACGCTTCTCCTGGCACTCACTCAAACTGGAGCATGCTTCTGGCACTGACCCACGCTGGAGCATGCTTCTCCTGACAGCGCCTGACCCTGGAGCATGTTTCTCCTGGCACTGACAGATGCTGGAGCATGCTTCTCCTGGCACTGACAAACACTGGAGCATGCTTCTCCTGGCACTGACTCACGCTGGAGCATGCTTCTCCTGGCACTGACCCACGCTGGAGCATGCTTCTCCTGGCACTGACTCACGCTGGAGCATGCTTCTCCTGGCACTGACTCATGCTGGAGCACGCTTCTCCTGGCACTGTCTCAAAGTGGAGCATGGCTTTTCTGGCATTGATTCACGCTGGAACACGCTTCTCCTGGCCCAGACTCACGCTTGAGCCCGCTTCTCCTGGCACTGACTCACACTGGAGCATGCTTCTCCTGGCACTGACTCACGCTGGAGAATGCTTCTCCTGGCACTGACTGACCCTGGAGCATGCTTCTCCTGGCACTGACTGATGCTGGAGCATGCTTCTCCTGGCACTGACTGATGCTGGAGCACGCTTCTCCTGGCACTGACTCACGCAGGAGCACGCTTCTCCTGGCACTGACTGAATCTGGAGCACGCTTCTCCTGGCATTGACTGAATCTGGAGTACGCTTCTCCTGGCACTGACGCACGCTGGAGCTCGCTTCTCCTGGCACTCACTCAAACTGGAGCATGCTTCTGGCACTGACTCACGCTGGAGCATGCTTCTCCTGACAGCGCCTGACCCTGGAGCATGTTTCTCCTGGCACTGACTGATGCTGGAGCATGCTTCTCCTGGCACTGACAAACACTGGAGCATGCTTCTCTTGGCACTGACTCACGCTGGAGCATGCTTCTCCTGGCACTGACTCACGCTGGAGCATGCTTCTCCTGGCACTGACTCATGCTGGATCATGCTTCTCCTGGCACTGACTTAGCCGGAGCACGCTTCTCCTGGCACAGACTCATGCTGGAGCATGCTTCTCCTGGCACTGACTCATGCTGGAGCATGCTTCTCCTGGCACGGACTCATGCTGGAGCACGCTTCTCCTGGCACTGTCTCAAAGTGGAGCATGGCTTTTCTGGCATTGATTCACGCTGGAGCATGCTTCTCCTGGCACTGACACGCTGGAGCATGCTTCTCCTGGCACTGACCCACTGGAGCATGCCACTCCTGGCACTGACTCATGCTGCTGCATGCTTCTCCTGGCATTGACTCATGCTGGAGCATTCTTCTCCTGGCACAGACTCAAGCTGAAGCATGCTGTTCTGGCACTGACAGATGCTGGAGCATGCTTCTCCTGGCACTGACTCACGCTGGAGCACACCACTCCTGGCACTGGCTGACGCTGGAGCATGCCTCTCCTGGCACTGACTCAAACTGGTGTTTGTTTCTCCTTTCACTGACTGACGCTGGAGCACTCTTCTCCTGGCACTGACTCACGCTGGAGCACGCTTTTCCTGGCACTGACTCACGCTGGAGCACGCTTCTCCTGGCACTGACTCAAACTGGAGCATGCTTCTCCTGGCATTGACTGGTGCTGGAGCAAGCTTCACCTGGCACTGACTCACACTGGAGCTCATTTCTCCTAGCACTGCCTCATACTGGAGCATGCTTCTCCTGGCACTTCCTCACGCTGGAGCACGCTTCTCTTGGCACTGACTCACGCTGGAGCACGCTTCTCCTGGCACTGACTCACGCTGATGCACGCTTCTCCTGGCACTGACTCACGCTGGTGCACGCTTCTCCTGGCACTGATTCACACTGGAGCACGCTTCTCCTGGCTCAGACTCATGCTGGAGCACGGTTCTCCTGGCACTGACTCACGCAGGAGAACGCTTCTCCTGGCACTGACATACGCTGGAGCACGCTTCTACTGGCACTGACTCACGCTGGAGCACGCTTCTCCTGGCAGTGACTGACTCTGGAGCACGCTTCTCCTGGCACTGACTCACGCTGGTGCGCGCTTCTCCTGGCATTGACTCACGCTGGAGAATGCTTCGCCTGGCACTAATTCGTGCTGGGGCACACCTCTCCTGGCACTGACTCCTGCTGCAGCAGGCTTTTCCTGGCACTGACTCGCGCTGGAGCATGCTTCTCCTGGCACTGACTCACGCAGGAGCACGCTTCTCCTGGCACTGACTCACCCTGGAGTACGCTTATCCTAGCACTGACTCATGCTGGAGTATGCTTCTCCTGGCACTGACTGGTGCTGGAGCATGCTTCAACTGGCACTGCCTCACACTGGAGCACGCTTCTCCTGGCACAGGCTCATGCTGGAGC
This sequence comes from Carcharodon carcharias, assembly GCF_017639515.1. Classification (NCBI taxonomy): domain Eukaryota; kingdom Metazoa; phylum Chordata; class Chondrichthyes; order Lamniformes; family Lamnidae; genus Carcharodon; species Carcharodon carcharias. The sequence goes on along the minus strand of NC_054507.1, from coordinate 8,738,603 downwards.
ATGGTTCTCCTGGCACTGACATACGCTGGAAAATGCTTCTCCTGGCACTGACTCACTCTGGAGCACGCTTCTCCTGGCACTGACTCACTCTGGAGCACGCTTCTCCTGGCACTGACTCATGCTGGAACAGGCTTCTCCTGGCACTGACTCACGCTTGTGCGCGCTTCTCCTGGCATTGTCTCACGCTGGAGAATGCTTCTCCTGGCACTAATTCGTGCTGGAGCACACCTCTCCTGGCACTGACACATGCTGCAGCAGGCTTTTCCTGACACTGACTCACGCTGGAGCATGCTTCTCCTGGCACTGACTCACGCTGGATCATGCTTCTCCTGGCACTGACTCACGCTGGAGCACGCTTCTCCTGGCATTGACTCACGCTGGAGCATGCTTCTTCTGGCACTGACTCATGCTGGTGCACGCTTCTTCTGGCACTGACTCACGCTGGAGCGCGCTTCTCCTGGCACTGACTCGCGCTGGAGCACGCTTCTCCTGGCACTAATTCGTGCTGGAGCACACCTCTCCTGGCACTGACACATGCTGCAGCAGGCTTTTCCTGACACTTACTCACACTGGAGAATTCTTCTCCTGGCACTGACTCACGCTGGAGCACGCTTCTCCTGGCACTGACTCACGCTGGAGCAGGCTTCTCCTGCCACTGACACGCTGGAGCATGATTCTCCTGGCACTGACTCACGCTGGAGCACGCTTCTCCTGGCACAGACTCATGCTGGAGCATGGTTCTCCTGGCACTGACTCACGCTGGAGCACGCTTCTCCTGGCACTGCCATACGCTGGACATGCTTCTCCTGGCACTGACTCACGCTGGAGCACGCTTCTCCTTGCACTGACTCACTCTGGAGCACGCATTTCCTGGCAATGAGTCAAGCTGGAGCACGCTTCTGGCACTGACTCCAAGTGGAGCATGGTTTTTCTGGCATTGATTCACGCTGGAGCATGCTTCTCCTGGCACTGACACACTGGAGCATGCCATTCCTGGCACTGATTCATGCTGCAGCATGCTTCTGCTGGCATTGACTCACGCTGGAGCACGCTTCTCCTGGCACAGACTCAAGCTGAAGCCTGCTCTCCTGGCACTGACAGATGCTGGAGCACGCTGCTCCTGGCACTGACTCACGCTGGAGCACACCACTCCTGGCACTGGCTGATGCTGGAGCACGATTCTTCTGGCACTGACTCACGCTGGAGCACGCTTCTCCTGGCACTGACTCACGTTGGAGCACGCTTCTCCTGGCTCTGACAGAAATGGTAGCACGCTTCTCCTGGCATTGACTAATGCTGGGGCACCCTTCTCCTGGCACTGTCTCAAACTGGAGCATGCTTCTGGCACTGACTCACGGTGGAGCATGCTTCTCCTGACACTGCCTGACCCTGGAGGATGCTTCTGGCACTGACTGATACTGGAGAATGCTTCTCCTGGCACTTACTCACGCTGGAGCATGCTTCTCCTGGCACTTACTCACGCTGGAGCATGCTTCTCCTGGCAATGACTCATGCTGGAGCACGCTTCTCCTGGCACTGATTCACGCTGGAGCACGCTTCTCCTAGCTTTGACTCACGCTGGAGCACGCTTCTCCTGGTACTGACTCACGCTGGAGCACGCTTCTCCTGGCACTGACTCACGCTGGAGCACGCTTCTCCTGGCACTGACTCACGCTGGAGCACGCTTCTCCTGGCACTGACTCACGCTGGAGCACGCTTCTCCTGGCACTGACTCACGCTGGAGCACGCTTCTCCTGGCACTGGCTCACGCTGGAGCATACCTCTCCTGGCACTGACTCACGCAGGAGCACGCTTCTCCTGGCACTGACTCACGCTGGAGCACGCTTCTCCTGGCACTGAATCACGCTGGAGCACGCTTCTCCTGGCACTGGCTCACGCTGGAGCATATCTCTCCTGGCACTGACTCACGCAGGAGCAGGCTTCTCCTGGCACTGACTGGTGATGGAGCATGCTTCTCCTGGCATTGACTCACGCTGGAGCACGCTTCTCCTGGCACTGACTGACGCTGGAGCAGGCTTCTCCTGGCACTGACTCATGCTGGAGCCCGCTTCTCCTGGCAATGATTCACGCTGCAGCCCGCTTCTCCTGGCAATGATTCACGCTGCAGCCCGCTTCTCCTGGCACTGATTGAAGCTGGCGCACGCTTCTCCTGGCACTGACTCAAACTGGAGCATGGCCTTCCTGGCAATTACTCACGTTGGAGCACGCTTCTCCTGGCACTGGGTCAAACTGGAGCATGCTTCTCCTGGCACTGACTGATGCTGGAGCACACTTCTCCTGGCACAGAGTCACGCTTGAGCCCGCTTCTCCTGGCACTGACTCACACTGGAGCATGCTTCTCCTGGCACTGACTCACGCTGGAGAATGCTTCTCCTGGCACTGACTGACCCTGGAGCATGCTTCTCCTGGCACTGACTGATGCTGGAGCATGCTTCTCTTGGCATTGACTCACGCAGGAGCACGCTTCTCCTGGCACTGACTCACGCTGGAGCACGATTCTTCTGGCACTGACTCACGCTGGAGCACGCTTCTTGTGGCACTGACTCACGTTGGAGCACGCTTCTCCTGGCACTGACTGAATCTGGAGCACGCTTCTCCTGGCACTGACTCACGCTGGAGCACGCTTCTCCTGGCACTCACTCAAACTGGAGCATGCTTCTGGCACTGACTCACGCTGGAGCATGCTTCTCCTGGCTTTGACTTACGCTGGAGCATGCTTCTCCTGGCACTAATTCGTGCTGGAGCACACCTCTCCTGGCAGTGACGGACGCTGGAGCAGGCTTCTCCTGGCACTGACTGATGCTGGAGCGCACTTCTCCTGGCACAGACTCACGCTTGAGCCTGCTTCTCCTGGCACTGACTCACAGTGGAGCATGCTTCTCCTGGCACTGACTCACGCTGGAGAATGCTTCTCCTGGCACTGACTGACCCTGGAGCATGCTTCTCCTGGCACTGACTGATGCTGGAGCATGCTTCTCTTGGCATTGACTCACGCAGGAGCACGCTTCTCCTGGCACTGACTCACGCTGGAGCACGATTCTTCTGGCACTGACTCACGCTGGAGCACGCTTCTTGTGGCACTGACTCACGTTGGAGCACGCTTCTCCTGGCACTGACTGAATCTGGAGCACGCTTCTCCTGGCACTGACTCACGCTGGAGCACGCTTCTCCTGGCACTCACTCAAACTGGAGCATGCTTCTGGCACTGACTCACGCTGGAGCATGCTTCTCCTGGCATTGACTTACGCTGGAGCATGCTTCTCCTGGCACTAATTCGTGCTGGAGCACACCTCTCCTGGCACTGACTGACGCTGGAGCAGGCTTCTCCTGGCACTGACTCTCGCTGGAGCCCGCTTCTCCTGCCAATGATTCACGCTGCAGCCCGCTTCTCCTGGCACTGACTCAAACTTGAGCATGGCCTTCCTGGCACTTACTCACGCTGGAGCACGCTTCTCCTGGCACTGGGTCAAACTGGAGCATGCTTCTCCTGGCACTGACTGACGCGGGAGCACGCTTCTCCTGGCACTGACTCAAACTGGAGCATGCTTCTCCTGGCACTGACTCAAGCTGGAGCATGCTTCTCCTGGCACTGACCGACCCTGGAGCATGCTTCTCCTGGCACTGACTGATGCTGGAGCATGGTTCTCCTGGCACTGACTCAGGTTAGAGCACGCTTCTCCTGGCACTGACTCACGCTGGAGTACGCTTATCCTAGCACTGACTCATGCTGGAGTATGCTTCTCCTGGCACTGACTGGTGCTGGAGCATGCTTCAACTGGCACTGCCTCACACTGGAGCACGCTTCTCCTGGCACAGGCTCATGCTGGAGCATGGTTCTCCTGGCACTGACTCACACTGGAGCACGCTTCTCCTGGCACTGACTGAATCTGGAGCACGCTTCTCCTGGCACTGACTCACGCTGGAGCACGCTCTTCCTGGCACTCACTCAAACTGGAGCATGCTTCTGGCACTGACTCATGCTGGAGCATGCTTCTCCTGGCATTGACTTATGCTGGAGCATGCTTCTCCTGGCACTAATTCGTGCTGGAGCACACCTCTCCTGGCACTGATTGTCGCTGGAGCAGGCTTCTCCTGGCACTGACTCTCGCTGGAGCCCGCTTCTCCTGCCAATGATTCACGCTGCAGCCCGCTTCTCCTGGCACTGACTCAAACTTGAGCATGGCCTTCCTGGCACTGACTCACGCTGGAGCACGCTTCTCCTGGCACTGGGTCAAACTGGAGCATGCTTCTCCTGGCACTGACTGACGCTGGAGCACGCTTCTCCTGGCACTGACTCACGTTGAAGCATGCTTCTCCTGGCACTGACTCACGCTGGAGCACGCTTCTCCTGGCACTGACTCAAACTGGAGCATGCTTCTCCGGGCACTGACTCAAACTGGAGCACGCTTCTCCTGGCACTGACTCACGCTGGAGCACGCTTCTCCTGGCACTGGCTCACGCTGGAGCATACCTCTCCTGGCACTGATTGACCCTGGAGCATGCTTCTCCTGGCACTGACTGATGCTGGAGCATGGTTCTCCTGGCACTGACTCAGGTTGGAGCACGCTTCTCCTGGCACTGACTCACGCTGGAGTACGCTTATGCTAGCACTGACTCATGCTGGAGTATGCTTCTCTTGGCACTGACTGGTGCTGGAGCATGCTTCAACTGGCACTGCCTCACACTGGAGCACGCTTCTCCTGGCACAGGCTCATGCTGGAGCATGGTTCTCCTGGCACTGACATACGCTGGAGAACGTTTCTTCTGGCACTGACTCACGCTGGAGTTCGCTTATCCTAGCACTGACTCATGCTGGAGTATGCTTCTCCTGGCACTGACTGGTGCTGGAGCATGCTTCAACTGGCACTGCCTCACACTGGAGCACGCTTCTCCTGGCACAGGCTCATGCTGGAGCATGGTTCTCCTGGCACTGACATACGCTGGAGAACGCTTCTTCTGGCACTGACTCACGCTGGAGCACGCTTCTCCTGGCACTGACTCACTCTGGAGCACGCTTTTCCTGGCACTGACTCACGCTGGAACAGGCTTCTCCTGGCACTGACTCACGCTTGTGCGCGCTTCTACTGGCATTGTCTCACGCTGGAGAATGCTTCTCCTGGCACTAATTCGTGCTGGAGCACACCTCTCCTGGCACTGACACATGCTGCAGCAGGCTTTTCCTGACACTGACTCACACTGGAGCATGCTTCTCCTGGCACTGACTCACACTGGAGCATGCTTCTCCTGGCACTGACTCACACTGGAGCATGCTTCTCCTGGCCCTGACTCACGCTGGAGCATGCTTCTCCTGGCACTGACTCATGCTGGATCATGCTTCTCCTGGCACTGACTTAGCCGGAGCACGCTTCTCCTGGCACAGACTCATGCTGGAGCATGGTTCTCCTGGCACTGACTCACGCTGGAGCATGCTTCTCCTGGCACTGACTCATGCTGGAGCACGCTTCTCCTGGCACTGTCTCAAAGTGGAGCATGGCTTTTCTGGCATTGATTCACGCTGGAGCATGCTTCTCCTGGCACTGACCCACTGGAGCATGCCACTCCTGGCACTGACTCATGCTGCTGCATGCTTCTCCTGGCATTGACTCATGCTGGAGCATTCTTCTCCTGGCACAGACTCAAGCTGAAGCATGCTGTCCTGGCACTGACAGATGCTGGAGCACGCTTCTCCTGGCACTGACTCACGCTGGAGCACGCTTCTCCTGGCACTGACTCATTCTGGAGCACTCTTCTCCTGGCACTGACTCAAACTGGAGCATGCTTCTCCTGGCATTGACTGGTGCTGGAGCAAGCTTCACCTGGCACTGACTCACACTGGAGCTCATTTCTCCTAGCACTGCCTCATACTGGAGCATGCTTCTCCTGGCACTTCCTCACGCTGGAGCACGCTTCTCCTGGCACTGACTCACGCTGGAGCACGCTTCACCTGGCACTGACTCACGCTGGAGCACGCTTCTCCTGGCACTGACTCACGCTGATGCACACTTCTCCTGGCACTGACTCACGCTGGTGCACGCTTCTCCTGGCACTGATTCACACTGGAGCACGCTTCTCCTGGCTCAGACTCATGCTGGAGCACGGTTCTCCTGGCACTGACTCACGCAGGAGAACGCTTCTCCTGGCACTGACATAGGCTGGAGCATGCTTCTACTGGCACTGACTCACGCTGGAGCACGCTTCTCCTGGCATTGACTCACTCTGGAGCACGCTTCTCCTGGCACTGACTCACGCTGGTGCGCGCTTCTCCTGGCATTGACTCACGCTGGAGAATGCTTCTCCTGGCACTAATTCGTGCTGGGGCACACCTCTCCTGGCACTGACTCCTGCTGCAGCAGGCTTTTCCTGGCACTGACTCGCGCTGGAGCATGCTTCTCCTGGCACTGACTCACGCTGGATCATGCTTCTCCTGGCACTGACTCGCGCTGGAGCATGCTTCTCCTGGCACAGACTCATGCTGGAGCATGGTTCTCCTGGCACTGACTCACGCTGGAGCACGCTTCTCACGGCACTGACTCACGCTGGAGCACGCTTCTCCTGGCACTGACTCACGCTGCAAAAGGCTTCTCCTGGCACTGACTCACACTTGAGCTCGCTTCTCCTGTCACTAATTCGTGCTGGAGCATACTTCTCCTGGCATTGACTCACGCTGGAGAATGCTTCTCCTGGCACCGACTCACGCTGGACCACGCTTCCCCTGTCACTAATTCGTGCTGGAGCACACCTCTCCTGGCACTGACTCATGCTGCAGCAGGCTTTTCCTGGCACTGACTCGCGCTGGAGCATGCTTCTCCTGGCACTGACTCGCGCTGGAGCATGCTTCTCCTGGCACTGACTTGCGCTGGAGCATGCTTCTCCTGGCACTGACTCACGCTGGATCACGCTTCTCCTGGCACTGACTCACGCTGGAGCACGCTTCTCCTGGCACTGACTCACGCTGGAGCACGCTTCTCCTGGCACTGACTCACGCTGGAGCACGCTTCTCCTGGCACTGACTCACGCTGGCGCATGCTTCTCCTGGCACTGACTCCCGCTGGAGCATGCTTCTCCTGTTACTGCCTCACTCTGGAGCACGCTTCTCCTGGCACTGATTCACACTGGAGCACGCTTCTCCTGGCACTGATTCACACTGGAGCACGCTTCTCCTCGCACAGACTCATGCTGGAGCACGCTTCTCCTGGCACTGACATACGCTGGAGCACGCTTCTCCTGGCACTGACATACGCTGGAGCACGCTTCTCCTGGCACTGACTCACACTGGAGCACGCTTCTCCTGGCACTGACTCACGGTGGAGCATTCTTCTCCTGGCACTGACTCACGCTGGAGCACGCTTCTCCTGGCACTGACTCGCGCTGGAACAGGCTTCTCCTGGCACTGACTCACACTTGAGCTCGCTTCTCCTGTCACTAATTCGTGCTGGAGCATACTTCTCCTGGCATTGACTCATGCTTGTGCGCGCTTTTCCTGGCATTGTCTCACGCTGGAGAATGGTTCTCCTGGCACCGACTCACGCTGGACCACGCTTCCCCTGGCACTAATTCGTGCTGGAGCACACCTCTCCTGGCACTGACACATGCTGCAGCAGGCTTTTCTTGGCACTGACTCACATTGGAGCATGCTTCTCATGGCACGGATTCGCGCTGGAGCATGCTTCTCCTGGCACTGACTCACGCTGGATCATGCTTCTCCTGGCACTGACTCACGCTGGAGCACGCTTCTCCTGGCGCTGACTCACGCTGGAGCATGCTTCTCCTGCCACTGACTCACGCTGGAGCATGCTTCTCCTGGCACTGACTCACGCTGGAGCACGCTTCTCCTGGCACAGACTCATGCTGGAGCATGGTTCTCCTGGCACTGACTCACGCTGGAGCATGCTTCTCCTGGCACTGCCATATGCTGGAGCACGCTTCTCCTGGCACTGACTCACGCTGGAGCACGCTTCTCCTGGCAGTGACTCACTCTGGAGCACGCATTTCCAGGCAATGACTCACGCTGGAGCACGCTTCTGGCACTGACTCAAAGTGGAGCATGGTTTTTCTGGCATTGATTCACGCTGGAGCATGCTTCTCCTGGCACTGACACACTGGAGCATGCCACTCCTGGCACTGACTCATGCTGCAGCTTGCTTCTCCTGGCATTGACTCAAGCTGAAGCCTGCTCTCCTGGCACTGACAGATGCTGGAGCACGCTTCTCCTGGCACTGACTCACGCTGGAGCACGCCACTCCTGGCACTGGCTGATGCTGGAGCACGGCTCTCTTGGCATTGACTCAAACTGGTGATTGTTTCTCCTTTCACTGACGCTGGAGCACTCTTCTCCTGGCACTGACTCATGCTGGAGCACGCTTCTCCTGGCACTGACTCATGCTGGAGCACGCTTCTCCTGGCACTAACTCAAACTGGAGCATGCTTCTCCTGGCACTGACTCACGCTGGAGCATGCTTCTCCTGGCACTGAGTGACCCTGGAGCATGCTTCTCCTGGCACTGACTGATGCTGGAGCATGCTTCTGCTGGCACTGACTCACGCTGGAGCACACTTCTCCTGGCACTGACTCATGCAGGAGCACGCTTCTCCTGGCATTGACTCACGCAGGAGCACGCTTCTCCTGGCACTGACTCACGCTGAAGCACGATTCTTCTGGCACTGACTCACGCTGGAGCACTCTTCTCCTGGCACTGACTGTAACTGTAGCACGCTTCTCCTGGCATTGACTCACGCTGGGGCACGCTTCTCCTGGCACTGACTCAAACTGGAGCACGCTTCTCCTGGCACTGACTCACGCTGGAGCACGCTTCTCCTGGCACTGACTCACGCTGGAGCACGCTTCTCCTTGCACTGACTCACGCTGGAGCACGCTTCTCCTGGTACTGACTCACGCTGGAGCATACCTCTCCTGGCACTGACTCACGCAGGAGCACGCTTCTCCTGGCACTGACTCACGCTGGAGCATCCTTTTCCTGGCACTGACTCACGCTGGAGCACGCTTCTCCTGGCACTGAATCACGCTGGAGCACGCTTCTCCTGGCAATGGCTCACGCTGTAGCATATCTCTCCTGGCACTGTCTCACGCAGGAACACGCTTCTCCTGGCACTGACTGGTGATGGAGCATGCTTCTCCTGGCATTGACTCACGCTGGAGCACGCTTCTCCTGGGACTGACTGACGCTGGAGCAGGCTTCTCCTGGCACTGACTCATGCTGGAGCCCGCTTCTCCTGGCAATGATTCACGCTGCAGCCCGCTTCTCCTGGCAATGATTCACGCTGCAGCCCGCTTCTCCTGGCACTGATTCACGCTGCCGCACACTTCTCCTGGCACTGACTCGAACTGGAGCATAGCCTTCCTGGCACTTACGCTGGAGCACGCTTCTCCTGGCACTGGGTTAAACTGGAGCATTCTTCTCCTGGCACTGACTGACGCGGGAGCGCGCATCTCCTGGCACTGACTCACGTTGGAGCACGCTTCTCCTGGCACTGACTGAAACTGGAGCACGCTTCTCCTGGCACTGACTCACGCTGGAGCACGCTTCTCCTGGCACTGACTCAAACTGGAGCATGCTTCTCCTGGCACTGACTCACGCTGGAGCATGCTTCTCCTGGCACTGACTGACCCTGGAGCATGCTTCTCCTGGCACTGACTGATGCTGGAGCATGCTTCTCCTGGCACTGACTCACGCTGGAGCACGCTTCTCCTGGCACTGACTCATGCAGGAGCACGCTTCTCCTGGCATTGACTCACGCAGGAGCACGCTTCTCCTGGCACTGACTCACGCTGAAGCACGATTCTTCTGGCACTGACTCACGCTGGAGCACGCTTCTCCTGGCACTGACTGTAACTGTAGCACGCTTCTCCTGGCATTGACTCACGCTGGGGCACGCTTCTCCTGGCACTGACTCAAACTGGAGCACGCTTCTCCTGGCACTGACTCACGCTGGAGCACGCTTCTCCTGGCACTGACTCACGCTGGAGCACGCTTCTCCTGGCACTGACTCACGCTGGAGCATACCTCTCCTGGCACTGACTCACGCAGGAGCACGCTTCTCCTGGCACTGAATCACGCTGGAGCACGCTTCTCCTGGCACTGGCTCACGCTGTAGCATATCTCTCCTGGCACTGACTCACGCAGGAGCACGCTTCTCCTGGCACTGACTGGTGATGGAGCATGCTTCTCCTGGCATTGACTCACGCTGGAGCACGCTTCTCCTGGGACTGACTGACGCTGGAGCAGGCATCTCCTGGCACTGAATCATGCTGGAGCCCACTTCTGGCAATGATTCACGCTGCAGCCCGCTTCTCCTGGCAATGATTCATGCTGCAGCCCGCTTCTCCTGGCACTGATTGAAGCTGGCGCACGCTTCTCCTGGCCCTGACTCAAACTGGAGCTTGGCCTTTCTGGCACAGACTCACGCTTGAGCCCGCTTCTCCTGGCACTGACTCACACTGGAGCATGCTTCTCCTGGCACTGACTCAAGCTGGAGAGTGCTTCTCCTGGCACTGACTGACCCTGGAGCATGCTTCTCCTGGCACTGACTGATGCTGGAGCATGCTTCTCTTGGCATTGACTCACGCAGGAGCACGCTTCTCCTGGCACTGACTCACGCTGGAGCACGATTCTTCTGGCACTGACTCACGCTGGAGCACGCTTCTCGTGGCACTGACTCACGTTGGAGCACGCTTCTCCTGGCACTGACTGAATCTGGAGCACGCTTCTCCTGGCACTGACTCACGCTGGAGCACGCTTCTCCTGGCACTCACTCAAACTGGAGCATGCTTCTGGCACTGACTCACGCTGGAGCATGCTTCTCCTGGCATTGACTTACGCTGGAGCATGCTTCTCCTGGCACTAAATCGTGCTGGAGCACACCTCTCCTGGCACTGACTGACGCTGGAGCAGGCTTCTCCTGGCACTGACTCTCGCTGCAGCCCGCTTCTCCTGGCACTGACTCAAACTTGAGCATGGCCTTCCTGGCACTTACTCACGCTGGAGCACGCTTCTCCTGGCACTGGGTCAAACTGGAGCATGCTTCTCCTGGCACTGACTGACGCGGGAGCACGCTTCTGCTGGCACTGACTCACGTTGAAGCACGCTTCTCCTGGCACTGACTCACGCTGGAGCACGCTTCTCCTGGCACTGACTCAAATTGGAGCATGCTTCTCCTGGCACTGACTCAAGCTGGTGCATGCTTCTCCTGGCACTGACTGATGCTGGAGCATGGTTCTCCTGGCACTGACTCAGGTTGGAGCACGCTTCTCCTGGCACTGACTCACGCTGGAGTACGCTTATCCTAGCACTGACTCATGCTGGAGTATGCTTCTCCTGGCACTGACTGGTGCTGGAGCATGCTTCAACTGGCACTGCCTCACACTGGAGCACGCTTCTCCTGGCACAGGCTCATGCTGGAGCATGGTTCTCCTGGCACTGACTCACACTGGAGCACGCTTCTCCTGGCACTGACTGAATCTGGAGCACGCTTCTCCTGGCACTGACTCACGCTGGAGCACGCTTCTCCTGGCACTCACTCAAACTGGAGCATGCTTCTGGCACTGACTCACGCTGGAGCATGCTTCTCCTGGCATTGACTTACGCTGGAGCATGCTTCTCCTGGCACTAATTCGTGCTGGAGCACACCTCTCCTGGCACTGACTGTCGCTGGAGCAGGCTTCTCCTGGCACTGACTCTCGCTGGAGCCCGCTTCTCCTGCCAATGATTCACGCTGCAGCCCGCTTCTCCTGGCACTGACTCAAACTTGAGCATGGCCTTCCTGGCACTTACTCACGCTGGAGCACGCTTCTCCTGGCATTGGGTCAAACTGGAGCATGCTTCTCCTGGCATTGGGTCAAACTGGAGCATGCTTCTCCTGGCACTGACTGACGCGGGAGCACGCTTCTCCTGGCACTGACTCACGTTGAAGCACGCTTCTCCTGGCACTGACTCACGCTGGAGCACGCTTCTCCTGGCACTGACTCAAACTGGAGCATGCTTCTCCTGGCACTGACTCAAACTGGAGCATGCTTCTCCTGGCACTGACTCAAGCTGGAGCATGCTTCTCCTGGCACTGACTGACCCTGGAGCATGCTTCTCCTGGCACTGACTGATGCTGGAGCATGGTTCTCCTGGCACTGACTCAGGTTGGAGCACGCTTCTCCTGGCACTGACTCACGCTGTAGTACACTTATCCTAGCACTGACTCATGCTGGAGTATGCTTCTCTTGGCACTCCTGGTGCTGGAGCATGCTTCAACTGGCACTGCCTCACACTGGAGCACGCTTCTCCTGGCACAGGCTCATGCTGGAGCATGGTTCTCCTGGCACTGACATACGCTGGAGAACGTTTCTTCTGGCACTGACTCACGCTGGAGTTCGCTTATCCTAGCACTGACTCATGCTGGAGTATGCCTCTCCTGGCACTGAATCACGCTTGTGCGCGCTTCTACTGGCATTGTCTCACGCTGGAGAATGCTTCTCCTGGCATTAATTCGTGCTGGAGCACACCTCTCCTGGCACTGACACATGCTGCAGCAGGCTTTTCCTGGCACTGACTCACACTGGAGCATGCTTCTCCTGGCACTGACTCACGCTGGAGCATGCTTCTCCTGGCACTGACTCATGCTGGATCATGCTTCTCCTGGCACTGACTTAGCCGGAGCACGCTTCTCCTTGCACAGACTCATGCTGGAGCATGGTTCTCCTGGCACTGACTCACACTGGAGCATGCTTCTCCTGGCACTGACTCAAACTGGACCATGCTTCTCCTGGCACTGACTCACGCTGGACCATGCTTCTCCTGGCACTGACTCACGCTGGACCATGCTTCTCCTGGCACTGACTCACGCTGGAACAGGCTTCTCCTGGCACTGACTCAAACTGGAGCATGCTTCTCCTGGCACTGACTGACGCTGGAGCACTCTTGGCCTGGCACTGACGCTGGAGCACTCTTCTCCTGGCACTGACTCGCGCTGGAGCATGCTTCTCCTGGCACTGACTCACGCTGGAGCATGCTTCTCCTGGCACTGACTCACGCTGGAGCATGCTTCTCCTGGCACTGACTCACGCTGGAGCATGCTTCTCCTGGCACTGACTCACGCTGGATCGTGCTTCTCCTGGCACTGACTCACTCAGGAGCACGCTTCTCCTGGCACTGACTCACGCTGGAGCACGCTTCTCCTGGCACTGTCTCAAAGTGGAGCATGGCTTTTCTGGCATTGATTCACGCTGGAGCATGCTTCTCCTGGCACTGACACGCTGGAGCATGCTTCTCCTGGCACTGACCCACTGGAGCATGCCACTCCTGGCACTGACTCATGCTGCTGCATGCTCTCCTGGCATTGACTCATGCTGGAGCATTCTTCTCCTGGCACAGACCCAAGCTGAAGCATGCTGTCCTGGCACTGACAGATGCTGGAGCACGCATCTCCTGGCACTGACTCACGCTGGAGCACACCACTCCTGGCACTGACTCACGGTGGAGCATGCTTCTCCTGGCACTGACTCACGGTGGAGCATGCTTCTCCTGGCACTGACTCACGCTGGAGCACGCTTCTCCTGGCACTGACTCGCGCTGGAACAGGCTTCTCCTGTCACTAATTCGTGCTGGAGCATACTTCTCCTGGCATTGACTCATGCTTGTGCGCGCTTTTCCTGGCATTGTCTCAGGCTGGAGAATGCTTCTCCTGGCACCGACTCACGCTGGACCACGCTTCTCCTGGCACTAATTCGTGCTGGAGCACACCTCTCCTGGCACTGACACATGCTGCAGCAGGCTTTTCTTGGCACTGACTCACACTGGAGCATGCTTCTCATGGCACTGATTCGCGCTGGAGCATGCTTCTCCTGGCACTGACTCACGCTGGATCATGCTTCTCCTGGCACTGACTCACGCTGGAGCACGCTTCTCCTGGCGCTGACTCACGCTGGAGCATGGTTCTCCTGCCACTGACTCACGCTGGAGCATGCTTCTCCTGGCACTGACTCACGCTGGAGCACGCTTCTCCTGGCACAGACTCATGCTGGAGCATGGTTCTCCTGGCACTGACTCACGCTGGAGCACGCTTCTCCTGGCACTGCCATATGCTGGAGCACGCTTCTCCTGGCACTGACTCACGCTGGAGCACGCTTCTCCTGGCAGTGACTCACTCTGGAGCACGCATTTCCTGGCAATGACTCACGCTGGAGCACGCTTCTCCTGGCACTGACATACGCTGGAGCACGCTTCTGGCACTGACTCAAAGTGGAGCATGTTTTTTCTGGCATTGATTCACGCTGGAGCATGCTTCTCCTGGCACTGACACACTGGAGCATGCCACTCCTGGCACTGACTCATGCTGCAGCATGCTTCTCCTGGCATTGACTCACGCTGGAGCACGCTTCTCCTGGCACAGACTCAAGCTGAAGCCTGCTCTCCTGGCACTGACAGATGCTGGAGCACGCTTCTCCTGGCACTGATTCACGCTGGAGCACGCCACTCCTGGCACTGGCTGATGCTGGAGCACGCCTCTCTTGGCATTGACTCAAACTGGTGCTTGTTTCTCCTTTCACTGACTGACGCTGGAGCACTCTTCTCCTGGCAGTGACTCACGCTGGAGCACGCTTCTCCTGGCACTCACTCAAACTGGAGCATGCTGCTGGCACTGACTCACGCTGGAGCATACCTCTCCTGGAACTGACTCACGCAGGAGCACGCTTCTCCTGGCACTGACTGGTGTTGGGGCATGCTTCTGCTGGCATTGACTCACGCTGGAGCACGCTTCTCCTGGCACTGCCTCACACTGGAGCACGCTTCTCCTGGCATTGCCTTACGCTGGAGCATGCTTCTCCTGGCACTAATTCGTGCTGGAGCACACCTCTCCTGGCACTGACTCTCGCTGGAGCAGGCTTCTCCTGGCACTGACTCTCGCTGGAGCCTGCTTCTCCTGGCAATGATTCACGCTGCAGCCCGCTTCTCCTGGCACTGATTCACGCTGCCGCACACTTCTCCTGGCACTGACTCGAACTGGAGCATAGCCTTCCTGGCACTTACGCTGGAGCACGCTTCTCCTGGCACTGGGTCAAACTGGAGCATGCTTCTCCTGGCACTGACTGACGCGGGAGCGCGCATCTCCTGGCACTGACTCACGTTGGAGTACGCTTCTCCTGGCACTGACTGAAACTGGAGCACGCTTCTGCTGGCACTGACTCACGCTGGAGCATGCTTCTCCTGGCACTGACTCAAACTGGAGAATGCTTCTCCTGGCACTGACTGACCCTGGAGCATGCTTCTCCTGGCACTGACTGATGCTGGAGCATGCTTCTGGCACTGACTCACGCTGGAGCACGCTTCTCCTGGCACTGACTCATGCAGGAGCACGCTTCTCCTGGCATTGACTCATGCAGGAGCACGCTTCTCCTGGCACTGACTCACGCTGGAGCATGCTTCTCCTGGCGCTGACGCACGCTGGAGCATGCTCCTCCTGGCACCGACTTATGCTGCTGTAGTCTTTTTCTGGCACTGACTCAAACTGGAGCATGCTTCTCCTGGCACTGACTCGCGCTGGAGCATTCTTCTCCTGGCACTGACTCACGCTGGAGCATGCTTCTCCTGGCACTGACTCATGCTGGATCATGCTTCTCCTGGCACTGACTTAGCCGGAGCACGCTTCTCCTGGCACAGACTCATGCTGGAGCATGCTTCTCCTGGCACTGACCCACGCTGGAGCATACCTCTCCTGGCACTGACTCAAACTGGAGCATGCTTCTCCTGGCACTGACTCACGCTGGAGCATACCTCTCCTGGCACTGACTCAAACTGGAGCATGCTTCTCCTGGCACTGACTCACGCTGGAGCATGCTTCTCCTGGCACTGACTGATGCTGGAGCATGCTTCTGGCACTGACTCACGCTGGAGCACGCTTCTCCTGGCACTGACTCATGCAGGAGCACGCTTCTCCTGGCATTGACTCATGCAGGAGCACGCTTCTCCTGGCACTGACTCACGCTGGAGCATGCTTCTCCTGGCGCTGACGCACGCTGGAGCATGCTCCTCCTGGCACCGACTTATGCTGCTGTAGTCTTTTTCTGGCACTGACTCAAACTGGAGCATGCTTCTCCTGGCACTGACTCGCGCTGGAGCATTCTTCTCCTGGCACTGACTCACGCTGGAGCATGCTTCTCCTGGCACTGACTCACGCTGGAGCATGCTTCTCCTGGCACTGACTCACTCTGGAGCATGATTCTCCTGGCACTGACTCACGCTGGAGCACACTTCTCCTGGCCCTGACTCAAAGAGGATCATGGCTTTCCTGGCATTGATTCAGACTGGAGCACGCTTCTCCTGGCACTGTCTCACACTGGAGCATGCTTCTCCTGGCACTGACTCACGCTGGAGCATGCTTCTCCTGGCACTGACTCACGCTGGAGCACGCTTCTCCTGGCACTGACTCACATTGGAGCACGATTCTCCTGGCTCTGACTCACGCTGGAGCACGCTTCTCCTGGCACTGACTCACGCTGGAGCATACCTCTCCTGGCACTGACTCACGCTGGAGCATGCTCCTCCTGGCATTAACTGACGCTGGAACAGGCTTCTCCTGGCACTGACTCACACTGGAGCTCTCTTCTCCAGTCACTAATTCGTGCTGGAGCATACCTCTCCTCGCACTCACGCTGGTGCGCGCTTGTCCTGGAATTGACTCACGCTGGAGAATGCTTCTCCTGGCACTGTCTCACGCTGGAGCATGCTTCTCCTGGCACTGACTGATGCTGGAGCATGGTTCTCCTGGCACTGATTGACGCTGGAGCAGGCTTCTCCTGGCACTGACTCACGCTGGAGTACGGTTCTCCTGGCACTGACTCACGCAGGAGCACCCTTCTCCTGGCACTGACTCACGCTGGAGCATGCTTCTCCTGGCACTGACTCACTTTGGAGCACACTTCTCCTGGCACTGACTCACGCTGGAGCACACTTCTCTTGGCACTGACTCACGCTGGAGCGTGGTTCTCCTGGCACTGCCTCACGCTGGAGCATGCTTCTCCTGGCACTGACTCACGCTGGAGCATGCTTCTCCTGGCACTGACTCACGCTGGAGCATGCTCCTCCTGGCACTGACTCACGCTGGAGCATGCTTCTCCTGGCACTGACTCACGCTGGAGCACGCTTCTCCTGGCATTGACTCACACTGGGGCATGCTTCTGCTGGCACTGACTCACGCTGGAGGTTCCTTCTCTAGGCACTGACTCACGCCGGAGCATACCTCTCCTGGCACTGACTCACGCTGGAGTATGCTTCTCCTGGCATTGACTCACGCTGGAGCTCACTTCTCCTGTCACTGATTCACGCTGGTGTATACTTCTCCTGGCATTGACTCATGCTGGAGAATGCTTCTCCTGGCACTGACTCACGCTGGAGCACGCTTCTCCTGGCACTAATTCGTGCTGGAGCACACCTCTCCTGGAACTGACTCATGCTGCAGCAGGCTTTTCCTGGCACTGACTCACACTGGAGCATGCTTCTCCTGGCACTGACTCGCGCTGGAGCTCTCTTCTCCAGTCACTAATTCGTGCTGGAGCATACCTCTCCTCGCACTCACGCTGGTGCGCGCTTCTCCTGGAATTGACTCACGCTGGAGAATGCTTCTTCTGGCACTGTCTCACGCTGGAGCATGCTTCTCCTGGCACTGACTGATGCTGAACACGTTTCCCCTGGCAGTGACTCATGCTGGAGCATGCTTCTCCTGGCACTGACTCACGCTGGAGCACTGTTCTCCAGGCACTGTCTCATGCTGTAGCATGCCTCTGGCACTGTCTCATGCTGGAGCATGCTTCTCCTGGCACTGTCTCATGCTGGAGCATGCTTTTCCTGGCACTGACTGACGCTGCAGCTCGCTTTCCCTGGCACTAATTCGTGCTGGAGCACACCTCTCCTGGCACTGACTTATGCTGCGGCAGGCTTTTCCTGGCACTGACTCACACTGGAGCATGCTTCTCCTGGCACTGACTCTCGCTGGAGCCCGCTTCTCCTGGAACAGACTCACGCTGGAGCACGCTTCTCCTGGCACTGACTCGCGCTGGGGCATGGTTCTCCTGGCACTGGCACATGCTGGAGCATGCTTCTCATGCTGGAGCATGCTCCTCCTGGCACTAACTCACGCTGGAGCATACCTCTTGTGGCACTGAGTCACGCTGGAGCACGCTTCTCCTGGCACTGACTCACGCTGGATCATACGTCTCCTGGCACTGAATGAAACTGGAGTATGCTTCTCCTGGCACTGACTGGTGCTGCAGCATGCTTCACCTGGCATTGACTCACACTGGAGCTCACTTCTCCTGGCACTGCCTCACACTGGAGCACGCTTCTCCTGGCACTGACTCACACTGGAGCATTCGTATACTGGCACTGACTCACGCTGGAGCACGCTTCTCCTGGCACTGACTCACGCTGGAGCATACCTCTCCTGGCACTGACTCAAACTGGAGCATGCTTCTCCTGGCATTGACTCAAACTGGATCTCGCTTCTCCTGGCACTTCCTCACACTGGAGCACGCTTCTCCTGGCACTGTCTCACAGTGGAGAACGCTTCTCCTGGCACTGACTCACGCTGGAGCACGCTTCTTCTGGCATTGACTCACGTTGGAACAGGATTCTCCTGGCACTTCTTCACACTGGAGTACGCTTCTCCTGGCACTAATTCGTGCAGGAGCACGCCTGGCACTGCCTCACACTGGAGCACGCTTCTCCTGGCACTGACTCACACTGGAGCATTCTTATCCTGGCAATGACTCACGCTGGAGCATGCTTCTCCTGGCACTGACTCACGCTGGAGCACGCTTCTCCTGGCACTGACTCACGCTGGAGCACGCTTCTCCTGGCACTGACTCACGCTGGAGCTTACCTCTCCTGGCACTGACTCACGCAGGAGCACGTTTCTCCTGGCACTGACTCACGCTGGAGCATACCTCTCCTGGCACTGACTCAAACTGGAGCATGCTTCTCCTGGCATTGACTCAAACTGGATCTCGCTTCTTCTGGCACTTCCTCACACTGGATCACGCTTCTCCTGGCACTGACTCACACTGGAGAACGCTTCTCCTGGCACTGACTCACGCTGGAGCACGCTTCTTCTGGCATTGACTCACGCTGGAACAGGATTCTCCTGGCACTTCTTCACACTGGAGTACGCTTCTCCTGGCACTAATTCGTGCTGGAGCACGCCTCCCCTGGCCCTGACTGATGCTGGAGCACGTTTCCCCTGGCACTGACTCATGCTGGAGCATGCTTTTCATGGCACTGTCTCATGCTGGAGCATGCTTTTCCTGGCACTGTCTCATGCTGGAGCATGCTTCTCCTGGCTCTGTCTCATGCTAGAGCATGATTCTCCTGGCACTTTCACATGCTGGAGCATGCTTCTCCTGGCACTGACTCACGCTGGATCATACCTCTCCTGGCTCTGACTCACGCTGGAGCACGCTTCTTCAAGCACTGACTGACACTGCAGCATACCTCTCCTGGCACTGACTGAAACTGGAGCATGCTTCTCCTGGCACTGACTGGTGCTGGAGCACGCTTCTGCTGGCACTGACTCACGCTGGAGCACGCTTCTCCTAGCACTGACTCACGCTGGAGCAAGCTTCTCCAGGCACTTCCTGACACAGGCGCATGCTTCTCCGGGCACAGACTCACGCTGGAGCTTGCTTCTCCTGGCACAGACTCACGCTGGAGCTTGCTTCTCCTGGCACAGACTCACGCTGGAGCATGCTTCTCCTGGCACTGACTCACACTGGAGCAAGCTTCTCCAGGCACTTTCTCACACTGGAGCATGCTTCTCCTGGCACAGACTCATGCTGGAGCATACCTCTCCTGGCACAGACTCAAGCTGGAGCATGCTTCTCCTGGCACTGACTGGTGCTGGAGCATGCTTCTCCTGGCATTGACTCACGCTGGAGCATGCTTCTCCTGGCACTGTCTCATGCTGGAGCATGCTTCTCCTGGCACTGTCTCATGCTGGAGCATGCTTCTCCTGGCACTGTCTCATGCTGGAGCATGCTTCTCCTGGCACTGTCTCATGCTGGAGCATGCTTCTCCTGGCACAGACTCACGCTGCAGCATGCTCTCCTGGCTCTGACTGATGCTGGAGCACGCTTCCCCTGGCACTGACTCACGCTGGACCATGCTTCTCCTGGCACTGACATACGCTGGAGCACTCTTCCCCTGGCACTGACTCACGCTGGAGCACACCGCTCCTGGTACTGACTGATGCTGGAGCACGCTTGCCCTGGCACTGACTCACGCTGGAGCACGCCTCTCCTGGCACTTACTCAAACTGCAGCATGTTTCTCCTGGCACTCACTGACGCTGGAGCATGGTTCTCCTGGCCCTGACTCATGCTGGAGCATGCTTCTCCTGCCACTGTCTCATGCTGGAGCATGCTTCTCCTGGCACTGTCTCACGCTGGAGCACGCTTCTCCTGGCACTGTCTCACGCTGGAGCACGCTTCTCCTGGCACTGAC
Organism: Carcharodon carcharias; assembly: GCF_017639515.1. NCBI lineage: Eukaryota > Metazoa > Chordata > Chondrichthyes > Lamniformes > Lamnidae > Carcharodon > Carcharodon carcharias. Next base: position 8,718,089 of record NC_054507.1, on the reverse strand, counting down.
TCACGCTGGAGCATGCTTCTCCTGGCACTGACTTACGCTGGAGCACGCTTCTCCTGGCACTGACTCACGCTGGAGCATACCTCTCCTGGCACTGACTCATACTGGAGCATGCTTCTCCTGGCACTGACTCACGCTGGAGCATGCTTCTCCTGGCACTGACTCAAGCTGGAGCATGCTTCTCCTGGCACTGACTCACGCTGGAGCATGCTTCTCCTGGCACTGTCTGACCCTGGAGCATGCTTCTCCTGGCACTGACTGGTGCTGGAGCATGCTTCTCCTGGCACTAACTCAAACTGGAGCAGGCTTCTCCTGGCACTGACTCACGCTGGAGCATGCTTCTCCTGGCACTGACTCACGCTGGAGCATGCTTCTCCTGGCACTGACTGATGCTGAACACGTTTCCCCTGGCAGTGACTCATGCTGGAGCATGCTTCTCCTGGCACTGACTCACGCTGGAGCACTGTTCTCCAGGCACTGTCTCATGCTGTAGCATGCCTCTGGCACTGTCTCATGCTGGAGCATGCTTCTCCTGGCACTGTCTCATGCTGGAGCATGCTTTTCCTGGCACTGACTCACGCTGCAGCACGCTTTCCCTGGCACTAATTCGTGCTGGAGCACACCTCTCCTGGCACTGACTTATGCTGCGGCAGGCTTTTCCTGGCACTGACTCACACTGGAGCATGCTTCTCCTGGCATTGACTCTCGCTGGAGCACGTTTCTCCTGGAACAGACTCACGCTGGAGCACGCTTCTCCTGGCACTGACTCGCGCTGGGGCATGGTTCTCCTGGCACTGGCACATGCTGGAGCATGCTTCTCATGCTGGAGCATGCTTCTCCTGGCACTAACTCACGCTGGAGCATACCTCTTGTGGCACTGACTCACGCTGGAGCACGCTTCTCCTGGCACTGACTCACGCTGGATCATACCTCTCCTGGCACTGAATGAAACTGGAGTATGCTTCTCCTGGCACTGACTGGTGCTGCAGCATGCTTCACCTGGCATTGACTCACACTGGAGCTCACTTCTCCTGGCACTGCCTCACACTGGAGCACGCTTCTCCTGGCACTGACTCACACTGGAGCATTCTTATACTGGCACTGACTCACGCTGGAGCACGCTTCTCCTGGCACTGACTCACGCTGGAGCTTACCTCCCCTGGCACTGACTCACGCAGGAGCACGTTTCTCCTGGCACTGACTCACGCTGGAGCATACCTCTCCTGGCACTGACTCAAACTGGAGCATGCTTCTCCTGGCATTGACTCAAACTGGATCTCGCTTCTCCTGGCACTTCCTCACACTGGAGCACGCTTCTCCTGGCACTGTCTCACAGTGGAGAACGCTTCTCCTGGCACTGACTCACGCTGGAGCACGCTTCTTCTGGCATTGACTCACGTTGGAACAGGATTCTCCTGGCACTTCTTCACACTGGAGTACGCTTCTCCTGGCACTGACTCACACTGGAGCATTCTTATCCTGGCAATGACTCACGCTGGAGCATGCTTCTCCTGGCACTGACTCACGCTGGAGCACGCTTCTCCTGGCACTGACTCACGCTGGAGCACGCTTCTCCTGGCACTGACTCACGCTGGAGCTTACCTCTCCTGGCACTGACTCACGCAGGAGCACATTTCTCCTGGCACTGACTCACGCTGGAGCATACCTCTCCTGGCACTGACTCAAACTGGAGCATGCTTCTCCTGGCATTGACTCAAACTGGATCTCGCTTCTTCTGGCACTTCCTCACACTGGATCACGCTTCTCCTGGCACTGACTCACACTGGAGAACGCTTCTCCTGGCACTGACTCACGCTGGAGCACGCTTCTTCTGGCATTGACTCACGCTGGAACAGGATTCTCCTGGCACTTCTTCACACTGGAGTACGCTTCTCCTGGCACTAATTCGTGCTGGAGCACGCCTCCCCTGGCCCTGACTGATGCTGGAGCACGTTTCCCCTGGCACTGACTCATGCTGGAGCATGCTTTTCCTGGCACTGTCTCATGCTGGAGCATGCTTTTCCTGGCACTGTCTCATGCTGGAGCATGCTTCTCCTGGCTCTGTCTCATGCTAGAGCATGATTCTCCTGGCACTTTCACATGCTGGAGCATGCTTCTCCTGGCACTGACTCACGCTGGATCATACCTCTCCTGGCTCTGACTCACGCTGGAGCACGCTTCTTCAAGCACTGACTGACGCTGCAGCATACCTCTCCTGGCACTGACTGAAACTGGAGCATGCTTCTCCTGGCACTGACTGGTGCTGGAGCACGCTTCTGCTGGCACTGACTCACGCTGGAGCACGCTTCTCCTAGCACTGACTCACGCTGCAGCATGCTTCTCCAGGCACTTCCTGACACAGGCGCATGCTTCTCCGGGCACAGACTCACGCTGGAGCTTGCTTCTCCTGGCACAGACTCACGCTGGAGCTTGCTTCTCCTGGCACAGACTCACGCTGGAGCATGCTTCTCCTGGCACTGACTCACACTGGAGCAAGCTTCTCCAGGCACTTTCTCACACTGGAGCATGCTTCTCCTGGCACAGACTCATGCTGGAGCATACCTCTCCTGGCACAGACTCAAGCTGGAGCATGCTTCTCCTGGCACTGACTGGTGCTGGAGCATGCTTCTCCTGGCATTGACTCACGCTGGTGCATGCTTCTCCTGGCACTGTCTCATGCTGGAGCATGCTTCTCCTGGCACTGTCTCATGCTGGAGCATGCTTCTCCTGGCACTGTCTCATGCTGGAGCATGCTTCTCCTGGCACTGTCTCATGCTGGAGCATGCTTCTCCTGGCACTGTCTCATGCTGGAGCATGCTTCTCCTGGCACTGTCTCATGCTGGAGCATGCTTCTCCTGGCACAGACTCACGCTGCAGCATGCTCTCCTGGCTCTGACTGATGCTGGAGCATGCTTCCCCTGGCACTGACTCACGCTGGACCATGCTTCTCCTGGCACTGACATACGCTGGAGCACTCTTCCCCTGGCACTGACTCACGTTGGAGCACACCGCTCCTGGTACTGACTGATGCTGGAGCACGCTTGCCCTGGCACTGACTCACGCTGGAGCACGCCTCTCCTGGCACTTACTCAAACTGCAGCATGTTTCTCCTGGCACTCACTGACGCTGGAGCATGGTTCTCCTGGCCCTGACTCATGCTGGAGCATGCTTCTCCTGCCGCTGTCTCATGCTGGAGCATGCTTCTCCTGGCACTGTCTCACGCTGGAGCACGCTTCTCCTGGCACTGTCTCACGCTGGAGCACGCTTCTCCTGGCACTGACTCACGCTGGAGCACGCTTCTCCTGGCACTGACTCACGCTGGAGCATGCTTCTCCTGGCACTGACTTACGCTGGAGCACGCTTCTCCTGGCACTGACTCACGCTGGAGCATACCTCTCCTGGCACTGACTCAAACTGGAGCATGCTTCTCCTGGCACTGACTCACGCTGGAGCATGCTTCTCCTGGCACTGACTCAAGCTGGAGCATGCTTCTCCTGGCACTGACTCACGCTGGAGCATGCTTCTCCTGGCACTGTCTGACCCTGGAGCATGCTTCTCCTGGCACTGACTGACGCTGGAGCATGCTTCTCCTGGCACTGACTGACGCTGGAGCATGCTTCTCCTGGCACTAACTCAAACTGGAGCAGGCTTCTCCTGGCACTGACTCACGCTGGAGCATGCTTCTCCTGGCACTGACTCACGCTGGAGCATGCTTCTCCTGGCACTGTCTCACGCTGGGGCACGCTTTTCCTGGCACTGACTCAAACTGGAGCATCCTTCTCCTGGCACTGACTGACGCTGGAGCACTCTTCGCCTGGCACTGACGCTGGAGCACGCTTCTCCTGGCATTGACTCACGCTGGGGCAGGCTTCTACTGGCACTGACTCACGCTGGGGCAGGCTTCTCCTGGCACTGACGCATGCTGGAGCATGCTTCTCCTGGCACTGACTCACGCTGCACCATGCATCTCCTGGCACTGACATACGCTGGAGCACTCTTCCCCTGGCACTGACTCACGCTGGAGCACGCCTCTCCGGACACTTACTCAAACTGCAGCATGTTTCTCCTGGCACTGACTGACGCTGGAGCATGGTTCTCCTGGCACTGACTCATGCTGGAGCATGCTTCTCCTGCCACTGTCTCATGCTGGAGCATGCTTCTCCTGGCACTGTCTCATGCTGGAGCACGCTTCTCCTGGCACTGTCTCACGCTGGAACACGCTTCTCCTGGCACTGACTCACGCTGGAGCATGCTTCTCCTGGCACTGACTCACGCTGGAGCATGCTTCTCCTGGCACTGACTCACGCTGCAGCATACCTCTCCTGGCACTGACTCAAACTGGAGCATGCTTCTACTGGCACTGAGTGGTGCTGGAGCATGGTTCTCCTGGCACTGATTGACACTGGAGCACGCATCTCCTGGCACTGACTCACGCTGGAGCACGCTTCTGGCACTGACTCATGCTGGAGCATGCTTCTCCTGGCACTGACTCAAACTGGAGCATTCTTCTCCTGGCACTGACTCGCGCTGGAGCATGCTTCTCTTGGCACTGACTCACGTTGGAGCACGCTTCTCCTGGCACTGACTCATGCTGGAGCATGCTTCTCCTGGCACTGACTCACGCTGGGGCACGCTTCTCCTGGCACTGACTCAAACTGGAGCATGCTTCTCCTGGCACTGACTGACGCTGGAGCACGCTTCTGGCAATGACTCACACTGGCGCATGCTTCTCCTGGCACAGACTCATGCTGGAGCATACCTCTCCTGGCACAGTCTCACGCTGGAGCATGCTTCTCCTGGCACTGACTGACGCTGGGGCGCGCTTCTCCTGGCACTGACTCAAACTGGAGCATGCTTCTCCTGGAACTGACTGACGCTGGAGCACGCTGCTCCTGGCAATGACTCACGCTGGAGCAAGCTTCTCCAGGCACTTCCTCACACTGGCGCATGCTTCTCCTGGCACAGACTAAAACTGGAGCATGCTTCTCCTGGCACTGACTCGCGCTGGAGCATGCTTCTCCTGGCACTGACTCAAGTTGGAGCACGCTTCTCCTGGCACTGACTCACACTGGAGCATGCTTCTCCTGGCACTGACTGACGCTGGAGCACGCTTCTCCTGGCAATGACTCACGCTGGAGCAAGCTTCTCCAGGCACTTCCCGACACTGGCGCATGCTTCTCCTGGCACAGACTCACGCTGGAGCTTGCTTCTCCTGGCACAGACTCACGCTGGAGCATGCTTGTCCTGGCACGGACTCACGCTGGAGCATGCTTGTCCTGGCACAGACTCACGCTGGAGCACGCTTCTCCTGGCACAGACTCACGCTGAAGCATACCTCTCCTGGCACCGACTCACGCTGGAGCATGCTTCTCCTGGTACTGACTGGTGCTGGAGCATGCTTCTCCTGGCATTGACTCACGCTGGTGCATGCTTCTCCTGGCACTGTCTCATGCTGGAGCATGCTTCTCCTGGCACTGTCTCATGCTGGAGCATGTTTCTCCTGGCACAGACTAACGCTGGAGCACGCTTCTCCTGGCACTGACTCACGCTAGAGCACGCTTCTCCTGGCACTGACTCATGCTGGAGCACGCTTCTCCTGGCACTGACTCACGCTGGAGCACGCTTCTCCTGGCACTGACTCAAATTGGAGCATGCCTCTCTTGGCACTGACTCACGGTTTTTTTTGGCACTGACTCATGCTGGAGCACGCTTCTCCTGGCACTGACTCACGCTGGAGCACGCTTCTCCTGGCACTGACTCACGCTGGAGCATGCTTCTCCTGGCACTGACTCACGCTGGAGCACGCTTCTCCTGGCACTGACTCACGCTGGAGCAAGCTTCTCCAGGCACTTCCTCACTTTGAAGCATGCTTCTCCTGGCACAGACTCATGCTGGAGCATACCTCTCCTGGCACAGACTCAAGCTGGAGCACGCTTCTCCTGGCACAGACTCACGCTGGAGCATACCTCTCCTGGCACTGACTCATGCTGGAGCATGCTTCTCCTGGCACTGACTCAAACTGGAGCATTCTTCTCCTGGCACTGACTCGCGCTGGAGCATGCTTCTCTTGGCACTGACTCACGTTGGAGCACGCTTCTCCTGGCACTGACTCATGCTGGAGCATGCTTCTCCTGGCACTGACTCACGCTGGGGCACGCTTCTCCTGGCACTGACTCAAACTGGAGCATGCTTCTCCTGGCACTGACTGACGCTGGAGCACGCTTCTGGCAATGACTCACACTGGCGCATGCTTCTCCTGGCACAGACTCATGCTGGAGCATACCTCTCCTGGCACAGTCTCACGCTGGAGCATGCTTCTCCTGGCACTGACTGACGCTGGGGCGCGCTTCTCCTGGCACTGACTCAAACTGGAGCATGCTTCTCCTGGAACTGACTGACGCTGGAGCACGCTTCTCCTGGCAATGACTCACGCTGGAGCAAGCTTCTCCAGGCACTTCCTCACACTGGCGCATGCTTCTCCTGGCACAGACTAAAACTGGAGCATGCTTCTCCTGGCACTGACTCGCGCTGGAGCATGCTTCTCCTGGCACTGACTCATGTTGGAGCACGCTTCTCCTGGCACTGACTCACACTGGAGCATGCTTCTCCTGGCACTGACTGACGCTGGAGCACGCTTCTCCTGGCAATGACTCACGCTGGAGCAAGCTTCTCCAGGCACTTCCCGACACTGGCGCATGCTTCTCCTGGCACAGACTCACGCTGGAGCTTGCTTCTCCTGGCACAGACTCACGCTGGAGCATGCTTGTCCTGGCACGGACTCACGCTGGAGCATGCTTGTCCTGGCACAGACTCACGCTGGAGCACGCTTCTCCTGGCACAGACTCACGCTGAAGCATACCTCTCCTGGCACCGACTCACGCTGGAGCATGCTTCTCCTGGTACTGACTGGTGTTGGAGCATGCTTCTCCTGGCATTGACTCACGCTGGTGCATGCTTCTCCTGGCACTGTCTCATGCTGGAGCATGCTTCTCCTGGCACTGTCTCATGCTGGAGCATGTTTCTCCTGGCACAGACTAACGCTGGAGCACGCTTCTCCTGGCACTGACTCACGCTAGAGCACGCTTCTCCTGGCACTGACTCATGCTGGAGCACGCTTCTCCTGGCACTGACTCACGCTGGAGCACGCTTCTCCTGGCACTGACTCAAATTGGAGCATGCCTCTCTTGGCACTGACTCACGGTTTTTTTGGCACTGACTCATGCTGGAGCACGCTTCTCCTGGCACTGACTCACGCTGGAGCACGCTTCTCCTGGCACTGACTCACGCTGGAGCATGCTTCTCCTGGCACTGACTCACGCTGGAGCACGCTTCTCCTGGCACTGACTCACGCTGGAGCAAGCTTCTCCAGGCACTTCCTCACTTTGAAGCATGCTTCTCCTGGCGCTGACTCATGCTGGAGCATACCTCTCCTGGCACAGACTCAAGCTGGAGCATACCTCTCCTGGCACTGACTCACGCTGGAGCATGCTTCTCCTGGCACTGACTGGTGCTGGAGCATGCTTCTCCTGGCACTGACTGGTGCTGGAGCATGCTTCTCCTGGCACTGACTGGTGCTGGAGCATGCTTCTCCTGGCACTGTCTCATGCTGGAGCATGCTTCTCCTGGCACTGTCTCATGCTGGAGCATGCTTCTCCAGGCACTTCCTCACACTGGAGCATGCTTCTCCGGGCACTTCCTCACACTGGAGCATGCTTCTCCGGGCACTTCCTCACGCTGGAGCATGCTTCTCCGGGCACAGACTCATGCTGGAGCATACCTCTCCTGGCACTGACTCACGTTGGAGCACGCTTCTCCTGGCACTGACTCATGCTGGAGCATGCTTCTCCTGGCACTGACTCACGCTGGGGCACGCTTCTCCTGGCACTGACTCAAACTGGAGCATGCTTCTCCTGGCACTGACTGACGCTGGAGCACGCTTCTGGCAATGACTCACACTGGCGCATGCTTCTCCTGGCACAGACTCATGCTGGAGCATACCTCTCCTGGCACAGTCTCACGCTGGAGCATGCTTCTCCTGGCACTGACTGACGCTGGGGTGCGCTTCTCCTGGCACTGACTCAAACTGGAGCATGCTTCTCCTGGAACTGACTGACGCTGGAGCACGCTGCTCCTGGCAATGACTCACGCTGGAGCAAGCTTCTCCAGGCACTTCCTCACACTGGCGCATGCTTCTCCTGGCACAGACTAAAACTGGAGCATGCTTCTCCTGGCACTGACTCGCGCTGGAGCATGCTTCTCCTGGCACTGACTCATGTTGGAGCACGCTTCTCCTGGCACTGACTCACACTGGAGCATGCTTCTCCTGGCACTGACTGACGCTGGAGCACGCTTCTCCTGGCAATGACTCACGCTGGAGCAAGCTTCTCCAGGCACTTCCCGACACTGGCGCATGCTTCTCCTGGCACAGACTCACGCTGGAGCTTGCTTCTCCTGGCACAGACTCACGCTGGAGCATGCTTGTCCTGGCACGGACTCACGCTGGAGCATGCTTGTCCTGGCACAGACTCACGCTGGAGCACGCTTCTCCTGGCACAGACTCACGCTGAAGCATACCTCTCCTGGCACCGACTCACGCTGGAGCATGCTTCTCCTGGTACTGACTGGTGCTGGAGCATGCTTCTCCTGGCATTGACTCACGCTGGTGCATGCTTCTCCTGGCACTGTCTCATGCTGGAGCATGCTTCTCCTGGCACTGTCTCATGCTGGAGCATGATTCTCCTGGCACAGACTAACGCTGGAGCACGCTTCTCCTGGCACTGACTCACGCTAGAGCACGCTTCTCCTGGCACTGACTCATGCTGGAGCACGCTTCTCCTGGCACTGACTCACGCTGGAGCACGCTTCTCCTGGCACTGACTCAAATTGGAGCATGCCTCTCTTGGCACTGACTCACGGTTTTTTTGGCACTGACTCATGCTGGAGCACGCTTCTCCTGGCACTGACTCACGCTGGAGCACGCTTCTCCTGGCACTGACTCACGCTGGAGCATGCTTCTCCTGGCACTGACTCACGCTGGAGCACGCTTCTCCTGGCACTGACTCACGCTGGAGCATACCTCTCCTGGCACTGACTCATGCTGGAGCATGCTTCTCCTGGCACTGACTCAAACTGGAGCATTCTTCTCCTGGCACTGACTCGCGCTGGAGCATGCTTCTCTTGGCACTGACTCACGTTGGAGCACGCTTCTCCTGGCACTGACTCATGCTGGAGCATGCTTCTCCTGGCACTGACTCACGCTGGGGCACGCTTCTCCTGGCACTGACTCAAACTGGAGCATGCTTCTCCTGGCACTGACTGACGCTGGAGCACGCTTCTGGCAATGACTCACACTGGCGCATGCTTCTCCTGGCACAGACTCATGCTGGAGCATACCTCTCCTGGCACAGTCTCACGCTGGAGCATGCTTCTCCTGGCACTGACTGACGCTGGGGCGCGCTTCTCCTGGCACTGACTCAAACTGGAGCATGCTTCTCCTGGAACTGACTGACGCTGGAGCACGCTTCTCCTGGCAATGACTCACGCTGGAGCAAGCTTCTCCAGGCACTTCCTCACACTGGCGCATGCTTCTCCTGGCACAGACTAAAACTGGAGCATGCTTCTCCTGGCACTGACTCGCGCTGGAGCATGCTTCTCCTGGCACTGACTCATGTTGGAGCACGCTTCTCCTGGCACTGACTCACACTGGAGCATGCTTCTCCTGGCACTGACTGACGCTGGAGCACGCTTCTCCTGGCAATGACTCACGCTGGAGCAAGCTTCTCCAGGCACTTCCCGACACTGGCGCATGCTTCTCCTGGCACAGACTCACGCTGGAGCTTGCTTCTCCTGGCACAGACTCACGCTGGAGCATGCTTGTCCTGGCACGGACTCACGCTGGAGCATGCTTGTCCTGGCACAGACTCACGCTGGAGCACGCTTCTCCTGGCACAGACTCACGCTGAAGCATACCTCTCCTGGCACCGACTCACGCTGGAGCATGCTTCTCCTGGTACTGACTGGTGTTGGAGCATGCTTCTCCTGGCATTGACTCACGCTGGTGCATGCTTCTCCTGGCACTGTCTCATGCTGGAGCATGCTTCTCCTGGCACTGTCTCATGCTGGAGCATGTTTCTCCTGGCACAGACTAACGCTGGAGCACGCTTCTCCTGGCACTGACTCACGCTAGAGCACGCTTCTCCTGGCACTGACTCATGCTGGAGCACGCTTCTCCTGGCACTGACTCACGCTGGAGCACGCTTCTCCTGGCACTGACTCAAATTGGAGCATGCCTCTCTTGGCACTGACTCACGGTTTTTTTGGCACTGACTCATGCTGGAGCACGCTTCTCCTGGCACTGACTCACGCTGGAGCACGCTTCTCCTGGCACTGACTCACGCTGGAGCATGCTTCTCCTGGCACTGACTCACGCTGGAGCACGCTTCTCCTGGCACTGACTCACGCTGGAGCAAGCTTCTCCAGGCACTTCCTCACTTTGAAGCATGCTTCTCCTGGCGCTGACTCATGCTGGAGCATACCTCTCCTGGCACAGACTCAAGCTGGAGCACGCTTCTCCTGGCACAGACTCACGCTGGAGCATACCTCTCCTGGCACTGACTCACGCTGGAGCATGCTTCTCCTGGCACTGACTGGTGCTGGAGCATGCTTCTCCTGGCACTGACTGGTGCTGGAGCATGCTTCTCCTGGCACTGACTGGTGCTGGAGCATGCTTCTCCTGGCACTGTCTCATGCTGGAGCATGCTTCTCCTGGCACTGTCTCATGCTGGAGCATGCTTCTCCAGGCACTTCCTCACACTGGAGCATGCTTCTCCGGGCACTTCCTCACACTGGAGCATGCTTCTCCGGGCACTTCCTCACGCTGGAGCATGCTTCTCCGGGCACAGACTCATGCTGGAGCATACCTCTCCTGGCACTGACTCACGCTGGAGCACGCTTCTCCTGGCACTGACTCACGCTGGAGCATACCTCTCCTGGCACTGACTCAAACTGGAGCATGCTTCTACTGGCACTGAGTGGTGCTGGAGCATGCTTCTCCTTGCACTGATTGACACTGGAGCACGCATCTCCTGGCACTGACTCACGCTGGAGCACGCTTCTGGCACTGACTCACGCTGGAGCATGCTTCTCCTGGCACTGACTCAAACTGGAGCATTCTTCTCCTGGCACTGACTCGCGCTGGAGCATGCTTCTCTTGGCACTGACTCACGTTGGAGCACGCTTCTCCTGGCACTGACTCACGCTGGAGCATGCTTGTCCTGGCACTGACTCACGCTGGGGCACGCTTCTCCTGGCACTGACTCAAACTGGAGCATGCTTCTCCTGGCACTGACTGACGCTGGAGCACGCTTCTGGCAATGACTCACACTGGCGCATGCTTCTCCTGGCACAGACTCATGCTGGAGCATACCTCTCCTGGCACAGTCTCACGCTGGAGCATTCTTCTCCTGGCACAGACTCGCGCTGGAGCATTCTTCTCCTGGCAGAGACTCACGCTGGAGCATGCTTCTCCTGGCACAGACTCACGCTGGAGCATGCTTCTCCTGGCACAGACTCACGCTGGAGCATGCTTCTCCTGGCACAGACTCACGCTGGAGCATGCTTCTCCTGGCACAGACTCACGCTGGAGCATGCTTCTCCTGGCACAGACTCACGCTTGAGCATGCTTCTCCTGGCACAGACTCACGCTGGAGGACGCTTCTCCTGGCACAGACTCACGCTGGAGCATACCTCTCCTGGCACCGACTCAAGCTGGAGCATGCTTCTCCTGGCACTGACTGGTGCTGGAGCATGCTTCTCCTGGCATTGACTCACGCTGGTGCATGCTTCTCCTGGCACTGTCTTATGCTGGAGCATGCTTCTCCTGGCACTGTCTCATGCTGGAGCATGCTTCTCCTGGCACTGTCTCATGCTGGAGCATGTTTGTCCTGGCACAGACTAACGCTGGAGCACGCTTCTCCTGGCGCTGACTCACGCTGGAGCACGCTTCTCCTGGCACTGACTCACGCTGGAGCACGCTTCTCCTGGCACTGACTCACGCTGGAGCACGCTTCTCCTGGCACTGACTCACGCTGGAGCACGCTTCTCCTGGCACTGACTCAAATTGGAGCATGCCTCTCTTGGCACTGACTCACGGTTTTTTTGGCGCTGACTCATGCTGGAGCACGATTCTCCTGGCACTGACTCATGCTGGAGCACGCTTCTCCTGGCACTGACTCACGCTGGAGCATGCTTCTCCTGGCACTGACTCACGCTGGAGCACGCTTCTCCTGGCACTGACTCACGCTGGAGCAAGCTTCTCCAGGCACTTCCTCACTTTGAAGCATGCTTCTCCTGGCACTGACTCACGCTGGAGCATACCTCTCCTGGCACTGACTCACGCTGGAGCATGCTTCTCCTGGCTCTGACTGGTGCTGGAGCATGCTTCTCCTGGCACTGACTGGTGCTGGAGCATGCTTCTCCTGGCACTGTCTCATGCTGGAGCATGCTTCTCCTGGCACTGTCTCATGCTGGAGCATGCTTCTCCTGGCACTGTCTCATGCTGGAGCATGCTTCTCCTGGCACTGTCTCATGCTGGAGCATGCTTCTCCTGGCACTGTCTCATGCTGGAGCATGCTTCTCCTGGCACTGTCTCATGCTGGAGCATGCTTCTCCTGGCACTGTCTCATGCTGGAGCATGCTTCTCCTGGCACTGTCTCATGCTGGAGCATGCTTCTCCTGGCACTGTCTCATGCTGGAGCATGCTTCTCCTGGCACTGTCTCATGCTGGAGCATGCTTCTCCAGGCACTTCCTCACACTGGAGCATGCTTCTCCGGGCACAGACTCACTCTGGAGCATACCTCTCCTGGCACTGACTCACGCTGGAGCATGCTTCTCCTGGCACTGACTGGTGCTGGAGCATGCTTCTCCTGGCATTGACTCACGCTGGCGCATGCTTCTCCTGGCACTGTCTTATGCTGGAGCATGCTTCTCCTGGCACTGTCTCATGCTGGAGCATGCTTCTCCTGGCACTGTCTCATGCTGGAGCATGCTTCTCCTGGCACTGTCTCATGCTGGAGCATGCTTCTCCTGGCACTGTCTCATGCTGGAGCATGCTTCTCCTGGCACTGTCTCATGCTGGAGCATGCTTCTCCTGGCACAGACTCACGCTGCAGCATGATCTCCTGGCACTGACTGATGCTGGAGCACGCTTCCCCTGGCACTGTCTCACGCTGGACCATGCTTCTCCAGGCACTGACATACTCTGGAGCACGTATCCCCTGGCACTGACTCACGATGGAGCACACCACTCCTGGCACTGACTGATGCTGGAGTACGCTTGCCCTGGCACTGACTCACGCTGGACCTGGCACTTACTCAAACTGCAGCATGTTTCTCCTGGCACTGACTGACGCTGGAGCATGGTTCTCCTAGCACTGACTCATGCTGGAGCATGCTTCTCCTGCCACTGTCTCACGCTGGAACTTACCTCTCCTGGCACTGACTCAAACTGGAGCATGCTTCTACTGGCACTGAGTGGTGCTGGAGCATGCTTCTCCTGGCATTGACTCAAACTGGAACTCGCTTCTCCTGGTACTGCCTCACACTGGAGCACCCTTCTCCTGGCACTGACTCACGCAGGAGCATGCTTCTCCTGGCACTGCCTCACTCAGGAGCATGCTTCTCCTGGCACTGACTCACGCTGGATCATACCTCTCCTGGCTCTGACTCACGCTGGAGCACGCTTCTTCTAGCACTGACTGACGCTGGAGCATACCTCTCCTGGCACTGACTGAAACTGGAGCATGCTTCTCCTGGCACTGACTGGTGCTGGAGCACGCTTCTGCTGGCACTGACTCACGCTGCAGCACGCTTCTGCTAGCACTGACTCACGCTGGAGCATACCTCTCCTGGCACTGACTCAAACTGGAGCATGCTTCTCCTGGCACTGACTGGTGCTGGAGCATGCTTCTCCTGTCATTGATTGACACTGGAGCACGCATCTCCTGGCACTGACTCACGCTGGAGCACGCTTCTGGCACTGACTCACGCTGGAGCATGCTTCTCCTGGCACTGACTCAAACTGGAGCATTCTTCTCCTGGCACTGACTCGTGCTGGAGCATGCTTCTCTTGGCACTGACTCACGTTGGAGCACGCTTCTCCTGGCACTGACTCACGCTGGAGCATGCTTGTCCTGGCACTGACTCACGCTGGGGCACGCTTCTCCTGGCACTGACTCAAACTGGAGCATGCTTCTCCTGGCACTGACTGACGCTGGAGCACGCTTCTGGCAATGACTCACACTGGCGCATGCTTCTCCTGGCACAGACTCATGCTGGAGCATACCTCTCCTGGCACAGTCTCACGCTGGAGCATTCTTCTCCTGGCACAGACTCACGCTGGAGCATTCTTCTCCTGGCAGAGACTCACGCTGGAGCATGCTTCTCCTGGCACAGACTCACGCTGGAGCATGCTTCTCCTGGCACAGACTCACGCTGGAGCATGCTTCTCCTGGCACAGACTCACGCTGGAGCATGCTTCTCCTGGCACAGACTCACGCTGGAGCATGCTTCTCCTGGCACAGACTCACGCTGGAGCATGCTTCTCCTGGCACAGACTCACGCTGGAGCATGCTTCTCCTGGCACAGACTCACGCTTGAGCATGCTTCTCCTGGCACAGACTCACGCTGGAGGACGCTTCTCCTGGCACAGACTCACGCTGGAGCATACCTCTCCTGGCACCGACTCACGCTGGAGCATGCTTCTCCTGGCACTGACTCAAATTGGAGCATGCCTCTCTTGGCACTGACTCACGGTTTTTTTGGCGCTGACTCATGCTGGAGCACGCTTCTCCTGGCACTGACTCATGCTGGAGCACGCTTCTCCTGGCACTGACTCATGCTGGAGCACGCTTCTCCTGGCACTGACTCACGCTGGAGCATGCTTCTCCTGGCACTGACTCACGCTGGAGCACGCTTCTCCTGGCACTGACTCACGCTGGAGCAAGCTTCTCCAGGCACTTCCTCACTTTGAAGCATGCTTCTCCTGGCACTGACTCACGCTGGAGCATACCGCTCCTGGCACTGACTCACGCTGGAGCATGCTTCTCCTGGCTCTGACTGGTGCTGGAGCATGCTTCTCCTGGCACTGACTGGTGCTGGAGCATGCTTCTCCTGGCACTGTCTCATGCTGGAGCATGCTTCTCCTGGCACTGTCTCATGCTGGAGCATGCTTCTCCTGGCACTGTCTCATGCTGGAGCATGCTTCTCCTGGCACTGTCTCATGCTGGAGCATGCTTCTCCTGGCACTGTCTCATGCTGGAGCATGCTTCTCCTGGCACTGTCTCATGCTGGAGCATGCTTCTCCAGGCACTTCCTCACACTGGAGCATGCTTCTCCGGGCACAGACTCACACTGGAGCATGCTTCTCCGGGCACAGACTCACTCTGGAGCATACCTCTCCTGGCACTGACTCACGCTGGAGCATGCTTCTCCTGGCACTGACTGGTGCTGGAGCATGCTTCTCCTGGCATTGACTCAGGCTGGTGCATGCTTCTCCTGGCAGTGTCTCATGCTGGAGCATGCTTCTCCTGGCACTGTCTCATGCTGGAGCATGCTTCTCCTGGCACAGACTAACGCTGGAGCACGCTTCTCCTGGCACTGACTCACGCTAGAGCACGCTTCTCCTGGCACTGACTCATGCTGGAGCACGCTTCTCCTGGCACTGACTCACGCTGGAGCATGCTTCTCCTGGCACTGCCTCACTCAGGAGCATGCTTCTCCTGCCACTGACTCACGCTGGATCATACCTCTCCTGGCTCTGACTCACGCTGGAGCACGCTTCTTCTAGCACTGACTGACGCTGGAGCATACCTCTCCTGGCACTGACTGAAACTGGAGCATGCTTCTCCTGGCACTGACTGGTGCTGGAGCACGCTTCTGCTGGCACTGACTCACGCTGCAGCACGCTTCTGCTAGCACTGACTCACGCTGGAGCATACCTCTCCTGGCACTGACTCAAACTGGAGCATGCTTCTCCTGGCACTGACTGGTGCTGGAGCATGCATCTCCTGTCATTGATTGACACTGGAGCACGCATCCCCTGGCACTGACTCACGCTGGAGCACGCTTCTGGCACTGACTCGCGCTGGAGCATGCTTCTCCTGGCACTGACTCGCGCTGGAGCATGCTTCTCCTGGCACTGACTCGCGCTGGAGCATGCTTCTCCTGGCACTGACTCGCGCTGGAGCATGCTTCTCTTGGCACTGACTCGGGCTGGAGCATGCTTCTCTTGGCACTGACTCACGTTGGAGCATGCTTCTCTTGGCACTGACTCACGTTGGAGCACGCTTCTCCTGGCACTGACTCACGCTGGGGAACGCTTCTCCTGGCACTGATTCAAACTGGAGCATGCTTCTCCTGGCACAGACTCACGCTGGAGCATACCTCTCCTGGCACCGACTCACGCTGGAGCATGCTTCTCCTGGCACTGACTGGTGCTGGAGCATGTTTCTCCTGGCATTGACTCACGCTGGTGCATGCTTCTCCTGGCACTGTCTCATGCTGGAGCATGCTTCTCCTGGCACTGCCTCATGCTGGAGCATGTTTCTCCTGGCACAGACTCACGCTGGAGCATGCTTCTCCTGGCGCTGACTCACGCTGGAGCATGCTTCTCCTGGCACTGACTCACGCTGGAGCACGCTTCTCCTGGCACTGACTCACGCTGGAGCACGCTTCTCCTGGCACTGACTCACGCTGGAGCACGCTTCTCCTGGCACTGACTCACGCTGGAGCACGCTT
This sequence comes from Carcharodon carcharias, assembly GCF_017639515.1. Classification (NCBI taxonomy): domain Eukaryota; kingdom Metazoa; phylum Chordata; class Chondrichthyes; order Lamniformes; family Lamnidae; genus Carcharodon; species Carcharodon carcharias. The sequence goes on along the minus strand of NC_054507.1, from coordinate 8,701,297 downwards.
CTCCTGGCACTGACTCACGCTGGAGCACATTACTCCTGGCACTGACTCACGCTGGAGCACGCTTCTCCTGGCACTGACTCACGCTGGCGCACGCTTCTCCTGGCACTGACTCAAACTGGAGCATGCTTCTCCTGGCACAGACTCACGCTGGAGCATACATCTCCTGGCACAGACTCACGCTGGAGCATGCTTCTCCTGGCACAGACTCACGCTGGAGCATGCTTCTCCTGGCACAGACTCACGCTGGAGCATGCTTCTCCTGGCACAGACTCACGCTGGAGCATGCTTCTCCTGGCACAGACTCACGCTGGAGCATGCTTCTCCTGGCACAGACTCACGCTGGAGCATGCTTCTCCTGGCACAGACTCACGCTGGAGCATGCTTCTCCTGGCACAGACTCACGCTGGAGCATGCTTCTCCTGGCACAGACTCATGCTGGAGCATGCTTCTCCTTGCACTGACTGGTGCTGGAGCATGCTTCTCCTGGCATTGACTCACGCTGGTGCATGCTTCTCCTGGCACTGTCTCATGCTGGAGCATGCTTCTCCTGGCACTGTCTCATGCTGGAGCATGCTTCTCCTGGCACAGACTAACGCTGGAGCACGCTTCTCCTGGCACTGACTCACGCTAGAGCACGCTTCTCCTGGCACTGACTCATGCTGGAGCACGCTTCTCCTGGCACTGACTCACGCTGGAGCACGCTTCTCCTGGCACTGACTCAAATTGGAGCATGCCTCTCTTGGCACTGACTCACGGTTTTTTTGGCACTGACTCATGCTGGGGCACGCTTCTCCTGGCACTGACTCATGCTGGAGCACGCTTCTCCTGGCACTGACTCACGCTGGAGCATGCTTCTCCTGGCACTGACTCACGCTGGAGCACGCTTCTCCAGGCACTTCCTCACTTTGAAGCACGCTTCTCCAGGCACTTCCTCACTTTGAAGCATGCTTCTCCTGGCACAGACTCATGCTGGAGCATACCTCTCCTGGCACAGACTCAAGCTGGAGCACGCTTCTCCTGGCACTGACTCAGGCTGGAGCATACCTCTCCTGGCACTGACTCACGCTGGAGCATGCTTCTCCTGGCACTGACTGGTGCTGGAGCATGCTTCTCCTGGCACTGACTGGTGCTGGAGCATGCTTCTCCTGGCACTGTCTCATGCTGGAGCATTCTTCTCCTGGCACTGTCTCATGCTGGAGCATGCTGCTCCAGGCACTTCCTCACACTGGAGCATGCTTCTCCGGGCACAGACTCATGCTGCAGCATACCTCTCCTGGCACTGACTCACGCTGGAGCACGCTTCTCCTGGCACTGACTCACGCTGGAGCATACCTCTCCTGGCACTGACTCAAACTGGAGCATGCTTCTACTGGCACTGAGTGGTGCTGGAGCATGCTTCTCCTGGCACTGATTGACACTGGAGCACGCATCTCCTGGCACTGACTCACGCTGGAGCACGCTTCTGGCACTGACTCACGCTGGAGCATGCTTCTCCTGGCACTGACTCAAACTGGAGCATTCTTCTACTGGCACTGACTCGCGCTGGAGCATGCTTCTCTTGGCACTGACTCACGTTGGAGCACGCTTCTCCTGGCACTGACTGACGCTGGAGCACGCTTCTCCTGGCACTGACTGACGCTGGAGCACGCTTCTCCTGGCACTGACTCACGCTGGAGCAAGCTTCTCCAGGCACTTCCACACACTGGAGCTTGCTTCTCCTGGCACAGACTCATGCTGGAGCATACCTCTCCTGGTACTGACTCACGCTGGAGCATGCTTCTCCTGGCACTGACTGGTGCTGGAGCATGCTTCTCCTGGCATTGACTCACGCTGGTGCATGCTTCTCCTGGCACTGTCTCATGCTGGAGCATGCTTCTCCTGGCACTGTCTCATGCTGGAGCACGCTTCCCCTGGCACTGACTCACGCTGGACCATGCTTCTCCTGGCACTGTCTCATGCTGGAGCATGCTTCTCCTGGCACTGTCTCATGCTGGAGCATGCTTCTCCTGGCACTGTCTCATGCTGGAGCATGCTTCTCCTGGCACTGTCTCATGCTGGAGCATGCTTCTCCTGGCACTGTCTCATGCTGGAGCATGCTTCTCCTGGCACTGTCTCATGCTGGAGCATGCTTCTCCTGGCACTGTCTCATGCTGGAGCATGCTTCTCCAGGCACTTCCTCACACTGGAGCATGCTTCTCCGGGCACAGACTCACTCTGGAGCATACCTCTCCTGGCACTGACTCACGCTGGAGCATGCTTCTCCTGGCACTGACTGGTGCTGGAGCATGCTTCTCCTGGCATTGACTCACGCTGGCGCATGCTTCTCCTGGCACTGTCTTATGCTGGAGCATGCTTCTCCTGGCACTGTCTCATGCTGGAGCATGCTTCTCCTGGCACTGTCTCATGCTGGAGCATGCTTCTCCTGGCACTGTCTCATGCTGGAGCATGCTTCTCCTGGCACTGTCTCATGCTGGAGCATGCTTCTCCTGGCACTGTCTCATGCTGGAGCATGCTTCTCCTGGCACTGTCTCATGCTGGAGCATGCTTCTCCTGGCACAGACTCACGCTGCAGCATGATCTCCTGGCACTGACTGATGCTGGAGCACGCTTCCCCTGGCACTGTCTCACGCTGGACCATGCTTCTCCAGGCACTGACATACTCTGGAGCACGTATCCCCTGGCACTGACTCACGATGGAGCACACCACTCCTGGCACTGACTGATGCTGGAGTACGCTTGCCCTGGCACTGACTCACGCTGGACCTGGCACTTACTCAAACTGCAGCATGTTTCTCCTGGCACTGACTGACGCTGGAGCATGGTTCTCCTAGCACTGACTCATGCTGGAGCATGCTTCTCCTGCCACTGTCTCACGCTGGAACTTACCTCTCCTGGCACTGACTCAAACTGGAGCATGCTTCTACTGGCACTGAGTGGTGCTGGAGCATGCTTCTCCTGGCATTGACTCAAACTGGAACTCGCTTCTCCTGGTACTGCCTCACACTGGAGCACCCTTCTCCTGGCACTGACTCACGCAGGAGCATGCTTCTCCTGGCACTGCCTCACTCAGGAGCATGCTTCTCCTGGCACTGACTCACGCTGGATCATACCTCTCCTGGCTCTGACTCACGCTGGAGCACGCTTCTTCTAGCACTGACTGACGCTGGAGCATACCTCTCCTGGCACTGACTGAAACTGGAGCATGCTTCTCCTGGCACTGACTGGTGCTGGAGCACGCTTCTGCTGGCACTGACTCACGCTGCAGCACGCTTCTGCTAGCACTGACTCACGCTGGAGCATACCTCTCCTGGCACTGACTCAAACTGGAGCATGCTTCTCCTGGCACTGACTGGTGCTGGAGCATGCTTCTCCTGTCATTGATTGACACTGGAGCACGCATCTCCTGGCACTGACTCACGCTGGAGCACGCTTCTGGCACTGACTCACGCTGGAGCATGCTTCTCCTGGCACTGACTCAAACTGGAGCATTCTTCTCCTGGCACTGACTCGTGCTGGAGCATGCTTCTCTTGGCACTGACTCACGTTGGAGCACGCTTCTCCTGGCACTGACTCACGCTGGAGCATGCTTGTCCTGGCACTGACTCACGCTGGGGCACGCTTCTCCTGGCACTGACTCAAACTGGAGCATGCTTCTCCTGGCACTGACTGACGCTGGAGCACGCTTCTGGCAATGACTCACACTGGCGCATGCTTCTCCTGGCACAGACTCATGCTGGAGCATACCTCTCCTGGCACAGTCTCACGCTGGAGCATTCTTCTCCTGGCACAGACTCACGCTGGAGCATTCTTCTCCTGGCAGAGACTCACGCTGGAGCATGCTTCTCCTGGCACAGACTCACGCTGGAGCATGCTTCTCCTGGCACAGACTCACGCTGGAGCATGCTTCTCCTGGCACAGACTCACGCTGGAGCATGCTTCTCCTGGCACAGACTCACGCTGGAGCATGCTTCTCCTGGCACAGACTCACGCTGGAGCATGCTTCTCCTGGCACAGACTCACGCTGGAGCATGCTTCTCCTGGCACAGACTCACGCTTGAGCATGCTTCTCCTGGCACAGACTCACGCTGGAGGACGCTTCTCCTGGCACAGACTCACGCTGGAGCATACCTCTCCTGGCACCGACTCACGCTGGAGCATGCTTCTCCTGGCACTGACTCAAATTGGAGCATGCCTCTCTTGGCACTGACTCACGGTTTTTTTTGGCGCTGACTCATGCTGGAGCACGCTTCTCCTGGCACTGACTCATGCTGGAGCACGCTTCTCCTGGCACTGACTCATGCTGGAGCACGCTTCTCCTGGCACTGACTCACGCTGGAGCATGCTTCTCCTGGCACTGACTCACGCTGGAGCACGCTTCTCCTGGCACTGACTCACGCTGGAGCAAGCTTCTCCAGGCACTTCCTCACTTTGAAGCATGCTTCTCCTGGCACTGACTCACGCTGGAGCATACCGCTCCTGGCACTGACTCACGCTGGAGCATGCTTCTCCTGGCTCTGACTGGTGCTGGAGCATGCTTCTCCTGGCACTGACTGGTGCTGGAGCATGCTTCTCCTGGCACTGTCTCATGCTGGAGCATGCTTCTCCTGGCACTGTCTCATGCTGGAGCATGCTTCTCCTGGCACTGTCTCATGCTGGAGCATGCTTCTCCTGGCACTGTCTCATGCTGGAGCATGCTTCTCCTGGCACTGTCTCATGCTGGAGCATGCTTCTCCTGGCACTGTCTCATGCTGGAGCATGCTTCTCCAGGCACTTCCTCACACTGGAGCATGCTTCTCCGGGCACAGACTCACACTGGAGCATGCTTCTCCGGGCACAGACTCACTCTGGAGCATACCTCTCCTGGCACTGACTCACGCTGGAGCATGCTTCTCCTGGCACTGACTGGTGCTGGAGCATGCTTCTCCTGGCATTGACTCAGGCTGGTGCATGCTTCTCCTGGCAGTGTCTCATGCTGGAGCATGCTTCTCCTGGCACTGTCTCATGCTGGAGCATGCTTCTCCTGGCACAGACTAACGCTGGAGCACGCTTCTCCTGGCACTGACTCACGCTAGAGCACGCTTCTCCTGGCACTGACTCATGCTGGAGCACGCTTCTCCTGGCACTGACTCACGCTGGAGCATGCTTCTCCTGCCACTGACTCACTCAGGAGCATGCTTCTCCTGCCACTGACTCACGCTGGATCATACCTCTCCTGGCTCTGACTCACGCTGGAGCACGCTTCTTCTAGCACTGACTGACGCTGGAGCATACCTCTCCTGGCACTGACTGAAACTGGAGCATGCTTCTCCTGGCACTGACTGGTGCTGGAGCACGCTTCTGCTGGCACTGACTCACGCTGCAGCACGCTTCTGCTAGCACTGACTCACGCTGGAGCATACCTCTCCTGGCACTGACTCAAACTGGAGCATGCTTCTCCTGGCACTGACTGGTGCTGGAGCATGCATCTCCTGTCATTGATTGACACTGGAGCACGCATCCCCTGGCACTGACTCACGCTGGAGCACGCTTCTGGCACTGACTCGCGCTGGAGCATGCTTCTCCTGGCACTGACTCGCGCTGGAGCATGCTTCTCCTGGCACTGACTCAAACTGGAGCATGCTTCTCCTGGCACTGACTCGCGCTGGAGCATGCTTCTCTTGGCACTGACTCGGGCTGGAGCATGCTTCTCTTGGCACTGACTCACGTTGGAGCATGCTTCTCTTGGCACTGACTCACGTTGGAGCACGCTTCTCCTGGCACTGACTCACGCTGGGGAACGCTTCTCCTGGCACTGATTCAAACTGGAGCATGCTTCTCCTGGCACAGACTCACGCTGGAGCATACCTCTCCTGGCACCGACTCACGCTGGAGCATGCTTCTCCTGGCACTGACTGGTGCTGGAGCATGTTTCTCCTGGCATTGACTCACGCTGGTGCATGCTTCTCCTGGCACTGTCTCATGCTGGAGCATGCTTCTCCTGGCACTGCCTCATGCTGGAGCATGTTTCTCCTGGCACAGACTCACGCTGGAGCATGCTTCTCCTGGCGCTGACTCACGCTGGAGCATGCTTCTCCTGGCACTGACTCACGCTGGAGCACGCTTCTCCTGGCACTGACTCACGCTGGAGCACGCTTCTCCTGGCACTGACTCACGCTGGAGCACGCTTCTCCTGGCACTGACTCACGCTGGAGCACGCTTCTCCTGGCACTGACTCACGCTGGAGCACATTACTCCTGGCACTGACTCACGCTGGAGCACGCTTCTCCTGGCACTGACTCACGCTGGCGCACGCTTCTCCTGGCACTGACTCAAACTGGAGCATGCTTCTCCTGGCACAGTCTCACGCTGGAGCATACCTCTCCTGGCACAGACTCACGCTGGAGCATGCTTCTCCTGGCACAGACTCACGCTGGAGCATGCTTCTCCTGGCACAGACTCACGCTGGAGCATGCTTCTCCTGGCACAGACTCACGCTGGAGCATGCTTCTCCTGGCACAGACTCACGCTGGAGCATGCTTCTCCTGGCACAGACTCACGCTGGAGCATGCTTCTCCTGGCACAGACTCACGCTGGAGCATGCTTCTCCTGGCACAGACTCACGCTGGAGCATGCTTCTCCTGGCACAGACTCACGCTGGAGCATGCTTCTCCTGGCACAGACTCACGCTGGAGCATGCTTCTCCTGGCACAGACTCATGCTGGAGCATGCTTCTCCTTGCACTGACTGGTGCTGGAGCATGCTTCTCCTGGCATTGACTCACGCTGGTGCATGCTTCTCCTGGCACTGTCTCATGCTGGAGCATGCTTCTCCTGGCACTGTCTCATGCTGGAGCATGCTTCTCCTGGCACAGACTAACGCTGGAGCACGCTTCTCCTGGCACTGACTCACGCTAGAGCACGCTTCTCCTGGCACTGACTCATGCTGGAGCACGCTTCTCCTGGCACTGACTCACGCTGGAGCACGCTTCTCCTGGCACTGACTCAAAATGGAGCATGCCTCTCTTGGCACTGACTCACGGTTTTTTTTGGCACTGACTCATGCTGGGGCACGCTTCTCCTGGCACTGACTCATGCTGGAGCACGCTTCTCCTGGCACTGACTCACGCTGGAGCATGCTTCTCCTGGCACTGACTCACGCTGGAGCACGCTTCTCCAGGCACTTCCTCACTTTGAAGCACGCTTCTCCAGGCACTTCCTCACTTTGAAGCATGCTTCTCCTGGCACAGACTCATGCTGGAGCATACCTCTCCTGGCACAGACTCAAGCTGGAGCACGCTTCTCCTGGCACTGACTCAGGCTGGAGCATACCTCTCCTGGCACTGACTCACGCTGGAGCATGCTTCTCCTGGCACTGACTGGTGCTGGAGCATGCTTCTCCTGGCACTGACTGGAGCTGGAGCATGCTTCTCCTGGCACTGTCTCATGCTGGAGCATTCTTCTCCTGGCACTGTCTCATGCTGGAGCATGCTGCTCCAGGCACTTCCTCACACTGGAGCATGCTTCTCCGGGCACAGACTCATGCTGCAGCATACCTCTCCTGGCACTGACTCACGCTGGAGCACGCTTCTCCTGGCACTGACTCACGCTGGAGCATACCTCTCCTGGCACTGACTCAAACTGGAGCATGCTTCTACTGGCACTGAGTGGTGCTGGAGCATGCTTCTCCTGGCACTGATTGACACTGGAGCACGCATCTCCTGGCACTGACTCACGCTGGAGCACGCTTCTGGCACTGACTCACGCTGGAGCATGCTTCTCCTGGCACTGACTCAAACTGGAGCATTCTTCTACTGGCACTGACTCGCGCTGGAGCATGCTTCTCTTGGCACTGACTCACGTTGGAGCACGCTTCTCCTGGCACTGACTGACGCTGGAGCACGCTTCTCCTGGCACTGACTGACGCTGGAGCACGCTTCTCCTGGCACTGACTCACGCTGGAGCAAGCTTCTCCAGGCACTTCCACACACTGGAGCTTGCTTCTCCTGGCACAGACTCATGCTGGAGCATACCTCTCCTGGTACTGACTCACGCTGGAGCATGCTTCTCCTGGCACTGACTGGTGCTGGAGCATGCTTCTCCTGGCATTGACTCACGCTGGTGCATGCTTCTCCTGGCACTGTCTCATGCTGGAGCATGCTTCTCCTGGCACTGTCTCATGCTGGAGCACGCTTCCCCTGGCACTGACTCACGCTGGACCATGCTTCTCCTGGCACTGACATACTCTGGAGCACGCGTCCCCTGGCACTGTCTCATGCTGGAGCATGCTTCTCCTGGCACTGTCTCATGCTGGAGCATGCTTCTCCTGGCACTGTCTCATGCTGGAGCATGCTTCTCCTGGCACTGTCTCATGCTGGAGCATGCTTCTCCTGGCACTGTCTCATGCTGGAGCATGCTTCTCCTGGCACTGTCTCATGCTGGAGCATGCTTCTCCAGGCACTTCCTCACACTGGAGCATGCTTCTCCGGGCACAGACTCACTCTGGAGCATACCTCTCCTGGCACTGACTCACGCTGGAGCATGCTTCTCCTGGCACTGACTGGTGCTGGAGCATGCTTCTCCTGGCATTGACTCACGCTGGCGCATGCTTCTCCTGGCACTGTCTTATGCTGGAGCATGCTTCTCCTGGCACTGTCTCATGCTGGAGCATGCTTCTCCTGGCACTGTCTCACGCTGGAGCAAGCTTCTCCAGGCACTTCCACACACTGGAGCTTGCTTCTCCTGGCACAGACTCATGCTGGAGCATACCTCTCCTGGTACTGACTCACGCTGGAGCATGCTTCTCCTGGCACTGACTGGTGCTGGAGCATGCTTCTCCTGGCATTGACTCACGCTGGTGCATGCTTCTCCTGGCACTGTCTCATGCTGGAGCACACCACTCCTGGCACTGACTGATGCTGGAGCACGCTTGCCCTGGCACTGACTCACGCTGGAGCACGCCTCTCCTGGCACTTACTCAAACTGCAGCGTTTCTCCTGGCACTGACTGACGCTGGAGCATGCTTTTCCTGCCACTGTCTCACACTGGAGCATTCTTATCCTGGCAATGACTCACGCTGGAGCATGCTTCTCCTGGCACTGACTCACGCTGGAGCATGCTTCTCCTGGCACTGACTCACGCTGGAGCATGCTTCTCCTGGCACTGATTCACGCTGGAGCTTACCTCTCCTGGCACTGACTCACGCAGGAGCACGTTTCTCCTGGCACTGACTCACGCTGGAGCATATCTCTCCTGGCACTGACTCAAACTGACGCATGCTTCTCCTGGCATTGTCTCAAACTGGATCTCGCTTCTACTGGCACTTCCTCACACTGGATCACGCTTCTCCTGGCACTGACTCACACTAGAGAACACTTCTCCTGGCACAGACTCACGCTGGAGCATGCTTCTCCTGGCACACTCATGCTGAATCATGCTTCTCCTGGCACAGACTCACGCTGGAGCACGCTTCTCCTGGCACAGACTCACGCTGGAGCATACCTCTCCTGGCACCGACTCACGCTGGAGCATGCTTCTCCTGGCACTAACTGGTGCTGGAGCATGCTTCTCCTGGCATTGACTCACGCTGGTGCATGCTTCTCCTGGCACTGTCTCATGCTGGAGCATGCTTCTCCTGGCACTGTCTCATGCTGGAGCATGTTTGTCCTGGCACAGACTCACGCTGGAGCACGCTTCTCCTGGCGCTGACTCACGCTGGAGCACGCTTCTCCTGGCAGTGACTCACGCTGGAGCACGCTTCTCCTGGCAGTGACTCACGCTGGAGCACGCTTCTCCTGGCACTGACACACGCTGGAGCACGTTTCTCCTGGCACTGTCTCACGCTGGAGCACGCATCTCCTGGCACTGTCTCACGCTGGAGCACGCTTCTCCTGGCCCTGACTCACACTGGAGCACGCTTCTCCTGGCACTGACTCAAATTGGAGCATACCTCTCTTGGCACTGACTCACGGTTTTTTTGGCACTGACTCATGCTGGAGTACGCTTCTCCTGGCACTGACTCATGCTGGAGCACGCTTCTCCTGGCACTGACTCACGCTGGAGCATGCTTCTCCTGGCACTGACTGACGCTGGAGCACGCTTCTCCTGGCACTGACTCACGCTGGAGCAAGCTTCTCCAGGCACTTCCACACACTGGAGCATGCTTCTCCTGGCACAGACTCATGCTGGAGCATACCTCTCCTGGCACAGACTCATGCTGGAGCATACCTCTCCTGGCACAGACTCACGCTGGAGCACGCTTCTCCTGGCACAGACTCACGCTGGAGCATGCTTCTCCTGGCACTGACTGGTGCTGGAGCATGCTTCTCCTGGCATTGACTCACGCTGGTGCATGCTTCTCCTGGCACTGTCTCATGCTGGAGCATGCTTCTCCTGGCACTGTCTCATGCTGGAGCACGCTTCTCCTGGCACTGTCTCAAGCTGGAGCACGCTTCTCCTGGCACTGACTCACGCTGGAGCATGCTTCTCCTGGCACTGACTCTCGCTGGAGCACGCTTCTCCTGGCACTGTTCACGCTGGAGCATACCTCTCCTGGCACTGACTCAAACTGGAGCATTCTTCTACTGGCACTGAGTGGTTCTGGAGCATGCTTCTCCTGGCATTGACTCAAACTGGAACTCGCTTCTCCTGGTACTGCCTCACACTGGAGCACCCTTCTCCTGGCACTGACTCACGCAGGAGCATGCTTCTCCTGGCACTGCCTCACGCAGGAGCATGCTTCTCCTGGCACTGACTCATGCTGGAGCATGCTTATCCTGGCACTAACTCACGCTGGAGCATGCTTCTCCTGGCACTGACTCACGCTGGAGCACGCTTCTCCTGGCATTGTCTCACACTGTGGCATGCTTCTCCTGGCACTGACTCATGCTGGGGCTCCCTTCTCTAGCCACTGATTCAAGCTGGAGCATACCTCTCCTGGCACTGACTCACGCTGGAGCATGCTTCTCCTGGCATTGACTCACGCTGGAGATCACTTTTCCTGTCACTGATTCGTGCTGGAGCATACTTCTCCTGGCATTGACTCACGCTGGAGGATGCTTCTCCTGGCACTGACGCACGCTGGAGCACGCTTCTCCTGGCACTAATTCGTGCTGGAGCACACCTCTCCTGGCACTGACTCATGCTGCAGCAGGCTTTTCCTGGCACTGACTCACACTGGAGCCTGCTTCTTCTGGCACTGACTCGCGCTGGAGCATGCTTCTCCTGGCACTGACTCGCGCTGGAGCATGTTTCTCCTGGCACTGACTCGCGCTGGAGCATGCTTCTCCTGGCACTGACTCGCGCTGGAGCATGCTTCTCCTGGCACTGACTCGCGCTGGAGCATGCTTCTCCTGGCACTGACTCACGCTGGAGCACGCTTCTCCTGGCACTGACTCACGCTGGGGCAGGCTTCTACTGGCACTGACTCACGCTGGGGCAGGCTTCTCCTGGCACTGACTCATGCTGGAGCATGCTTCTCCTGGCACTGTCTCTTGCAGGAGCATGCTTCTCCTGGCACTGACTCACGCTGGAGCATGCTTCTTCCGGCACTAATTCGTGCTGGAGCACACCTCTCCTGGCACTGACTTATGCTGCAGCCGGCTTTTCCTGGCACTTTCTCACACGGGAGCATGCTTCTCCTGGTACTGACTCGCGCTGGAGCTTGGTTCTCCTGGCACTGACTGATGCTGGAGCACCTTTCCCCTGGCAGTGACTCATGCTGGAGCATGCTTCTCCTGGCACTGACTCACGCTGGAGCACTGTTCTCCAGGCACTGTCTCATGCTGTAGCATGCTTCTCCTGGCACTGTCTCATGCTGGAGCATGCTTCTCCTGGCACTGTCTCATGCTGGAGCATGCTTCTCCTGGCACTGACTCACGCTGCAGCACGCTTCCCCTGGCACTAATTCGGGCTGGAGCACACCTCTCCTGGCACTGACTTATGCTGCAGCAGGCTTTTCCTGGCACTGACTCACATTGGAGCATGCTTCTCCTGGCACTGACTCTCGCTAGAGCACGCTTCTGCTGGAACAGACTCACGCTGGAGCACGCTTCTCCTGGCACTGACTCGCGCTGGGGCATGGTTCTCCTGGCACTGACTCATGCTGGAGCATTCTTCTCATGCTGGAGCATGCTTCTCCTGGCACTAACTCACGCTGGATTATACCTCTCCTGGCACTGAATGAAACTGGAGTATGCTTCTCCTGGCACTGACTGGTGCTGGAGCATGCTTCACCTGGCATTGACTCACACTGGAGCTCTCTTCTCCTGGCACTGCCTCACACTGGAGCACGCTTCTCCTGGCACTGACTCACACTGGAGCATTCTTATCCTGGCAATGACTCACGCTGGAGCATGCTTCTCCTGGCACTGACTCACGCTGGAGCACGCTTCTCCTGGCACAGACTCACGCTGGAGCATGCTTCTCCTGGCACTGATTCACGCTGGAGCTTACCTCTCCTGGCACTGACTCACGCAGGAGCACGTTTCTCCTGGCACTGACTCACGCAGGAGCACGTTTCTCCTGGCACTGACTCACGCAGGAGCACGTTTCTCCTGGCACTGACTCGCGCTGGGGCATGGTTCTCCTGGCACTGACTCATGCTGGAGCATTCTTCTCATGCTGGAGCATGCTTCTCCTGGCACTAACTCACGCTGGATTATACCTTTCCTGGCACTGAATGAAACTGGAGTATGCTTCTCCTGGCACTGACTGGTGCTGGAGCATGCTTCACCTGGCATTGACTCACACTGGAGCTCACTTCTCCTGGCACTGCCTCACACTGGAGCACGCTTCTCCTGGCACTGACTCACACTGGAGCATTCTTATCCTGGCAATGACTCACGCTGGAGCATGCTTCTCCTGGCACTGACTCACGCTGGAGCACGCTTCTCCTGGCACAGACTCACGCTGGAGCTTGCTTCTCCTGGCACAGACTCACGCTGGAGCATGCTTCTCCTGGCACTGACTCACACTGGAGCAAGCTTCTCCAGGCACTTTCTCACACTGGAGCATGCTTCTCCTGGCACAGACTCATGCTGGAGCATACCTCTCCTGGCACAGACTCAAGCTGGAGCATGCTTCTCCTGGCACTGACTGGTGCTGGAGCATGCTTCTCCTGGCATTGACTCACGCTGGTGCATGCTTCTCCTGGCACTGTCTCATGCTGGAGCATGCTTCTCCTGGCACTGTCTCATGTTGGAGCATGCTTCTCCTGGCACTGTCTCATGCTGGAGCATGCTTCTCCTGGCACAGACTCACGCTGCAGCATGCTCTCCTGGCACTGACTGATGGTGGAGCACGCTTCTCCTGGCACTGACTCACGCTGGACCATGCTTCTCCTGGCACTGACATACGCTGGAGCACTCTTCCCCTGGCACTGACTCACGCTGGAGCACACCGCTCCTGGTACTGACTGATGCTGGAGCACGCTTGCCCTGGCACTGACTCACGCTGGAGCACGCCTCTCCTGGCACTTACTCAAACTGCAGCATGTTTCTCCTGGCACTCACTGACGCTGGAGCATGGTTCTCCTGGCCCTGACTCATGCTGGAGCATGCTTCTCCTGCCACTGTCTCATGCTGGAGCATGCTTCTCCTGGCACTGTCTCACGCTGGAGCACGCTTCTCCTGGCACTGTCTCACGCTGGAGCATGCTTCTCCTGGCACTGACTCACGCTGGAGCACGCTTCTCCTGGCACAGACTCACGCTGGAGCTTGCTTCTCCTGGCACAGACTCACGCTGGAGCATGCTTCTCCTGGCACTGACTCACACTGGAGCAAGCTTCTCCAGGCACTTTCTCACACTGGAGCATGCTTCTCCTGGCACAGACTCATGCTGGAGCATACCTCTCCTGGCACAGACTCAAGCTGGAGCATGCTTCTCCTGGCACTGACTGGTGCTGGAGCATGCTTCTCCTTGGCATTGACTCACGCTGGTGCATGCTTCTCCTGGCACTGTCTCATGCTGGAGCATGCTTCTCCTGGCACTGTCTCATGCTGGAGCATGCTTCTCCTGGCACTGTCTCATGCTGGAGCATGCATCTCCTGGCACTGTCTCATGCTGGAGCATGCTTCTCCTGGCACAGACTCACGCTGCAGCATGCTCTCCTGGCTCTGACTGATGGTGGAGCACGCTTCCCCTGGCACTGACTCACGCTGGACCATGCTTCTCCTGGCACTGACATACGCTGGAGCACTGTTCCCCTGGCACTGACTCACGCTGGAGCACACCGCTCCTGGTACTGACTGATGCTGGAGCACGCTTGCCCTGGCACTGACTCACGCTGGAGCACGCCTGTCCTGGCACTTACTCAAACTGCAGCATGTTTCTCCTGGCACTCACTGACGCTGGAGCATGGTTCTCCTGGCCCTGACTCATGCTGGAGCATGCTTCTCCTGCCACTGTCTCATGCTGGAGCATGCTTCTCCTGGCACTGTCTCACGCTGGAGCACGCTTCTCCTGGCACTGACTCACGCTGGAGCAAGCTTCTCCTGGCACTGACTCACGCTGGAGCATGCTTCTCCTGGCACTGACTCACGCTGGAGCACGCTTCTCCTGGCACTGACTCACGCTGGAGCATACCTCTCCTGGCACTGACTCAAACTGGAGCATGCTTCTCCTGGCACTGACTCACGCTGGAGCATGCTTCTCCTGGCACTGACTCAAGCTGGAGCATGCTTCTCCTGGCACTGACTCACGCTGGAGCATGCTTCTCCTGGCACTGTCTGACCCTGGAGCATGCTTCTCCTGGCACTGACTGACGCTGGAGCATGCTTCTCCTGGCACTAACTCAAACTGGAGCAGGCTTCTCCTGGCACTGACTCACGCTGGAGCATGCTTCTCCTGGCACTGACTCACGCTGGAGCATGCTTCTCCTGGCACTGACTCACGCTGGAGCATGCTTCTCCTGGCACTGACTCACGCTGGACCATGCTTCTCCTGGCACTGACATACGCTGGAGCACTCTTCCCCTGGCACTGACTCACGCTGGAGCACACCACTCCTGCCACTGACCGATGCTGGAGCACGCTTGCCCTGGCACTGACTCACGCTGGAGCACGCCTCTCCGGACACTTACTCAAACTGCAGCATGTTTCTCCTGGCACTGACTGACGCTGGAGCATGGTTCTCCTGGCACTGACTCACGCTGGAAAAGGCTTCTCCTGGCACTGACTCACGCTGGAGCACACTTCTCCTGGCACTGACTCATGCTGCAGCAGGCTTTTCCTGGCACTGACTCACACTGGAGCCTGCTTCTTCTGGCACTGACTCGCGCTGGAGCATGCTTCTCCTGGCACTGACTCGCGCTGGAGCATGTTTCTCCTGGCACTGACTCGCGCTGGAGCATGCTTCTCCTGGCACTGACTCGCGCTGGAGCATGCTTCTCCTGGCACTGACTCGCGCTGGAGCATGCTTCTCCTGGCACTGACTCACGCTGGAGCACGCTTCTCCTGGCACTGACTCACGCTGGGGCAGGCTTCTACTGGCACTGACTCACGCTGGGGCAGGCTTCTCCTGGCACTGACTCATGCTGGAGCATGCTTCTCCTGGCACTGTCTCTTGCAGGAGCATGCTTCTCCTGGCACTGACTCACGCTGGAGCATGCTTCTACCGGCACTAATTCGTGCTGGAGCACACCTCTCCTGGCACTGACTTATGCTGCAGCCGGCTTTTCCTGGCACTTTCTCACACGGGAGCATGCTTCTCCTGGTACTGACTCGCGCTGGAGCTTGGTTCTCCTGGCACTGACTGATGCTGGAGCACCTTTCCCCTGGCAGTGACTCATGCTGGAGCATGCTTCTCCTGGCACTGACTCACGCTGGAGCACTGTTCTCCAGGCACTGTCTCATGCTGTAGCATGCTTCTCCTGGCACTGTCTCATGCTGGAGCATGCTTCTCCTGGCACTGTCTCATGCTGGAGCATGCTTCTCCTGGCACTGACTCACGCTGCAGCACGCTTCCCCTGGCACTAATTCGGGCTGGAGCACACCTCTCCTGGCACTGACTTATGCTGCAGCAGGCTTTTCCTGGCACTGACTCACATTGGAGCATGCTTCTCCTGGCACTGACTCTCGCTAGAGCACGCTTCTGCTGGAACAGACTCACGCTGGAGCACGCTTCTCCTGGCACTGACTCGCGCTGGGGCATGGTTCTCCTGGCACTGACTCATGCTGGAGCATTCTTCTCATGCTGGAGCATGCTTCTCCTGGCACTAACTCACGCTGGATTATACCTCTCCTGGCACTGAATGAAACTGGAGTATGCTTCTCCTGGCACTGACTGGTGCTGGAGCATGCTTCACCTGGCATTGACTCACACTGGAGCTCTCTTCTCCTGGCACTGCCTCACACTGGAGCACGCTTCTCCTGGCACTGACTCACACTGGAGCATTCTTATCCTGGCAATGACTCACGCTGGAGCATGCTTCTCCTGGCACTGACTCACGCTGGAGCACGCTTCTCCTGGCACTGACTCACGCTGGAGCATGCTTCTCCTGGCACTGATTCACGCTGGAGCTTACCTCTCCTGGCACTGACTCACGCAGGAGCACGTTTCTCCTGGCACTGACTCACGCAGGAGCACGTTTCTCCTGGCACTGACTCACGCAGGAGCACGTTTCTCCTGGCACTGACTCGCGCTGGGGCATGGTTCTCCTGGCACTGACTCACACTGGAGCAAGCTTCTCCAGGCACTTTCTCACACTGGAGCATGCTTCTCCTGGCACAGACTCATGCTGGAGCATACCTCTCCTGGCACAGACTCAAGCTGGAGCATGCTTCTCCTGGCACTGACTGGTGCTGGAGCATGCTTCTCCTGGCATTGACTCACGCTGGTGCATGCTTCTCCTGGCACTGTCTCTTGCTGGTGCATGCTTCTCCTGGCACTGTCTCATGTTGGAGCATGCTTCTCCTGGCACTGTCTCATGCTGGAGCATGCTTCTCCTGGCACAGACTCACGCTGCAGCATGCTCTCCTGGCTCTGACTGATGGTGGAGCACGCTTCCCCTGGCACTGACTCACGCTGGACCATGCTTCTCCTGGCACTGACATACGCTGGAGCACTCTTCCCCTGGCACTGACTCACGCTGGAGCACACCGCTCCTGGTACTGACTGATGCTGGAGCACGCTTGCCCTGGCACTGACTCACGCTGGAGCACGCCTCTCCTGGCACTTACTCAAACTGCAGCATGTTTCTCCTGGCACTCACTGACGCTGGAGCATGGTTCTCCTGGCCCTGACTCATGCTGGAGCATGCTTCTCCTGCCACTGTCTCATGCTGGAGCATGCTTCTCCTGGCACTGTCTCACGCTGGAGCACGCTTCTCCTGGCACTGTCTCACGCTGGAGCATGCTTCTCCTGGCACTGACTCACGCTGGAGCACGCTTCTCCTGGCACAGACTCACGCTGGAGCTTGCTTCTCCTGGCACAGACTCACGCTGGAGCATGCTTCTCCTGGCACTGACTCACACTGGAGCAAGCTTCTCCAGGCACTTTCTCACACTGGAGCATGCTTCTCCTGGCACAGACTCATGCTGGAGCATACCTCTTCTGGCACAGACTCAAGCTGGAGCATGCTTCTCCTGGCACTGACTGGTGCTGGAGCATGCTTCTCCTGGCATTGACTCACGCTGGTGCATGCTTCTCCTGGCACTGTCTCATGCTGGAGCATGCTTCTCCTGGCACTGTCTCATGCTGGAGCATGCTTCTCCTGGCACTGTCTCATGCTGGAGCATGCATCTCCTGGCACTGTCTCATGCTGGAGCATGCTTCTCCTGGCACAGACTCACGCTGCAGCATGCTCTCCTGGCTCTGACTGATGGTGGAGCACGCTTCCCCTGGCACTGACTCACGCTGGACCATGCTTCTCCTGGCACTGACATAAGCTGGAGCACTGTTCCCCTGGCACTGACTCACGCTGGAGCACTCCGCTCCTGGTACTGACTGATGCTGGAGCACGCTTGCCCTGGCACTGACTCACGCTGGAGCACGCCTGTCCTGGCACTTACTCAAACTGCAGCATGTTTCTCCTGGCACTCACTGACGCTGGAGCATGGTTCTCCTGGCCCTGACTCATGCTGGAGCATGCTTCTCCTGCCACTGTCTCATGCTGGAGCATGCTTCTCCTGGCACTGTCTCACGCTGGAGCACGCTTCTCCTGGCACTGACTCACGCTGGAGCACGCTTCTCCTGGCACTGACTCACGCTGGAGCATGCTTCTCCTGGCACTGACTCACGCTGGAGCACGCTTCTCCTGGCACTGACTCACGCTGGAGCATACCTCTCCTGGCACTGACTCAAACTGGAGCATGCTTCTCCTGGCACTGACTCACGCTGGAGCATGCTTCTCCTGGCACTGACTCAAGCTGGAGCATGCTTCTCCTGGCACTGACTCACGCTGGAGCATGCTTCTCCTGGCACTGTCTGAGCCTGGAGCATGCTTCTCCTGGCACTGACTGACGCTGGAGCATGCTTCTCCTGGCACTAACTCAAACTGGAGCAGGCTTCTCCTGGCACTGACTCACGCTGGAGCATGCTTCTCCTGGCACTGACTCACGCTGGAGCATGCTTCTCCTGGCACTGACTCACGCTGGAGCATGCTTCTCCTGGCACTGACTCAAACTGGAGCATCCTTCTCCTGGCACTGACTTACGCTGGAAGATGATTCTCCTTTCACTGACTCACGCTGGAGCATGCTTCTCCTGGCACTGTCTCACGCTGGGGCACGCTTTTCCTGGCACTGACTCAAACTGGAGCATCCTTCTCCTGGCACTGACTGACGCTGGAGCACTCTTTGCCTGGCACTGACGCTGGAGCACGCTTCTCCTGGCATTGACTCACGCTGGGGCAGGCTTCTACTGGCACTGACTCACGCTGGGGCAGGCTTCTCCTGGCACTGACGCATGCTGGAGCATGCTTCTCCTGGCACTGACTCACGCTGGACCATGCTTCTCCTGGCACTGACATACGCTGGAGCACTCTTCCCCTGGCACTGACTCACGCTGGAGCACACCACTCCTGCCACTGACCGATGCTGGAGCACGCTTGCCCTGGCACTGACTCACGCTGGAGCACGCCTCTCCGGACACTTACTCAAACTGCAGCATGTTTCTCCTGGCACTGACTGACGCTGGAGCATGGTTCTCCTGGCACTGACTCATGCTGGAGCATGCTTTTCCTGCCACTGTCTCATGCTGGAGCATGCTTCTCCTGGCACTGTCTCATGCTGGAGCCCGCTTCTCCTGGCACTGTCTCACGCTGGAACATGCTTCTCCTGGCACTGACTCACGCTGGAGCATGCTTCTCCTGGCACTGACTCACGCTGGAGCATGCTTCTCCTGGCACTGACTCACGCTGCAGCATACCTCTCCTGGCACTGACTCAAACTGGAGCATGCTTCTACTGGCACTGAGTGGTGCTGGAGCATGCTTCTCCTGGCACTGATTGACACTGGAGCACGCATCTCCTGGCACTGACTCACGCTGGAGCACGCTTCTGGCACTGACTCATGCTGGAGCATGCTTCTCCTGGCACTGACTCAAACTGGAGCATTCTTCTCCTGGCACTGACTCGCGCTGGAGCATGCTTCTCTTGGCACTGACTCACGTTGGAGCACGCTTCTCCTGGCACTGACTCACGCTGGAGCATGCTTCTCCTGGCACTGACTCACGCTGGGGCACGCTTCTCCTGGCACTGACTCAAACTGGAGCATGCTTCTCCTGGCACTGACTGACGCTGGAGCAGGCTTCTGGCAATGACTCACACTGGCGCATGCTTCTCCTGGCACAGACTCATGCTGGAGCATACCTCTCCTGGCACAGTCTCACGCTGGAGCATGCTTCTCCTGGCACTGACTGACGCTGGGGCGCGCTTCTCCTGGCACTGACTCAAACTGGAGCATGCTTCTCCTGGAACTGACTGACGCTGGAGCACGCTTCTCCTGGCAATGACTCACGCTGGAGCAAGCTTCTCCAGGCACTTCCTCACACTGGCGCATGCTTCTCCTGGCACAGACTAAAACTGGAGCATGCTTCTCCTGGCACTGACTCGCGCTGGAGCATGCTTCTCCTGGCACTGACTCATGTTGGAGCACGCTTCTCCTGGCACTGACTCACACTGGAGCATGCTTCTCCTGGCACTGACTGACGCTGGAGCACGCTTCTCCTGGCAATGACTCACGCTGGAGCAAGCTTCTCCAGGCACTTCCCGACACTGGCGCATGCTTCTCCGGGCACAGATTCACGCTGGAGCTTGCTTCTCCGGGCACAGACTCACGCTGGAGCATGCTTGTCCTGGCACGGACTCACGCTGGAGCATGCTTGTCCTGGCACAGACTCACGCTGGAGCACGCTTCTCCTGGCACAGACTCACGCTGAAGCATACCTCTCCTGGCACCGACTCACGCTGGAGCATGCTTCTCCTGGTACTGACTCATGCTGGAGCACGCTTCTCCTGGCACTGACTCACGCTGGAGCATGCTTCTCCTGGCATTGACTCACGCTGGTGCATGCTTCTCCTGGCACTGTCCCATGCTGGAGCATGCTTCTCCTGGCACTGTCTCATGCTGGAGCATGTTTCTCCTGGCACAGACTAACGCTGGAGCACGCTTCTCCTGGCACTGACTCACGCTAGAGCACGCTTCTCCTGGCACTGACTCATGCTGGAGCACGCTTCTCCTGGCACTGACTCACGCTGGAGCACGCTTCTCCTGGCACTGACTCAAATTGGAGCATGCCTCTCTTGGCACTGACTCACGGTTTTTTTGGCACTGACTCATGCTGGAGCACGCTTCTCCTGGCACTGACTCATGCTGGAGCACGCTTCTCCTGGCACTGACTCACGCTGGAGCATGCTTCTCCTGGCACTGACTCACGCTGGAGCACGCTTCTCCTGGCACTGACTCACGCTGGAGCAAGCTTCTCCAGGCACTTCCTCACTTTGAAGCATGCTTCTCCTGGCACAGACTCATGCTGGAGCATACCTCTCCTGGCACAGACTCAAGCTGGAGCACGCTTCTCCTGGCACAGACTCACGCTGGAGCATACCTCTCCTGGCACTGACTCACGCTGGAGCATGCTTCTCCTGGCACTGACTGGTGCTGGAGCATGCTTCTCCTGGCACTGACTGGTGCTGGAGCATGCTTCTCCTGGCACTGTCTCATGCTGGAGCATGCTTCTCCTGGCACTGTCTCATGCTGGAGCATGCTTCTCCAGGCACTTCCTCACACTGGAGCATGCTTCTCCGGGCACTTCCTCACACTGTAGCATGCTTCTCCGGGCACTTCCTCACGCTGGAGCATGCTTCTCCGGGCACAGACTCATGCTGGAGCATACCTCTCCTGGCACTGACTCACGCTGGAGCACGCTTCTCCTGGCACTGACTCACGCTGGAGCATACCTCTCCTGGCACTGACTCAAACTGGAGCATGCTTCTACTGGCACTGAGTGGTGCTGGCGCATGCTTCTCCTTGCACTGATTGACACTGGAGCACGCATCTCCTGGCACTGACTCACGCTGGAGCACGCTTCTGGCACTGACTCACGCTGGAGCATGCTTCTCCTGGCACTGACTCAAACTGGAGCATTCTTCTCCTGGCACTGACTCGCGCTGGAGCATGCTTCTCTTGGCACTGACTCACGTTGGAGCACGCTTCTCCTGGCACAGACTCACGCTTGAGCATGCTTCTCCTGGCACAGACTCACGCTGGAGGACGCTTCTCCTGGCACAGACTCACGCTGGAGCATACCTCTCCTGGCACCGACTCACGCTGGAGCATGCTTCTCCTGGCACTGACTGGTGCTGGAGCATGCTTCTCCTGGCATTGACTCACGCTGGTGCATGCTTCTCCTGGCACTGTCTCATGCTGGAGCATTCTTCTCCTGGCACTGTCTCATGCTGGAGCATGCTTCTCCTGGCACTGTCTCATACTGGAGCATGTTTGTCCTGGCACAGACTAACGCTGGAGCACGCTTCTCCTGGCGCTGACTCACGCTGGAGCACGCTTCTCCTGGCACTGACTGATGCTGGAGCACGCTTCCCCTGGCACTGACTCACGCTGGAGCACGCTTCTCCTGGCACTGACTAACGCTGGAGCACGCTTCTCCTGGCACTGACTCAAATTGGAGCATGCCTCTCTTGGCACTGACTCACGGTTTTTTTGGCGCAGACTCATGCTGGAGCACGATTCTCCTGGCACTGACTCATGCTGGAGCACGCTTCTCCTGGCACTGACTCACGCTGGAGCATGCTTCTCCTGGCACTGACTCACGCTGGAGCACGCTTCTCCTGGCACTGACTCACGCTGGAGCAAGCTTCTCCAGGCACTTCCTCACTTGGAAGCATGCTTCTCCTGGCACTGACTCACGCTGGAGCATACCTCTCCTGGCACTGACTCACGCTGGAGCATGCTTCTCCTGGCTCTGACTGGTGCTGGAGCATGCTTCTCCTGGCACTGACTGGTGCTGGAGCATGCTTCTCCTGGCACTGTCTCATGCTGGAGCATGCTTCTCCTGGCACTGTCTCATGCTGGAGCATGCTTCTCCTGGCACTGTCTCATGCTGGAGCATGCTTCTCCTGGCACTGTCTCATGCTGGAGCATGCTTCTCCTGGCACTGTCTCATGCTGGAGCATGCTTCTCCTGGCACTGTCTCATGCTGGAGCATGCTTCTCCTGGCACTGTCTCATGCTGGAGCATGCTTCTCCTGGCACTGTCTCATGCTGGAGCATGCTTCTCCTGGCACTGTCTCATGCTGGAGCATGCTTCTCCTGGCACTGTCTCATGCTGGAGCATGCTTCTCCAGGCATTTCCTCACACTGGAGCATGCTTCTCCGGGCACAGACTCACTCTGGAGCATACCTCTCCTGGCACTGACTCACGCTGGAGCATGCTTCTCCTGGCACTGACTGGTGCTGGAGCATGCTTCTCCTGGCATTGACTCACGCTGGAGCATGCTTCTCCTGGCACTGTCTCATGCTGGAGCATGCTTCTCCTGGCACTGTCTCATGCTGGAGCATGCTTCTCCTGGCACTGTCTCATGCTGGAGCATGCTTCTCCTGGCACTGTCTCATGCTGGAGCATGCTTCTCCTGGCACAGACTCACGCTGCAGCATGATCTCCTGGCACTGACTGATGCTGGAGCACGCTTCCCCTGGCACTGTCTCACGCTGGACGATGCTTCTCCAGGCACTGACATACTCTGGAGCACGTATCCCCTGGCACTGACTCACGATGGAGCACACCACTCCTGGCACTGACTGATGCTGGAGTACGCTTGCCCTGGCACTGACTCACGCTGGAGCACGCCTCTCCTGGCACTTACTCAAACTGCAGCATGTTTCTCCTGGCACTGACTGACGCTGGAGCATGGTTCTCCTAGCACTGACTCATGCTGGAGCATGCTTCTCCTGCCACTGTCTCACGCTGGAACTTACCTCTCCTGGCACTGACTCAAACTGGAGCATGCTTCTACTGGCACTGAGTGGTGCTGGAGCATGCTTCTCCTGGCATTGATTCAAACTGGAACTCGCTTCTCCTGGTACTGCCTCACACTGGAGCACCCTTCTCCTGGCACTGACTCACGCAGGAGCATGCTTCTCCTGGCACTGCTTCACGCAGGACCATGCTTCTCCTGGCACTGCCTCACTCAGGAGCATGCTTCTCCTGGCACTGACTCACGCTGGATCATACCTCTCCTGGCTCTGACTCACGCTGGAGCACGCTTCTTCTAGCACTGACTGACGCTGGAGCATACCTCTCCTGGCACTGACTGAAACTGGAGCATGCTTCTCCTGGCACTGACTGGTGCTGGAGCACGCTTCTGCTGGCACTGACTCACGCTGCAGCACGCTTCTGCTAGCACTGACTCACGCTGGAGCATACCTCTCCTGGCACTGACTCAAACTGGAGCATGCTTCTCCTGGCACTGACTGGTGCTGGAGCATGCTTCTCCTGTCATTGATTGACACTGGAGCACGCATCTCCTGGCACTGACTCACGCTGGAGCACGCTTCTGGCACTGACTCACGCTGGAGCATGGTTCTCCTGGCACTGACTCAAACTGGAGCATCCTTCTCCCGGCACTGACTCGCACTGGAGCATGCTTCTCTTGGCACTGACTCGCGCTGGAGCATGCTTCTCTTGGCACTGACTCACGTTGGAGCATGCTTCTCTTGGCACTGACTCACGTTGGAGCACGCTTCTCCTGGCACTGACTCACGCTGGGGAACGCTTCTCCTGGCACTGATTCAAACTGGAGCATGCTTCTCCTGGCACTGACTGATGCTGGAGCACGCTTCTCCGGGCAATGACTCACACTGGCGCATGCTTCTCCTGGCACAGACTCATGCTGGAGCATTCCTCTCCTGGCACAGACTCACGCTGGAGCATGCTTCTCCTGGCACAGACTCACGCTGGAGCATGCTTCTCCTGGCACAGACTCACGCTGGAGCACGCTTCTCCTGGCACAGACTCAAGCTGGAGCATAACTCTCCTGGCACCGACTCACGCTGGAGCATGCTTCTCCTGGCACTGATTGGTGCTGGAGCATGCTTCTCCTGGCATTGACTCACGCTGGTGCATGCTTCTCCTGGCACTGTCTCATGCTGGAGCATGCTTCTCCTGGCACTGCCTCATGCTGGAGCATGTTTCTCCTGGCACAGACTCACGCTGGAGCATGCTTCTCCTGGCGCTGACTCACGCTGGAGCATGCTTCTACTGGCACTGACTGAAACTGGAGCATGCTTCTCCTGGCACTGACTGGTGCTGGAGCACGCTTCTGCTGGCACTGACTCACGCTGCAGCACGCTTCTGCTAGCACTGACTCACGCTGGAGCATACCTCTCCTGGCACTGACTCAAACTGGAGCATGCTTCTCCTGGCACTGACTGGTGCTGGAGCATGCTTCTCCTGTCATTGATTGACACTGGAGCACGCATCTCCTGGCACTGACTCACGCTGGAGCACGCTTCTGGCACTGACTCACGCTGGAGCATGGTTCTCCTGGCACTGACTCAAACTGGAGCATGCTTCTCCCGGCACTGACTCGCACTGGAGCATGCTTCTCTTGGCAATGACTCGCGCTGGAGCATGCTTCTCTTGGCACTGACTCACGTTGGAGCATGCTTCTCTTGGCACTGACTCACGTTGGAGCACGCTTCTCCTGGCACTGACTCACGCTGGGGAACGCTTCTCCTGGCACTGATTCAAACTGGAGCATGCTTCTCCTGGCACTGACTGACGCTGGAGCACGCTTCTCCGGGCAATGACTCATACTGGCGCATGCTTCTCCTGGCACAGACTCATGCTGGAGCATTCCTCTCCTGGCACAGACTCACGCTGGAGCATGCTTCTCCTGGCACAGACTCACGCTGGAGCATGCTTCTCCTGGCACAGACTCACGCTGGAGCACGCTTCTCCTGGCACAGACTCACTTTGGAGCATACCTCTCCTGGCACCGACTCACTTTGGAGCATACCTCTCCTGGCACCGACTCACGCAGGAGCATGCTTCTCCTGGCACTGATTCACGCAGGAGCATGCTTCTCCTGGCACTGACTCACGCAGGAGCATGCTTCTCCTGGCACTGACTCACGCTGGAGCATGCTTCTCCTGGCACTGTCTCATGCTGGAGCATGCTTCTCCTGGCACTGCCTCATGCTGGAGCATGTTTCTCCTGGCACAGACTCACGCTGGAGCATGCTTCTCCTGGCGCTGACTCACGCTGGAGCATGCTTCTCCTGGCACTGACTCACGCTGGAGCACGCTTCTCTTGGCACTGACTCACGCTGGAGCACGCTTCTCCTGGCACTGACTCACGCTGGAGCACATTACTCCTGGCACTGACTCACGCTGGAGCACACTTCTCCTGGCACTGACTCACGCTGGCGCACGCTTCTCCTGGCACTGACTGAAACTGGAGCATGCTTCTCCTGGCACTGACTGACGCTGGAGCACGCTTCTGGCAATGACTCACACTGGCGCATGCTTCTCCTGGCACAGTCTCACGCTGGAGCATACCTCTCCTGGCACAGTCTCACGCTGGAGCATGCTTCTCCTGGCACAGACTCACGCTGGAGCATGCTTCTCCTGGCACAGACTCACGCTGGAGCATGCTTCTCCTGGCACAGACTCACGCTGGAGCATGCTTCTCCTGGCACAGACTCACGCTGGAGCATGCTTCTCCTGGCACAGACTCACGCTGGAGCATGCTTCTCCTGGCACAGACTCACGCTGGAGCATGCTTCTCCTGGCACAGACTCACGCTGGAGCATGCTTCTCCTTGCACTGACTGGTGCTGGAGCATGCTTCTCCTGGCATTGACTCACGCTGGTGCATGCTTCTCCTGGCACTGTCTCATGCTGGAGCTGGCTTCTCCTGGCACTGTCTCATGCTGGAGCATGCTTCTCCTGGCACAGACTAACGCTGGAGCACGCTTCTCCTGGCACTGACTCACGCTAGAGCACGCTTCTCCTGGCACTGACTCATGCTGGAGCACGCTTCTCCTGGCACTGACTCATGCTGGAGCACGCTTCTCCTGGCACTGACTCACGCTGGAGCACGCTTCTCCTGGCACTGACTCAAATTGGAGCATGCCTCTCTTGGCACTGACTCATGGTTTTTTTGGCACTGACTCATGCTGGAGCACGCTTCTCCTGGCACTGACTCATGCTGGAGCACGCTTCTCCTGGCACTGACTCACGCTGGAGCACGCTTCTACAGGCACTTCCTCACTTTGAAGCATGCTTCTCCTGGCACAGACTCATGCTGGAGCATACCTCTCCTGGCACAGACTCAAGCTGGAGCACGCTTCTCCTGGCACTGACTCAGGCTGGAGCATACCTCTCCTGGCACTGACTCACGCTGGAGCATGCTTCTCCTGGCACTGACTGGTGCTGGAGCATGCTTCTCCTGGCACTGACTGGTGCTGGAGCATGCTTCTCCTGGCACTGTCTCATGCTGGAGCATTCTTCTCCTGGCACTGTCTCATGCTGGAGCATGCTTCTCCAGGCACTTCCTCACACTGGAGCATGCTTCTCCGGGCACAGACTCATGCTGCAGCATACCTCTCCTGGCACTGACTCACGCTGGAGCACGCTTCTCCTGGCACTGACTCACGCTGGAGCATACCTCTCCTGGCACTGACTCAAACTGGAGCATGCTTGTACTGGCACTGAGTGGTGCTGGAGCATGCTTCTCCTGGCACTGATTGACACTGGAGCACGCATCTCCTGGCACTGACTCACGCTGGAGCACGCTTCTGGCACTGACTCACGCTGGAGCATGCTTCTCCTGGCACTGACTCAAACTGGAGCATTCTTCTACTGGCACTGACTCGCGCTGGAGCATGCTTCTCTTGGCACTGACTCACGTTGGAGCACGCTTCTCCTGGCACTGACTGACGCTGGAGCACGCTTCTCCTGGCACTGACTCACGCTGGAGCAAGCTTCTCCAGGCACTTCCACACACTGGAGCTTGCTTCTCCTGGCACAGACTCATGCTGGAGCATACCTCTCCTGGTACTGACTCACGCTGGAGCATGCTTCTCCTGGCACTGACTGGTGCTGGAGCATGCTTCTCCTGGCATTGACTCACGCTGGTGCATGCTTCTCCTGGCACTGTCTCATGCTGGAGCATGCTTCTCCTGGCACTGTCTCATGCTGGAACATGCTTCTCCTGGCACTGTCTCATGCTGGAGCATGCTTCCCCTGGCCCAGACTCACGCTGCAGCATGATCTCCTGGCACTGACTGATGCTGGAGCACGCTTCCCCTGGCACTGACTCACGCTGGACCATGCTTCTCCGGGCACTGACATACTCTGGAGCACGCGTCCCCTGGCACTGACTCACGCTGGAGCATGCTTCTCCTGGCACTGATTCACGCTGGAGCTTACCTCTCCTGGCACTGACTCACGCAGGAGCACGTTTCTCCTGGCACTGACTCACGCTGGAGCACATTTCTCCTGGCACTGACTCACGCAGGAGCACGTTTCTCCTGGCACTGACTCACGCAGGAGCACGTTTCTCCTGGCACTGACTCACGCAGGAGCACGTTTCTCCTGGCACTGACTCACGCAGGAGCACGTTTCTCCTGGCACTGACTCACGCTGGAGCATACCTCTCCTGGCACTGACTCAAACTGGCGCATGCTTCTCCTGGCATTGTCTCAAACTGGATCTCGCTTCTTCTGGCACTTCCTCACACTGGATCACGCTTCTCCTGGCACAGACTCACGCTGGAGCATGCTTCTCCTGGCACAGACTCACGCTGGAGCACGCTTCTCCTGGCACAGGCTCACGCTGGAGCATACCTCTCCTGGCACCGACTCACGCTGGAGCATGCTTCTCCTCGCACTGACTGGTGCTGGAGCATGCTTCTCCTGGCATTGACTCACGCTGTTGCATGCTTCTCCTGGCACTGTCTCATGCTGGAGCATGCTTCTCCTGGCACTGTCTCATGCTGGAGCATGTTTCTCCTGGCACAGACTCACGCTGGAGCACGCTTCTCTTGGCGCTGACTCACGCTGGAGCACGCTTCTCCTGGCACTGACTCACGCTGGAGCACGCTTCTCCTGGCATTGACTCACACTGTGGCATGCTTCTCCTGGCACTGACTCATGCTGGGGCTCCCTTCTCTAGGCACTGATTCACGCTGGAGCATACCTCTCCTGGCACTGACTCACGCTGGAGCATGCTTCTCCTGGCATTGACTCACGCTGGAGCTCACTTTCCCTGTCACTGATTCGTGCTGGAGCATACTTCTGGCATTGACTCACGCTGGAGAATGCTTCTCCTGGCACTGACGCACGCTGGAGCACGCTTCTCCTGGCACTAATTTGTGCTGGAGCACACCTCTCCTGGCACTGACTCATGCTGCAGCAGGCTTTTCCTGGCACTGACTCACACTGGAGCATGCTTCTCCTGGCACTGACTCGCGCTGGAGCATGCTTCTCCTGGCACTGACTCACGCTGGAGCACGCTTCTCCTGGCACTGACTCACGCTGGGGCAGACTTCTACTGGCACTGACTCAGGCTGGGGCAGGCTTCTCCTGGCACTGACTCATGCTGGAGCATGCTTCTCCTGGCACTGTCTCTTGCTGGAGCATGCTTCTCCTGGCAATGTCTCATGCTGGAGCATGCTTCTCCTGGCAATGTTTCATGCTGGAGCATGCTTCTCCTGGCACTGACTCACGCTGGAGCATGCTTCTACCGGCACTAATTCGTGCTGGAGCACACCTCTCCTGGCACTGACGTATGCTGCAGCAGGCTTTTCCTGGCACTTTCTCACACGGGAGCATGCTTCTCCTGGTACTGACTCGCGCTGGAGCTTGGTTCTCCTGGCACTGACTGATGCTGGAGCACCTTTCCCCTGGCAGTGACTCATGCTGGAGCATGCTTCTCCTGGCACTGACTCACGCTGGAGCACGGTTCTCCAGGCACTGTCTCATGCTGTAGCATGCCTCTGGCACTGTCTCATGCTGGAGCATGCTTCTCCTGGCACTGTCTCATGCTGGAGCATGCTTCTCCTGGCACTGACTCACGCTGCAGCACGCTTCCCCTGGCACCAATTCGTGCTGGAGCACACCTCTCCTGGCACTGACTTATGCTGCAGCAGGCTTTTCCTGGCACTGACTCACACTGGAGCATGCTTCTTCTGGCACTGACTCTCGCTGGAGCACGCTTCTGCTGGAACAGACTCACGCTGGAGCACGCTTCTCCTGGCACTGACTCGCGCTGGGGCATGGTTCTCCCGGCACTGACTCATGCTGGAGCATTCTTCTCATGCTGGAGCATGCTTCTCCTGGCACTAACTCACGCTGGAGCATACCTCTTGTGGCACTGACCCACGCTGGAGCACGCTTCTCCTGGCACTGACTCACGCTGGATTATACCTCTCCTGGCACTGAATGAAACTGGAGTATGCTTCTCCTGGCACTGACTGGTGCTGGAGCATTCTTCACCTGGCATTGACTCACACTGGAGCTCACTTCTCCTGGCACTGCCTCACACTGGAGCACGCTTCTCCTGGCACTGACTCACACTGGAGCATTCTTATCCTGGCAATGACTCACGCTGGAGCATGCTTCTCCTGGCACTGACTCACGCTGGAGCACGCTTCCCCTGGCACTGACTCACGCTGGAGCATGCTTCTCCTGGCACTGACTCACGCTGGAGCTTACCTCTCCTGGCACTGACTCACGCAGGAGCACGTTTCTCCTGGCACTGACTCACGCTGGAGCATACCTCTGCTGGCACTGACTCAAACTGGCGCCTGCTTCTCCTGGCATTGTCTCAAACAGGATCTCGCTTCTTCTGGCACTTCCTCACACTGGATCACACTTCTCCTGGCACAGACTCACACTGGAGAATGCTTCTCCTGGCACAGACTCACGCTGGAGCATGCTTCTCCTGGCACAGACTCACGCTGGAGCACGCTTCTCCTGGCACAGACTCACGCTGGAGCATACCTCTCCTGGCACCGACTCACGCTGGAGCATGCTTCTCCTGGCACTGACTGGTGCTGGAGCATGCTTCTCCTGGCATTGACTCACGCTGGTGCATGCTTCTCCTGGCACTGTCTCATGCTGGAGCATGCTTCTCCTGGCACTGTCTCATGCTGGAGCATGTTTCTCCTGGCACAGACTCGCGCTGGAGCACGCTTCTCCTGGCGCTGGCTCACGCTGGAGCACGCTTCTCCTGGCACTGACTCACGCTGGAGCACGCTTCTCCTGGCACTGACTCACGCTGGAGCACCTTTCTCCTGGCGCTGACTCACGCTGGAGCACGCTTCTCCTGGCACTGACTCACGCTGGAGCACGCTTCTCCTGGCACTGACGCACACTGGAGCACGCTTCTCCTGGCACTGACTCAAATTGGAGCATGCCTCTCTTGGCACTGACTCACGGTTTTTTTGGCAGTGACTCATGCTGGAGCACGCTTCTGGCACTGACTCACGCTGGAGCATGCTTCTCCTGGCACTGACTGACGCTGGAGCACGCTTCTCCTGGCACTGACTCACGCTGGAGCACGCTTCTCCTGGCACTGACTCACGCTGGAGCACCTTTCTCCTGGCACTGACTCACGCTGGAGCACGCTTCTCCTGGCACTGACTCACGCTGGAGCACGCTTCTCCTGGCACTGACGCACACTGGAGCACGCTTCTCCTGGCACTGACTCAAATTGGAGCATGCCTCTCTTGGCACTGACTCTCGGTTTTTTTGGCAGTGACTCATGCTGGAGCACGCTTCTCCTGGCACTGACTCACGCTGTAGCATGCTTCTCCTGGCACTGACTGACGCTGGAGCACGCTTCTCCTGGCACTGACTCACGCTGGAGCAAGCTTCTCCAGGCACTTCCACACACTGGAGAATGCTTCTCCTGGCACAGACTCATGCTGGAGCATACCTCTCCTGGCACAGACTCACGCTGGAGCACGCTTCTCCTGGCACAGACTCACGCTGGAGCATAACTCTCCTGGCACTGACTCACGCTGGAGCATGCTTCTCCTGGCACTGACTGGTGCTGGAGCATGCTTCTCCTGGCATTGACTCACGCTGGTGCATGCTTCTCCTGGCATTGACTCACGCTGGTGCATGCTTCTCCTGGCACTGTCTCATGCTGGAGCATGCTTCTCCTGGCACTGTCTCATGCTGGAGCATGCTTCTCCTGGCACAGACTCACGCTGCAGCATGCTCTCCTCGCACTGAATGATGCTGGAGCACGCTTCCCCTGGCACTGACTCATGCTGGACCATGCTTCTCCGGGCACTGACATACTCTGGAGCACGCATACCCTGGCACTGACTCACGCTGGAGCACACCACTCCTGGCACTGACTGATGCTGGAGCACGCTTGCCCTGGCACTGACTCACGCTGGAGCACGCCTCTCCTGGCACTGACTGACGCTGGACCATGCTTCTCCTGCCACTGTCTCATGCTGGAGCATGCTTCTCCTGGCACTGTCTCATGCTGGAGCACGCTTCTCCTGGCACTGTCTCACGCTGGAGCACGCTTCTCCTGGCACTGACTCACGCTGGAGCATGCTTCTCCTGGCACTGACTCACGCTGGAGCACGCTTCTCCTGGCACTGACTCATGCTGGAGCATACCTCTCCTGGCCCTGACTCAAACTGGAGCATTCTTCTACTGGCACTGAGTGGTGCTGGAGCATGCTTCTCCTGGCATTGACTCAAACTGGAACTCGCTTCTCCTGGTACTGCCTCACACTGGAGCACCCTTCTCCTGGCACTGACTCACGCAGGAGCATGCTTCTCCTGGCACTGCCTCACGCAGGAGCATGCTTCTCCTGGCACTGACTCACGCAGGAGCATGCTTCTCCTGGCACTGACTCACGCAGGAGCATGCTTCTCCTGGCACTGACTCACGCTGGAGCATGCTTCTCCTGGCACTAACTCACGCTGGAGCATGCTTCTCCTGGCACTGACTCACGCTGGAGCACGCTTCTCCTGGCATTGACTCACACTGTGGCATGCTTCTCCTGGCACTGACTCATGCTGTGGCTCCCTTCTCTAGGCACTGATTCACGCTGGAGCATACCTCTCCTGGCACTGACTCACGCTGGAGCATGCTTCTCCTGGCATTGACTCACGCTGGAGCTCACTTTTCCTGTCACTGATTCGTGCTGGAGCATACTTCTCCTGGCATTGACTCACGCTGGAGAATGCTTCTCCTGGCACTGACTCACGCTGGAGCACACTTCTCCTGGCACTGACTCATGCTGCAGCAGGCTTTTCCTGGCACTGACTCACACTGGAGCATGCTTCTCCTGGCACTGACTCGCGCTGGAGCATGCTTCTCCTGGCACTGACTCGCGCTGGAGCATGCTTCTCCTGGCACTGACTCACGCTGGAGCACGCTTCTAGCACTGACTCACGCTGGGGCAGGCTTCTCCTGGCACTGACTCACGCAGGAGCATGCTTCTCCTGGCACTGACTCACGCTGGAGCATGCTTCTCCTGGCACTGACTCACGCTGGAGCATGCTTCTCCTGGCACTAACTCACGCTGGAGCATGCTTCTCCTGGCACTGACTCACGCTGGAGCACGCTTCTCCTGGCATTGACTCACACTGTGGCATGCTTCTCCTGGCACTGACTCATGCTGTGGCTCCCTTCTCTAGGCACTGATTCACGCTGGAGCATACCTCTCCTGGCACTGACTCACGCTGGAGCATGCTTCTCCTGGCATTGACTCACGCTGGAGCTCACTTTTCCTGTCACTGATTCGTGCTGGAGCATACTTCTCCTGGCATTGACTCACGCTGGAGAATGCTTCTCCTGGCACTGACTCACGCTGGAGCACGCTTCTCCTGGCACTAATGCGTGCTGGAGCACACCTCTCCTGGCACTGACTCATGCTGCAGCAGGCTTTTCCTGTCTCTGTCTCATGCTAGAGCATGATTCTCCTGGTTCTGTCTCATGCTAGAGCATGCTTCTCTTGGCACTGTCACATGCTGGAGCATGCTTCTCCTGGCACTGACTCACGCTGGATCATACCTCTCCTTGCTCTGACTCACGCTGGAGCACGCTTCTTCTCGCACTGACTGACGCTGTAGCATACCTCTCCTGGCAGTGACTGAAACTGGAGCATGCTTCTCCTCGCACTGACTGGTGCTGGAGCATGCTTCTGCTGGCACTGACGCACGCTGGAGCACGCTTCTCCTAGCACTGACTCACGCTGGAGCATACCTCTCCTGGCACTGACTCAAACTGGAGCATGCTTCTCCTGGCACTGACTGGTGCTGGAGCATGCTTCTCCTGGCACTGATTGACACTGGAGCACGCATCTCCTGGCACTGACTCACGCTTGAGCACGCTTC
Organism: Carcharodon carcharias; assembly: GCF_017639515.1. Classification (NCBI taxonomy): domain Eukaryota; kingdom Metazoa; phylum Chordata; class Chondrichthyes; order Lamniformes; family Lamnidae; genus Carcharodon; species Carcharodon carcharias. Next base: position 8,667,494 of record NC_054507.1, on the reverse strand, counting down.
TGGCACTGACTGGTGCTGGAGCATGCTTCTCCTGGCACTGACTGGTGCTGGAGCATGCTTCTCCTGGCACTGATTGACACTGGAGCACGCATCTCCTGGCACTGACTCACGCTGGAGCATGCTTCTCCTGGCACTGACTCAAACTGGAGCATGCTTCTCCTGGCACTGACTCGCGCTGGAGCATGCTTCTCCTGGCACTGACTCACGTTGGAGCACGCTTCTCCTGGCACTGACTCACGCTGGAGCATACCTCTCCTGGCACTGACTCAAACTGGAGCATGCTTGTACTGGCACTGAGTGGTGCTGGAGCATGCTTCTCCTGGCATTGACTCAAACTGGAACTCGCTTCTCCTGGTACTGCCTCGCACTGTAACACCCTTCTCCTGGCACTGACTCACGCAGGAGCATGCTTCTCCTGGCACTGCCTCACGCAGGAGCATGCTTCTCCTGGAACTGACTCACGCTGGAGCATGCTTATCCTGGCACTGACTCACGCTGGAGCATGCTTCTCCTGGCACTGACTCACGCTGGAGCACGCTTCTCCTGGCATTGACTCACACTGTGGCATGCTTCTCCTGGCACTGACTCATGCTGGGGCTCCCTTCTCTAGGCACTGATTCACGCTGGAGCATACCTCTCCTGGCACTGACTCACGCTGGAGCATGCTTCTCCTGGCATTGACTCACGCTGGTGCTCACTTCTCCTGTCACTGATTCGTTCTGGAGCATACTCCTCCTGGCATTGACTCACGCTGGAGAATGCTTCCGCTGGCACTGACTCTCGCTGGAGCACGCTTCTGCTGGAACAGACTCACGCTGGAGCACGCTTCTCCTGGCACTGACTCATGCTGGAGCATTCTTCTCATGCTGGAGCATGCTTCTCCTGGCACTAACTCACGCTGGAGCATACCTCTTGTGGCAGTGACTCACGCTGGAGCACGCTTCTCCTGGCACTGACTCACGCTGGATTATACCTCTCCTGGCACTGAATGAAACTGGAGTATGCTTCTCCTGGCACTGACTGGTGCTGGAGCATGCTTTACCTGGCATTGACTCACACTGGAGCTCACTTCTCCTGGCACTGCCTCACACTGGAGCACGCTTCTCCTAGCAGTGACTCACACTGGAGCATTCTTATCCTGGCAATGACTCACGCTGGAGCATGCTTCTCCTGGCACTGACTCACGCTGGAGCACGCTTCTCCTGGCACTGACTCACGCAGGAGCACGTTTCTCCTGGCACTGACTCACGCTGGAGCATACCTCTCCTGGCACTGACTCAAACTGGTGCATGCTTCTCCTGGCATTGTCTCAAACTGGATCTCGCTTCTTCTGGCACTTCCTCACACTGGATCACGCTTCTCCTGGCACTGACTCACACTGGAGAACGCTTCTCCTGGCACTGACTCACGCTGGAGCACGCTTCTTCTGGCATTGACTCACGCTGGAACAGGATTCTCCTGGCACTTCACACTGGAGTACGCTTCTCCTGGCACTAATTCGTGCTGGAGCATGCCTCCCCTGGCACTGGCTGATGCTGGAGCACGTTTCCCCTGGCACTGACTCATGCTGGAGCATGCTTTTCCTGGCACTGTCTCATGCTGGAGAATGCTTTTCCTGGCACTGTCTCATGCTGGAGCATGCTTTTCCTGTCTCTGTCTCATGCTAGAGCATGATTCTTCTGGCTCTGTCTCATGCTAGAGCATGCTTCTCCTGGCGCTGTCACATGCTGGAGCATGCTTCTCCTGGCACTGACTCACGCTGGATCATACCTCTCCTTGCTCTGACTCACGCTGGAGCACGCTTCTTCTAGCACTGACTGACGCTGGAGCATACCTCTCCTGGCACTGACTGAAACTGGAGCATGCTTCTCCTGGCACTGACTGGTGCTGGAGCATGCTTCTGCTGGCACTGACTCACGCTGGAGCACGCTTCTCCTGGCACTGATTGACACTGGAGCACGCATCTCCTGGCACTGACTCACGCTGGAGCACGCTTCTGGCACTGACTGGTGCTGGAGCATGCTTCTCCTGGCACTGACTGGTGCTGGAGCATGCTTCTCCTGGCACTGATTGACACTGGAGCACGCATCTCCTGGCACTGACTCACGCTGGAGCACGCTTCTGGCACTGACTCACGCTGGAGCATGCTTCTCCTGGCACTGACTCAAACTGGAGCATGCTTCTCCTGGCACTGACTCGCGCTGGAGCATGCTTCTCCTGGCACTGACTCACGCTGGAGCACGTTTCTCCTGGCACTGACTCAAACTGGAGCATGCTTGTACTGGCACTGAGTGGTGCTGGAGCATGCTTCTCCTGGCATTGACTCAAACTGGAACTCGCTTCTCCTGGTACTGCCTCACACTGTAACACCCTTCTCCTGGCACTGACTCACGCTGGAGCATGCTTCTCCTGGCACTGACTCACGCTGGAGCATGCTTCTCCTGGCACTGACTCACGCTGGAGCATGCTTATCCTGGCACTGACTCACGCTGGAGCATGCTTCTCCTGGCACTGACTCACGCTGGAGCACGCTTCTCCTGGCATTGACTCACACTGTGGCATGCTTTTCCTGGCACTGACTCATGCTGGGGCTCCCTTATCTAGGCACTGATTCACGCTGGAGCATACCTCTCCTGGCACTGACTCACGCTGGAGCATGCTTCTCCTGGCATTGACTCACACTGGAGCTCACTTCTCCTGGCACTGATTCGTGCTGGAGCATAGTCCTCCTGGCATTGACTCACGCTGGAGAATGCTTCTCCTGGCACTGACTCTCGCTGGAGCACGCTTCTGCTGGAACAGACTCACGCTGGAGCACGCTTCTCCTGGCACTGACTCAAACTGGAGCATGCTTCTCCTGGCACTGACTCGCGCTGGAGCATGCTTCTCCTGGCACTGACTCACGTTGGAGCACGTTTCTGCTGGCACTGACTCAAACTGGAGCATGCTTGTACTGGCACTGAGTGGTGCTGGAGCATGCTTCTCCTGGCATTGACTCAAACTGGAACTCGCTTCTCCTGGTACTGCCTCACACTGTAACACCCTTCTCCTGGCACTGACTCACGCAGGAGCATGCTTCTCCTGGCACTGACTCACGCTGGAGCATGCTTATCCTGGCACTGACTCACGCTGGAGCATGCTTCTCCTGGCACTGACTCACGCTGGAGCACGCTTCTCCTGGCATTGACTCACACTGTGGCATGCTTTTCCTGGCACTGACTCATGCTGGGGCTCCCTTATCTAGGCACTGATTCACGCTGGAGCATACCTCTCCTGGCACTGACTCACGCTGGAGCATGCTTCTCCTGGCATTGACTCACACTGGAGCTCACTTCTCCTGGCACTGATTCGTGCTGGAGCATAGTCCTCCTGGCATTGACTCACGCTGGAGAATGCTTCTCCTGGCACTGACTCTCGCTGGAGCACGCTTCTGCTGGAACAGACTCACGCTGGAGCACGCTTCTCCTGGCACTGACTCATGCTGGAGCATTCTTCTCATGCTGGAGCATGCTTCTCCTGGCACTAACTCACGCTGGAGCATACCTCTTGTGGCACTGACTCACGCTGGAGCACGCTTCTCCTGGCACTGACTCACGCTGGATTATACCTCTCCTGGCACTGAATGAAACTGGAGTATGCTTCTCCTGGCACTGACTGGTGCTGGAGCATGCTTCACCTGGCATTGACTCACACTGGAGCTCACTCCTCCTGGCACTTCCTCACACTGGAGCACGCTTCTCCTAGCACTGACTCACACTGGAGCATTCTTATCCTGGCAATGACTCACGCTGGAGCATGCTTCTCCTGGCACTGACTCACGCTGGAGCACGCTTCTCCTGGCACTGACTCACGCTGGAGCATGCTTCTCCTGGCACTGACTCACGCTGGAGCTTACCTCTCCTGGCACTGACTCACGCAGGAGCACGTTTCTCCTGGCACTGACTCACGCTGGAGCATACCTCTCCTGGCACTGACTCAAACTGGCGCATGCTTCTCCTGGCATTGTCTCAAACTGGATCTCGCTTCTTCTGGCACTTCCTCACACTGGATCACGCTTCTCCTGGCACTGACTCGCACTGGAGAACGCTTCTCCTGGCACTGACTCATGCTGGAGCACGCTTCTTCTGGCATTGACTCACGCTGGAACAGGATTCTCCTGGCACTTCACACTGGAGTACGCTTCTCCTGGCACTAATTCGTGCTGGAGCATGCCTCCCCTGGTACTGGCTGATGCTGGAGCACGTTTCCCCTGGCACTGACTCATGCTGGAGCATGCTTTTCCTGGCACTGTCTCATGCTGGAGCATGCTTTTCCTGGCACTGTCTCATGCTGGAGCATGCTTCTCCTGTCTCTGTCTCATGCTGGAGCATGCTTCTCCTGGCACTGACTCACGCTGGAGCATGCTTATCCTGGCACTAACTCACGCTGGAGCATGCTTCTCCTGGCACTGACTCACGCTGGAGCACGCTTCTCCTGGCATTGACTCACACTGTGGCATGCTTCTCCTTGCACTGACTCATGCTGGGGCTCCCTTCTCTAGGCACTGATTCACGCTGGAGCATACCTCTCCTGGCACTGACTCACGCTGGAGCTCACTTTTCCTGTCACTGATTCGTGCTGGAGCATACTTCTCCTGGCATTGACTCACGCTGGAGAATGCTTCTCCTGGCACTGACTCACGCTGGAGCACGCTTCTCCTGGCACTAATTCGTGCTGGAGCACACCTCTCCTGGCACTGACTCATGCTGCAGTAGGCTTTTCCTGTCTCTGTCTCATGCTAGAGCATGATTCTTCTGGCTCTGTCTCATGCTAGAGCATGCTTCTCTTGGCACTGTCACATGCTGGAGCATGCTTCTCCTGGCACTGACTCACGCTGGATCATACCTCTCCTTGCTCTGACTCACGCTGGAGCACGCTTCTTCTCGCACTGACTGACGCTGTAGCATACCTCTCCTGGCAGTGACTGAAACTGGAGCATGCTTCTCCTCGCACTGACTGGTGCTGGAGCATGCTTCTGCTGGCACTGACTCACGCCAGAGCACGCTTCTCCTAGCACTGACTCACGCTGGAGCATACCTCTCCTGGCACTGACTCAAACTGGAGCATGCTTCTCCTGGCACTGACTGGTGCTGGAGCATGCTTCTCCTGGCACTGATTGACAGTGGAGCACGCATCTCCTGGCACTGACTCACGCTTGAGCACGCTTCTGGCACTGATTGGTGCTGGAGCATGCTTCTCCTGGCACTGACTGGTGCTGGAGCATGCTTCTCCTGGCACTGATTGACACTGGAGCACGCATCTCCTGGCACTGACTCACGCTGGAGCTCGCTTCTGGCACTGACTCACGCTGGAGCTCGCTTCTGGCACTGACTCACGCTGGAGCATGCTTCTCCTGGCACTGACTCACGCTGGAGCACGCTTCTCCTGGCATTGACTCACACTGTGGCATGCTTCTCCTTGCACTGACTCATGCTGGGGCTCCCTTCTCTAGGCACTGATTCACGCTGGAGCATACCTCTCCTGGCACTGACTCAAACTGGAGCATGCTTCTCCTGGCACTGACTGGTGCTGGAGCATGCTTCTCCTGGCACTGATTGACACTGGAGCACGCATCTCCTGGCACTGACTCACGCTGGAGCACGCTTCTGGCACTGACTGGTGCTGGAGCATGCTTCTCCTGGCACTGACTGGTGCTGGAGCATGCTTCTCCTGGCACTGATTGACACTGGAGCACGCATCTCCTGGCACTGACTCACGCTGGAGCACGCTTCTGGCACTGACTCACGCTGGAGCATGCTTCTCCTGGCACTGACTCAAACTGGAGCATGCTTCTCCTGGCACTGACTCGCGCTGGAGCATGCTTCTCCTGGCACTGACTCACGTTGGAGCACGTTTCTCCTGGCACTGACTCAAACTGGAGCATGCTTGTACTGGCACTGAGTGGTGCTGGAGCATGCTTCTCCTGGCATTGACTCAAACTGGAACTCGCTTCTCCTGGTACTGCCTCACACTGTAACACCCTTCTCCTGGCACTGACTCACGCTGGAGCATGCTTCTCCTGGCACTGACTCACGCTGGAGCATGCTTCTCCTGGCACTGACTCACGCTGGAGCATGCTTATCCTGGCACTGACTCACGCTGGAGCATGCTTCTCCTGGCACTGACTCACGCTGGAGCACGCTTCTCCTGGCATTGACTCACACTGTGGCATGCTTCTCCTGGCATTGACTCACACTGGAGCTCACTTCTCCTGGCACTGATTCGTGCTGGAGCATAGTCCTCCTGGCATTGACTCACGCTGGAGAATGCTTCTCCTGGCACTGACTCTCGCTGGAGCACGCTTCTGCTGGAACAGACTCACGCTGGAGCACGCTTCTCCTGGCACTGACTCATGCTGGAGCATTCTTCTCATGCTGGAGCATGCTTCTCCTGGCACTAACTCACGCTGGAGCATACCTCTTGTGGCACTGACTCACGCTGGAGCACGCTTCTCCTGGCACTGACTCACGCTGGATTATACCTCTCCTGGCACTGAATGAAACTGGAGTATGCTTCTCCTGGCACTGACTGGTGCTGGAGCATGCTTCACCTGGCATTGACTCACACTGGAGCTCACTCCTCCTGGCACTTCCTCACACTGGAGCACGCTTCTCCTAGCACTGACTCACACTGGAGCATTCTTATCCTGGCAATGACTCACGCTGGAGCATGCTTCTCCTGGCACTGACTCACGCTGGAGCACGCTTCTCCTGGCACTCACGCTGGAGCATGCTTCTCCTGGCACTGACTCACGCTGGAGCTTACCTCTCCTGGCACTGACTCACGCAGGAGCACGTTTCTCCTGGCACTGACTCACGCTGGAGCATACCTCTCCTGGCACTGACTCAAACTGGCGCATGCTTCTCCTGGCATTGTCTCAAACTGGATCTCGCTTCTTCTGGCACTTCCTCACACTGGATCACGCTTCTCCTGGCACTGACTCACACTGGAGAACGCTTCTCCTGGCACTGACTCACGCTGGAGCACGCTTCTTCTGGCATTGACTCACGCTGGAACAGGATTCTCCTGGCACTTCACACTGGAGTACGCTTCTCCTGGCACTAATTCGTGCTGGAGCATGCCTCCCCTGGCACTGGCTGATGCTGGAGCACGTTTCCCCTGGCACTGACTCATGCTGGAGCATGCTTTTCCTGGCACTGTCTCATGCTGGAGCATGCTTCTCCTGTCTCTGTCTCATGCTGGAGCATGCTTCTCCTGGCACTGACTCACGCTGGATCATACCTCTCCTTGCTCTGACTCACGCTGGGGCACGCTTCTTCTAGCACTGACTGACGCTGGAGCATACCTCTCCTGGCACTGACTGAAACTTGAGCATGCTTCTCCTGGCACTGACTGGTGCTGGAGCATGCTTCTGCTGGCACTGACTCACGCTGGAGCACGCTTCTCCTAGCACTGACTCACGCTGGAGCATACCTCTCCTGGCACTGACTCAAACTGGAGCATGCTTCTCCTGGCACTGACTGGTGCTGGAGCATGCTTCTCCTGGCACTGATTGACACTGGAGCACGCATCTCCTGGCACTGACTCACGCTGGAGCACGCTTCTGGCACTGACTGGTGCTGGAGCATGCTTCTCCTGGCACTGACTGGTGCTGGAGCATGCTTCTCCTGGCACTGACTGGTGCTGGAGCATGCTTCTCCTGGCACTGACTGGTGCTGGAGCATGCTTCTCCTGGCACTGATTGACACTGGAGCACGCATCTCCTGGCACTGACTCACGCTGGAGCACGCTTCTGGCACTGACTCGCGCTGGAGCATGCTTCTCCTGGCACTGACTCGCGCTGGAGCATGCTTCTCCTGGCACTGACTCACGTTGGAGCACGCTTCTCTTGGCACTGACTCACGCTGGAGCATACCTCTCCTGGCACTGACTCAAACTGGAGCATGCTTGTACTGGCACTGAGTGGTGCTGGAGCATGCTTCTCCTGGCATTGACTCAAACTGTAACTCGCTTCTCCTGGTACTGCCTCACACTGTAACACCCTTCTCCTGGCACTGACTCACGCAGGAGCATGCTTCTCCTGGCACTGCCTCACGCAGGAGCATGCTTCTCCTGGCACTGACTCACGCTGGAGCATGCTTATCCTGGCACTGACTCACGCTGGAGCATGCTTCTCCTGGCACTGACTCACGCTGGAGCACGCTTCTCCTGGCATTGACTCACACTGTGGCATGCTTCTCCTGGCACTGACTCATGCTGGGGCTCCCTTCTCTAGGCACTGATTCACGCTGGAGCATACCTCTCCTGGCACTGACTCACGCTGGAGCATGCTTCTCCTGGCATTGACTCACACTGGAGCTCACTTCTCCTGGCACTGCCTCACACTGGAGCACGCTTCTCCTAGCCCTGACTCACACTGGAGCATTCTTCTCCTGGCACTGACTCACGCTGGAGCATGCTTCTCCTGGCACTGACTCACGCTGGAGCACGCTTCTCCTGGCACTGACTCACGCTGGAGCTTACCTCTCCTGGCACTGACTCACGCAGGAGCACGTTTCTCCTGGCACTGACTCACGCTGGAGCATACCTCTCCTGGCACTGACTCAAACTGGCGCATGCTTCTCCTGGCATTGTCTCAAACTGGATCTCGCTTCATCTGGCACTTCCTCACACTGGATCACGCTTCTCCTGGCACTGACTCACACTGGAGAACGCTTCTCCTGGCACTGATTCGTGCTGGAGCATGCTTCTCCTGGCACTGACTCGCGCTGGAGCATGCTTCTCCTGGCACTGACTCACGCTAAAGCACGCTTCTCCTGGCACTGACTCACGCTGGGGCAGGCTTCTACTGGCACTGACTCACGCTGGGGCAGGCTTCTCCTGGCACTGACTCATGCTGGAGCATGCTTCTCCTGGCACTGTCTCATGCTGGAGCATGCTTCTCCCGACACTAATTCGTGCTGGAGCACACCTCTCCTGGCACTGAGTTATGCTGCAGCAGGCTTTTCCTGGCACTGTCTCACACGGGAGCATGCTTCTCCTGGTACTGTCTCGCGCTGGAGCTTGGTTCTCCTGGCACCGACTGATGCTGGAGCACCTTTCCCCTGGCAGTGACTCATGCTGGAGCATGCTTCTCCTGGCACTGACTCACGCTGGAGCACTGTTCTCCAGGCACTGTCTCATGCTGTAGCATGCCTCTGGCACGGTCTCATGCTGGAGCATGCTTCTCCTGGCACTGTCTCATGCTGGAACATGCTTCTCCTGTCACTGACTCACGCTGCAGCACGCTTCCCCTGGCACTAATTCGTGCTGGAGCACACCTCTCCTGGCACTGACTTATGCTGCAGCAGGCTTTTCCTGGCACTGACTCACATTGGAGCATGCTTCTCCTGGCACTGACTCTCGCTGGAGCACGCTTCTGCTGGAACAGACTCACGCTGGAGCACGCTTCTCCTGGCACTGACTCATGCTGGAGCACTCTTCTCATGCTGGAGCATGCTTCTCCTGGCACTAACTCACGCTGGAGCATACCTCTTGTGGCACTGACTCACGCTGGAGCACGCTTCTCCTGGCACTGACTCACGCTGGATTATACCTCTCCTGGCACTGAATGAAACTGGAGTATGCTTCTCCTGGCACTGACTGGTGCTGGAGCATGCTTCACCTGGCATTGACTCACACTGGAGCTCACTTCTCCTGGCACTGCCTCACACTGGAGCACGCTTCTCCTAGCACTGACTCACACTGGAGCATGCTTCTCCTGGCATTGACTCACGCTGGTGCTCACTTCTCCTGTCACTGATTCGTGCTGGAGCATACTCCTCCTGGCATTAACTCACGCTGGAGAATGCTTCTCCTGGCACTGACTCAGGCTGGAGCACGCTTCTCCTGGCACTAATTCGTGCTGGAGCACACCTCTCCTGGCACTGACTCATGCTGCAGCAGGCTTTTCCTGGCACTGACTCACACTGGAGCATGCTTCTCCTGGCACTGACTCGCGCTGGAGCATGCTTCTCCTGGCACTGACTCGCGCTGGTGCATGCTTCTCCTGGCACTGACTCACGCTGGAGCACGCTTCTCCTGGCACTGACTCACGCTGGGGCAGGCTTCTACTGGCACTGACTCACGCTGGGGCAGGCTTCTCCTGGCACTGACTCACGCTGGAGCATGCTTCTCCTGGCACTGTCTCATGCTGGAGCATGCTTCTCCTGGCAATGTCTCATGCTGGAGCATGCTTCTCCTGGCACTGACTCACGCTGGAGCATGCTTCTCCTGGCACTAATTCGTGCTGGAGCACACCTCTCCTGGCACTGACTTATGCTGCAGCAGGCTTTTCCTGGCACTGACTCACACGGGAAAATGCTTCTCCTGGTACTGACTCGCGCTGGAGCTTGGTTCTCCTGGCACCGACTGATGCTGGAGCACCTTTCCCCTGGCAGTGACTCATGCTGGAGCATGCTTCTCCTGGCACTGACTCACGCTGGAGCACTGTTCTCCAGGCACTGTCTCATGCTGTAGCATGCCTCTGGCACTGTCTCATGCTGGAGCATGCTTCTCCTGGCACTGTCTCATGCTGGAGCATGCTTCTCCTGGCACTGACTCACGCTGCAGCACACTTCCCCTGGCACTAATTCATGCTGGAGCACACCTCTCCTGGCACTGACTTATGCTGCAGCAGGCTTTTCCTGGCACTGACTCACACTGGAGCATGCTTCTCCTGGCACTGACTCTCGCTGGAGCACGCTTCTCCTGGAACAGACTCAAGCTGGAGCACGCTTCTCCTGGCACTGACTCGCGCTGGGGCATGGTTCTCCTGGCACTGACTCATGCTGGAGCATTCTTCTCATGCTGGAGCATGCTTCTCCTGGCACTAACTCACGCTGGAGCATACCTCTTGTGGCACTGACTCACGCTGGAGCACGCTTCTCCTAGCACTGACTGACGCTGGAGCATACCTCTCCTGGCACTGACTCAAACTGGAGCATGCTTCTCCTGGCACTGACTGGTGCTGGAGCATGCTTCACCTGGCATTGACTCACACTGGAGCTCACTTCTCCTGGCACTGCCTCACACTGGAGCACGCTTCTCCTGGCACTGAATCACACTGGAGCATTCTTATCCTGGCAATGACTCACGCTGGAGCATGCTTCTCCTGGCACTGACTCACGCTGGAGCACGCTTCTCCTGGCACTGACTCACGCTGGAGCACGCTTCTCCTGGCACTGACTCACGCTGGAGCTTACCTCTCCTGGCACTGACTCACGCAGGAGCACGTTTCTCCTGGCACTGACTCACGCTGGAGCATACCTCTCCTGGCACTGACTCAAACTGGAGCATGCTTCTCCTGGCATTGTCTCAAACTGGATGCCGCTTCTTCTGGCACTTCCTCACACTGGATCACGCTTCTCCTGGCACTGACTCACACTGGAGAACGTTTCTCCTGGCACTGACTCACGCTGGGGCACGCTTCTTCTAGCATTGACTCACGCTGGAACAGGATTCTCCTGGCACTTCTTCACACTGGAGTACGCTTCTCCTGGCACTAATTCGTGCTGGAGCACGCCTCCCCTGGCACTGACTGATGCTGGAGCACGTTTCCCCTGGCACTGACTCATGCTGGAGCATGCTTTTCCTGGCACTGTCTCATGCTGGAGCATGCTTTTCCTGCCTCTGTCTCATGCTAGAGCATGATGCTTCCGGCTCTGTCTCATGCTAGAGCATGCTTCTCCTGGCACTGTCACATGCTGGAGCATGCTTCTCCTGGCACTGACTCACGCTGGATCATACCTCTCCTGGCTCTGACTCACGCTGGAGCACGCTTCTCCTAGCACTGACTCACACTGGAGCATACCTCTCCTGGCACTGACTCAAACTGGAGCATGCTTCTCCTGGCACTGATTGACACTGGAGCACGCATCTCCTGGCACTGACTCACGCTGGACCACGCTTCTGGCACTGACTCACGCTGGAGCATGCTTCTCCTGGCACTGACTGGTGCTGGAGCATGCTTCTCCTGGCACTGATTGACACTGGAGCACGCATCTCCTGGCACTGACTCACGCTGGAGCACGCTTCTGGCACTGACTCATGCTGGAGCATGCTTCTCCTGGCACTGACTCAAACTGGAGCATGCTTCTCCTGGCACTGACTCGCGCTGGAGCATGCTTCTCCTGGCACTGACTCACGTTGGAGCACGCTTCTCCTGGCACTGACTCACGCTGGAGCATGCTTCTCCTGGCACTGACTCACGCTGGGGCACGCTTCTCCTGGCACTGACTCAAACTGGAGCATGCTTCTCCTGGCACTGACTGACGCTGGAGCACGCTTCTCCTGGCAATGACTCACGCTGGAGCAAGCTTCTCCAGGCACTTCCTCACACTGGCGCATGCTTCTCCTGGCACAGACTCATGCTGGAGCATACCTCTCCTGGCACAGACTCAAGCTGGAGAATGCTTCTCCTGGCACAGACTCACGCTGGAGCACGCTTCTCCTGGCACAGACTCACGCTGGAGCACGGTTCTCTTGGCACAGACTCACGCTGGAGCATACCTCTCCTGGCACGGACACATGCTGGAGCATGCTTCTCCTGGCACTGACTGGTGCTGGAGCATGCTTCTCCTGGCATTGACTCACGCTGGTGCATGCTTCTCCTGGCACTGTCTCATGCTGGAGCATGCTTCTCCTGGCACTGTCTCATGCTGTAGCATGATTCTCCTGGCACAGACTCACGCTGGAGCACGCTTCTCCTGGCGCTGACTCACGCTGGAGCACGCTTCTCCTGGCACTGACTCACGCTGGAGCACGCTTCTCCTGGCACTGACTCACGCTGGAGCACGCTTCTCCTGGCACTGACTCATGCTGGAGCACGCTTCTCCTGGCACTGACTCACGCTGGAGCACGCTTCTCCTGGCACTGACTCAAATTGGAGCATGCCTCTGTTGGCACTGACTCACGGTTTTTTTGGCACTGACTCATGCTGGAGCACGCTTCTCCTGGCACTGACTCATGCTGGAGCACGCTTCTCCTGGCACTGACTCACGCTGGAACACGCTTCTCCTGGCACTGACTCAAATTGGAGCATGCCTCTCTTGGCACTGACTCACGGTTTTTTTGGCACTGACTCATGCTGGAGCATGCTTCTCCTGGCACTGACTGACGCTGGAGCATTCTTATACTGGCAATGACTCACGCTGGAGCATGCTTCTCCTGGCACTGACTCACACTGGAGCATTCTTATCCTGGCAATGACTCACGCTGGAGCATGCTTCTCCTGGCACTGACTCACGCTGGAGCACGCTTCTCCTGGCACTGACTCACACTGGAGCATTCTTATCCTGGCAATGACTCACGCAGGAGCATGCTTCTCCTGGCACTGACTCACGCTGGAGCACGCTTCTCCTGGCACTGACTCATGCTGGAGCATGCTTCTCCTGGCACTGACTCACACTGGAGCACGCATCTCCTGGCACTGACTCACGCTGGAGCACGCTTCTGGCATTGACTCACGCTGGAGCATGCTTCTCCTGGCACTGATTCAGACTGGAGCATGCTTCTCCTGGCATTGACTCACGCTGGAGCATGCTTCTCTTGGCATTGACTGACGCTGGAGCACGCTTCTCCTGCCACTGACTCACGCTGGAGCACGCTTCTCCTGGCACTGACTCAAATTGGAGCATGCCTCTCTTGGCACTGACTCACGGTTTTTTTGGCACTGACTCATGCTGGAGCACGCTTCTCCTGGCACTGACTCATGCTGGAGCATGCTTCTCCTGGCACTGACTCACGCTGGAGCATGCTTCTCCTGGCACTGACTCAAACTGGAGCAGGCTTCTCCTGGCACTGACTCACGCTGCAGCATGCTTCTCCTGGCACTGACTCACTCTGGAGCAGGCTTCTCCTGGCACTGACTGACGCTGGAGCATGCTTCTCCTGGCACTGACTCAAACTGGAGCATGCTTCTCCTGGCACTGACTGACGCTGGAGCACTCTTGGCCTGGCACTGACGCTGGAGCACTCTTCTGGCACTGACTCAAGCTGGAGCACGCTTCTCCTGGCACTGACTCACACTGGAGCATGCTTCTCCTGGCACAGACTCATGCTGGAGCATACCTCTCCTGGCACAGACTCACGCTGGAGCATGCTTCTCCTGGCACAGCCTCACGTTGGAGCATACCTCTCCTGGCACTGACTCACGCTGGAGCATGCTTTTCCTGGCACTGACTCACGCTGGAGCATGCTTCTCCTGGCCCTGACTGGTGCTGCAGCAGGCTTTTCCTGGCACTGACTCACGCTGGAGCATGCCTCTCCTGGCACTGACCAGTGCTGGAGCATGCTTCACCTGGCATTGACTCACACTGGAGCTCAGTACTCCTGGCACTGCCTCAAATTGGAGCATGCTTATCCTGGCACTGACTCACGCTGGAGCACGCTTCTCCTGGCACTGACTCACGCTGGAGCATGCTTATCCTGGCACTGACTTAGGCTGGAGCATGCTTCTGGCACTGACTCACGCTGGAGCACGCTTCTCCTGGCACTGACTCACGCTGGAGCATACCTCTCCTGGCCCTGACTCATGCAGTAGCATGCTTCTCCTACCACTGTCTCACGCTGGAGCATTCCTCTCCTGGCACTGACTCAAACTGCAGCATGCTTCTCCTGGCACTGACTGGTGCTGGAGCATGCTTCTCCTGGCATTGACTCAAACTGGAGCTCGCTTCTCCTGGCATTGTCTCACGCTGGCGCTCCCTTCTCCTGGCTTTGTCTCACACTGGAGCACGCTTCTCCTGGCACTAATTCGTGCTGAAGCACACTTCTCCTGGCACTGACTGACGCTTGTGCAGGCTTCTCCTGGCACTGACTCACGCTGGAGCCCGCTTCTCCTGGCACTTGGTCAAACTGGAGCATGCATCTCCTGGCACTGATTCACGCTGGAGCACGCTTCTGTCACTGGGTCAAACTGGAGCGTGCATCTCCTGGCACTGACAGACTCTGGAGCATGGTTCTCCTGGCACTGATTGACACTGGAGCACGCATCTCCTGGCACTGACTCACGCTGGAGCACGCTTCTGGCACTGACTCACGCTGGAGCACGCTTCTGGCACTGACTCACGCTGGAGCACGCTTCTCCTGGCACTGACTCAGACTGGAGCATGCTTCTCCTGGCACTGACTCAGACTGGAGCATGCTTCTCCTGGCACTGACTCACGCTGGAGCATGCTTCTCCTGGCATTGACTGACGCTGGAGCACGCTTCTCCTGCCACTGACTCACGCTGGAGCACGCTTCTTCTGGCACTGACTCAAATTGGAGCATGCCTCTCTTGGCACTGACTCACGGTTTTTTTGGCACTGACTCATGCTGGAGCACGCTTCTCCTGGCACTGACTCACGCTGGAGCACGCTTCTGGCATTGACTCACGCTGGAGCATGCTTCTCCTGGCACTGATTCAGACTGGAGCATGCTTCTCCTGGCATTGACTCACGCTGGAGCATGCTTCTCCTGGCACTAATTCGTGCTGAAGCACACTTCTCCTGGCACTGACTGACGCTGGAGCAGGCTTCTCCTGGCACTGACTCACGCTGGAGCCCGCTTCTCCTGGCACTTGGTCCAACTGGTGCATGCATCTCCTGGCACTGATTCACGCTGGAGCACGCTTCTGTCACTGGGTCAAACTGGAGCGTGCATCTCCTGGCACTGACAGACTCTGGAGCATGGTTCTCCTGGCACTGATTGACACTGGAGCACGCATCTCCTGGCACTGACTCACGCTGGAGCACGCTTCTGGCACTGACTCACGCTGGAGCACGCTTCTGGCACTGACTCACGCTGGAGCACGCTTCTGGCACTGACTCACGCTGGAGCACACTTCTGGCACTGACTCACGATGGAGCATGCTTCTCCTGGCACTGACTCAGACTGGAGCATGCTTCTCCTGGCACTGACTCACGCTGGAGCATGCTTCTCCTGGCATTGACTGACGCTGGAGCACGCTTCTCCTGCCACTGACTCACGCAGGAGCATGCTTCTCCTGGCACTGACTCAAATTGGAGCATGCCTCTCTTGGCACTGACTCACGGTTTTTGTGGCACTGACTCATGCTGGAGCACGCTTCTCCTGGCACTGACTCACGCTGGAGCACGCTCCTCCTGGCACTGACTCACGCTGGAGCATGCTTCTCCTGGCACTGACTCACGCTGGAGCATGCTTCTCCTGGCAAAGACTCACGCTGGAGCACGCTTCCCCTGGCACTGACTGACGCTGGAGCACGCTTCTCCTGGCACTGACTCACGCTGGAGCACGCTTCTCCTGGCACTGACTCAAATTGGAGCATGCCTCTCTTGGCACTGACTGACGCTGGAGCACTCTTCGCCTGGCACTGACGCTGGAGCACGCTTCTCCTGGCACTGATTCACGCTGGAGCACGCTTCTCCTGGCACTGACTCACGCTGAAGCACGCTTCTCCTGGCACTGTCTCACGCTGGGGCACGCTTCTCCTGGCACTGACTCAAACTGGAGCATGCTTCTCCTGGCACTGACTGACGCTGGAGCACTCTTCGCCTGGCACTGACGCTGGAGCACGTTTCTCCTGGCACTGATTCACGCTGGAGCACGCTTCTCCTGGCACTGACTCACGCTGGAGCACACTTCTCCTGGCACTGACTCACGCTGGAGCACGCTTCTCCTGGCACTGACTCACGCTGGAGCACGCTTCTCCTTGCACTGACTCACGCTGGAGCACGCTTCTCCTGGCACTGACTCACGCTGGAGCATGCTTCTCCTGGCACTGACTCACGCTGGAGCATGCTTCTCCTGGCAAAGACTCACGCTGGAGCACGCTTCCCCTGGCACTGACTGACGCTGGAGCACGCTTCTCCTGGCACTGACTCACGCTGGAGCACGCTTCTCCTGGCACTGACTCAAATTGGAGCATGCCTCTCTTGGCACTGACTGACGCTGGAGCACTCTTCGCCTGGCACTGACGCTGGAGCACGCTTCTCCTGGCACTGATTCACGCTGGAGCACGCTTCTCCTGGCACTGACTCACGCTGAAGCACGCTTCTCCTGGCACTGTCTCACGCTGGGGCACGCTTCTCCTGGCACTGACTCAAACTGGAGCATGCTTCTCCTGGCACTGACTGACGCTGGAGCACTCTTCGCCTGGCACTGACGCTGGAGCACGTTTCTCCTGGCACTGATTCACGCTGGAGCACGCTTCTCCTGGCACTGACTCACGCTGGAGCACGCTTCTCCTGGCACTGACTCACGCTGGAGCACACTTCTCCTGGCACTGACTCACGCTGGAGCACGCTTCTCCTTGCACTGACTCACGCTGGAGCACGCTTCTCCTTGCACTGACTCACGCTGGAGCACGCTTCTCCTGGCACTGACTCACGCTGGAGCATGCTTCTCCTGGCACAGCCTCATGCTGGAGCATACCTCTCCTGGCACAGACTCACGATGGAGCATGCTTCTCCTGGCACAGACTCAGGTTGGAGCATACCACTCCTGGCACTGACTCACGCTGGAGCATGCTTCTCCTGGCATTGACTGACGCTGGAGCACGCTTCTCCTGCCACTGACTCACGCTGGAGCACGCTTCTTCTGGCACTGACTCAAATTGGAGCATGCCTCTCTTGGCACTGACTCACGGTTTTTTTGGCACTGACTCATGCTGGAGCACGCTTCTCCTGGCACTGACTCACGCTGGAGCACGCTTCTCATGGCACTGACTCACGCTGGAGAATGCTTCTCCTGGCACTGACTCACGCTGGAGCACGCTTCTCCTGGCACTGACTCACGCTGGAGCACGCTTCTCCTGGCATTGACTGACGCTGGAGCACGCTTCTCCTGGCACTGACTCACGCTGGAGCACGCTTCTCCTGGCACTGACTCAAATTGGAGCATGCCTCTCTTGGCACTGACTCACGGTTTTTTTGGCACTGACTCATGCTGGAGCACGCTTCTCCTGGCACTGACTCATGCTGGAGCATTGCTCTCCTGGCACTGACTCACGCTGGAGTATGCTTCTCCTGGCACTGACTCAAACTGGAGCAGGCTTCTCCTGGCACTGACTCACGCTGCAGCATGCTTCTCCTGGCACTGACTCACTCTGGAGCAGGCTTCTCCTGACACTGACTGACGCTGGAGCATGCTTCTCCTGGCACTGACTAAAACTGGAGCATGCTTCTCCTGGCACTGACTGACGCTGGAGCACTCTTGGCCTGGCACTGACGCTGGAGCACTCTTCTGGCACTGACTCAAGCTGGAGCACGCTTCTCCTGGCACTGACTCACACTGGAGCATGCTTCTCCTGGCACAGACTCATGCTGGAGCATACCTCTCATGGCACAGACTCACGCTGGAGCATGCTTCTCCTGGCACAGCCTCACGTTGGAGCATACCTCTCCTGGCACTGACTCACGCTGGAGCATGCTTCTCCTGGCACTGACTGGTGCTGCAGCAGGCTTTTCCTGGCACTGACTCACGCTGGAGCATGCCTCTCCTGGCACTGACCAGTGCTGGAGCATGCTTCACCTGGCATTGACTCACACTGGAGCTCAGTACTCCTGGCACTGCCTCAAATTGGAGCATGCTTATCCTGGCACTGACTCACGCTGGAGCACGCTTCTCCTGGCACTGACTCACGCTGGAGCATGCTTATCCTGGCACTGACTGAGGCTGGAGCATGCTTCTGGCACTGACTCACGCTGGAGCACGCTTCTCCTGGCACTGACTCCCGCTGGAGCACGCTTCTCCTGGCACTGACTCACGCTGGAGCATGCTTCTCCTGGCACTGACTCACGCTGGAGCATGCTTCTCCTGGCACTGACTCACGCTGGAGCATACCTCTCCTGGCCCTGACTCATGCAGTAGCATGCTTCTCCTGCCACTGTCTCACGCTGGAGCATTCCTCTCCTGGCACTGACTCAAACTGCAGCATGCTTCTCCTGACACTGACTGGTGCTGGAGCATGCTTCTCCTGGCATTGACTCAAACTGGAGCTCGCTTCTCCTGGCATTGTCTCACGCTGGAGCTCCCTTCTCCTGGCTTTGTCTCACACTGGAGCACGCTTCTCCTGGCACTAATTCGTGCTGAAGCACACTTCTCCTGGCACTGACTGACGCTGGAGCAGGCTTCTCCTGGCACTTGGTCAAACTGGAGCATGCATCTCCTGGCACTGATTCACGCTGGAGCACGCTTCTGTCACTGGGTCAAACTGGAGCGTGCATCTCCTGGCGCTGACAGACTCTGGAGCATGGTTCTCCTGGCACTGATTGACACTGGAGCACGCATCTCCTGGCACTGACTCACGCTGGAGCACGCTTCTGGCACTGACACACGCTGGAGCACGCTTCTGGCACTGACTCACGCTGGAGCATGCTTCTCCTGGCACTGACTCAGACTGGAGCATGCTTCTCCTGGCACTGACTCACGCTGGAGCATGCTTCTCCTGGCATTGACTGACGCTGGAGCACGCTTCTCCTGGCACTGACTCACGCTGGAGCACGCTTCTCCTGGCACTGACTCAAATTGGAGCATGCCTCTCTTGGCAGTGACTCACGGTTTTTTTGGCACTGACTCATGCTGGAGCACGCTTCTCCTGGCACTGACTCACGCTGGAGCACGCTTCTCCTGGCACTGACTCACGCTGGAGCACGCTTCTCCTGGCACTGTCTCACGCTGGGGCACCCTTCTCCTGGCACTGATTCACGCTGGAGAATGCTTCTCCTGGCACTGACTCACGCTGGAGTACGCTTCTCCTGGCACTGACTCATGCTGGAGCACGCTTCTCCTGGCACTGACTCATGCTGGAGCACGCGTCTCCTGGCACTGACTCACACTGGAGCATGCTTCTCCTGGCACAGGCTCATGCTGGAGCATTCCACTCCTGGCACAGACTCACGATGGAGCATGCTTCTCCTGGCACAGACTCACGTTGGAGCATACCACTCCTGGCACTGACTCACGCTGGAGCATGCTTCTCCTGGCACTGACACACGCTGGAGCATGCTTCTCCTGGCACTGACTCACGCTGGAGCATGCTTATCCTGGCACTGACTGAGGCTGGAGCATGCTTCTCCTGGCACTGACTCACGCTGGAGCACGCTTCTCCTGGCACTGACTCCCGCTGGAGCACGCTTCTCCTGGCACTGACTCACGCTGGAGCATACCTCTCCTGGCCCTGACTCATGCAGTAGCATGCTTCTCCTGCCACTGTCTCACGCTGGAGCATTCCTCTCCTGGCACTGACTCAAACTGCAGCATGCTTCTCCTGGCACTGACTGGTGCTGGAGCATGCTTCTCCTGGCATTGACTCAAACTGGAGCTCGCTTCTCCTGGCATTGTCTCACGCTGGAGCACCCTTCTCCTGGCTTTGTCTCACACTGGAGCACGCTTCTCCTGGCACTAATTCGTGCTGAAGCACACTTCTCCTGGCACTGACTGACGCTGGAGCAGGCTTCTCCTGGCACTGACTCACGCTGGAGCCCGCTTCTCCTGGCACTTGGTCAAACTGGAGCATGCATCTCCTGGCACTGATTCACGCTGGAGCACTCTTCTGTCACTGGGTCAAACTGGAGCGTGCATCTCCTGGCACTGACAGACTCTGGAGCATGGTTCTCCTGGCACTGATTGACACTGGAGCACGCATCTCCTGGCACTGACTCACGCTGGAGCAAGCTTCTGGCACTGACTCACGCTGGAGCACGCTTCTGGCACTGACTCACGCTGGAGCACGCTTCTGGCACTGACTCACGCTGGAGCACACTTCTGGCACTGACTCACGATGGAGCATGCTTCTCCTGGCACTGACTCAGACTGGAGCATGCTTCTCCTGGCACTGACTCACGCTGGAGCATGCTTCTCCTGGCATTGACTGACGCTGGAGCGCGCTTCTCCTGCCACTGACTCACGCTGGAGCATGCTTCTCCTGGCACTGACTCACGCTGGAGCATGCTTCTCCTGGCAAAGACTCACGCTGGAGCATGCTTCTCCTGGCAAAGACTCACGCTGGAGCACGCTTCTCCTGGCACTGACTGACGCTGGAGCACGCTTCTCCTGGCACTGACTCACGCTGGAGCACGCTTCTCCTGGCACTGATTCAAATTGGAGCATGCCTTTCTTGGCACTGACTGACGCTGGCGCACTCTTCGCCTGGCACTGACGCTGGAGCACGCTTCTCCTGGCACTGATTCACGCTGGAGCACGCTTCTCCTGGCACTGACTCACGCTGAAGCACGCTTCTCCTGGCACTGTCTCACGCTGGGGCACGCTTCTCCTGGCACTGACTCAAACTGGAGCATGCTTCTCCTGGCACTGGCTGACGCTGGAGCACTCTTCGCCTAGCACTGACGCTGGAGCACGCTTCTCCTGGCACTGATTCACGCTGGAGCACGCTTCTCCTGGCACTGACTCACGCTGGAGCACACTTCTCCTGGCACTGACTCACGCTGGAGCACGCTTCTCCTGGCACTGACTCACGCTGGAGCACGCTTCTCCTTGCACTGACTCACGCTGGAGCATGCTTCTCCTGGCACAGACTCATGCTGGAGCATACCTCTCCTGGCACAGACTCACGATGGAGCATGCTTCTCCTGGCACAGACTCAGGTTGGAGCATACCATTCCTGGCACTGACTCACGCTGGAGCATGCTTCTCCTGGCACAGACTCAGGTTGGAGCATACCACTCCTGGCACTGACTCACGCTGGAGCATGCTTCTCCTGGCACTGACACACGCTGGAGCAAGCTTCTCCTGGCACTTCTTCACACTGGAGCACTCTTTTCCTGGCACGAATTCGTGCTGGAGCACGCCTCTCCTGGCACTGACTGATGCTGGAGCACGCCTCTCCTGGCACTGACTGATGCTGGAGCACGTTTCCCCTGGCACTGACTCATGCTGGAGCATGCTTCTCCTGGCACTGTCTCATGCTAGAGCATGATTCTTCTGGCTCTGTCTCATTCTAGAGCATGTTTCTCCTTGCACTGTCTCATGCTGGAGCATGCTTCTCCTGGCACTGACTTATGCTGGATCATACCTCTCCTGGCTCTGACTCACGCTGGAGCACGCTTCTCCTAGCACTGACTGACGCTGGAGCATACCTCTCTTGGCACTGGCTCAAACTGGAGCATGCTTCTCCTGGCACTGACTCAAACTGGAGCAGGCTTCTCCTGGCACTGACTCACGCTGGAGCATGCTTCTCCTGGCACTGACTCACGCTGGAGCAGGCTTCTCCTGGCACTGACTCACGCTGGAGCAGGCTTCTCCTGGCACTGACTCACGCTGGAGCATGCTTCTCCTGGCACTGCCTCAAACTGGAGCCTGCTTCTCCTGGCACTGACTCAAACTGGAGCATGCTTCTCCTGGCACTGACTGACGCTGGAGCACTCTTGGCCTGGCACTGACGCTGGAGCACTCTTCTCCTGGCACTGACTCACACTGGAGCCTGCTTCTCCTGGCACAGACTCATGCTGGAGCATACCTCTCCTGGCACAGACTCACGCTGGAGCATGATTCTCCTGGCACTGACTCATGCTGGAGCATGCTTCTCCTTGCACTGACACACGCTGGAGCATGCTTCTCCTGGCACTGACACACGCTAGAGCATGCTTCTCCTGGCACTGACTCACGCTGGAGCATGCTTATCCTGGCACTGACTGAGGCTGGAGCATGCTTCTCCTGGCACTGACTCACGCTGGAGCACGCTTCTCCTGGCACTGACTCCCGCTGGAGCACGATTCTCCTGGCAGTGACTCACGCTGGAGCATACCTCTCCTGGCCCTGACTCATGCAGTAGCATGCTTCTCCTGCCACTGTCTCACGCTGGAGCATTCCTCTCCTGGCACTGACTCAAACTGCAGCATGCTTCTCCTGGCACTGACTCAAACTGCAGCGTGCTTCTCCTGGCACTGACTCAGACTGGAGCATGCTTCTCCTGGCACTGACTCACGCTGGAGCATGCTTCTCCTGGCATTGACTGACGCTGGAGCACGCTTCTCCTGCCACTGACTCATGCTGGAGCACGCTTATCCTGGCACTGACTCAAATTGGAGCATGCCTCTCTTGGCACTGACTCACGGTTTTTTTGGCACTGACTCATGCTGGAGCACGCTTCTCCTGGCACTGACTCACGCTGGAGCACGCTCCTCCTGGCACTGACTCACGCTGGAGCATGCTTCTCCTGGCACTGACTCACGCTGGAGCATGCTTCTCCTGGCAAAGACTCACGCTGGAGCACGCTTCTCCTGGCACTGACTGACGCTGGAGCACGCTTCTCCTGGCACTGACTCACGCTGGAGCACGCTTCTCCTGGCACTGACTCAAATTGGAGCATGCCTCTCTTGGCACTGACTGACGCTGGAGCACTCTTCGCCTGGCACTGACGCTGGAGCACGCTTCTCCTGGCACTGATTCACGCTGGAGCACGCTTCTCCTGGCACTGACTCACGCTGAAGCACGCTTCTCCTGGCACTGTCTCACGCTGGGGCACGCTTCTCCTGGCACTGACTCAAACTGGAGCATGCTTCTCCTGGCACTGACTGACGCTGGAGCACTCTTCGCCTGGCACTGACGCTGGAGCACGCTTCTCCTGGCACTGATTCACGCTGCAGCACGCTTCTCCTGGCACTGACTCACGCTGGAGCACACTTCTCCTGGCACTGACTCACGCTCGAGCACGCTTCTCCTGGCACTGACTCACGCTGGAGCATGCTTCTCCTGGCACAGACTCATGCTGGAGCATACCTCTCCTGGCACAGACTCACGATGGAGCATGCTTCTCCTGGCACAGACTCAGGTTGGAGCATACCACTCCTGGTACTGACTCACGCTGGAGCATGCTTCTCCTGGCACTGACACACGCTGGAGCAAGCTTCTCCTGGCACTTCTTCACACTGGAGCACGCTTTTCCTGGCACGAATTCGTGCTGGAGCACGCCTCTCCTGGCACTGACTGATGCTGGAGCACGCCTCTCCTGGCACTGACTGATGCTGGAGCACGCCTCTCCTGGCACTGACTGATGCTGGAGCACGCCTCTCCTGGCACTGACTGATGCTGGAGCACGTTTCCCCTGGCACTGACTCATGCTGGAGCATGTTTCTCCTGGCACTTTCTCATGCTGGAGCATGCTTCTCCTGGCACTGACTTACGCTGGATCATACCTCTCCTGGCTCTGACTCACGCTGGAGCACGCTTCTCCTAGCACTGACTGACGCTGGAGCATACCTCTCCTGGCACTGACTCAAACTGGAGCATGCTTCTCCTGGCACTGACTCAAACTGGAGCATGCTTCTCCTGGCACTGACTCACGCTGGAGCATGCTTCTCCTGGCACTGACTCACGCTGGAGCAGGCTTCTCCTGGCACTGACTCACGCTGGAGCATGCTTCTCCTGGCACTGACTCAAACTGGAGCCTGCGTCTCCTGGCACTGACTCAAACTGGAGCATGCTTCTCCTGGCACTGACTGACGCTGGAGCACTCTTGGCCTGGCACTGACGCTGGAGCACTCTTCTCCTGGCACTGACTCAAACTGGAGCACGCTTCTCCTGGCACTGACTCTCGCTGGAGTATGCTTCTCCTGGCACTGACACGCTGGAGCACGCTTCTCCTGGCACTGACTCACACTGGAGCCTGCTTCTCCTGGCACAGACTCATGCTGGAGCATACCTCTCCTGGCACTGACTCATGCTGGAGCATGCTTCTCCTGGCACTGACACACGCTGGAGCATGCTTCTCCTGGCACTGACACACGCTAGAGCATGCTTCTCCTGGCACTGACTCACGCTGGAGCATGCTTATCCTGGCACTGACTGAGGCTGGAGCATGCTTCTCCTGGCACTGACTCACGCTGGAGCACGCTTCTCCTGGCACTGACTCCCGCTGGAGCACGATTCTCCTGGCAGTGACTCACGCTGGAGCATACCTCTCCTGGCCCTGACTCATGCAGTAGCATGCTTCTCCTGCCACTGTCTCACGCTGGAGCATTCCTCTCCTGGCACTGACTCAAACTGCAGCATGCTTCTCCTGGCACTGACTCAAACTGCAGCATGCTTCTCCTGGCACTGACTCAGACTGGAGCATGCTTCTCCTGGCACTGACTCACGCTGGAGCATGCTTCTCCTGGCATTAACTGACGCTGGAGCACGCTTCTCCTGCCACTGACTCACGCTGGAGCACGCTTATCCTGGCACTGACTCAAATTGGAGCATGCCTCTCTTGGCACTGACTCACGGTTTTTTTGGCACTGACTCATGCTGGAGCACGCTTCTCCTGGCACTGACTCATGCTGGAGCACGCTTCTCCTGGCACTGACTCACGCTGGAGCATGCTTCTCCTGGCACTGACTCACGCTGGAGCATGCTTCTCCTGGCACTGACTCAAATTGGAGCATGCCTCTCTTGGCACTGACTCACGGTTTTTTTGGCACTGACTCATGCTGGAGCACGCTTCTCCTGGCACTGACTCACGCTGGAGCACGCTTCTCCTGGCACTGACTCACGCTGGAGCACGCTTCTCCTGGCACTGTCTCACGCTGGGGCACGCTTCTCCTGGCACTGACTCAAACTGGAGCATGCTTCTCCTGGCACTGACTGACGCTGGAGCACTCTTCGCCTGGCACTGACGCTGGAGCACGCTTCTCCTGGCACTGACTGACGCTGGAGCACGCTTCTCCTGGCACTGACTCACGCTGGAGCACGCTTCTCCTGGCACTGACTCACGCTGGAGCACGCTTCTCCTGGCACTGACTCACACTGGAGCATGGTTCTCCTGGCACAGACTCATGCTGCAGCATGCTTCTCCTGGCACAGACTCAGGTTGGAGCATACCACTCCTGGCACTGACTCACGCTGGAGCATGCTTCTCCTGGCACTGACACACGCTGGAGCAAGCTTCTCCTGGCACTTCTTTACACTGGAGCACGCTTTTCCTGGCACGAATTCGTGCTGGAGCACGCCTCTCCTGGCACTGACTGATGCTGGAGCACGCCTCTCCTGGCACTGACTGATGCTGGAGCACGTTTCCCCTGGCACTGACTCATGCTGGAGCATGCTTCTCCTGGCACTGTCTCATGCTAGAGCATGATTTTTCTGGCTCTGTCTCATTCTAGAGCATGCTTCTCCTGGCACTGTCTCATGCTGGAGCATGCTTCTCCTGGCACTGACTTACGCTGGATCATACCTCTCCTGGCTCTGACTCACGCTGGAGCACGCTTCTCCTAGCACTGACTGACGCTGGAGCATACCTCTCCTGGCACTGACTCAAACTGGAGCATGCTTCTCCTGGCACTGACTCAAACTGGAGCATGCTTCTCCTGGCACTGACTCAAACTGGAGCAGGCTTCTCCTGGCACTGACTCACGCTGGAGCAGGCTTCTCCTGGCACTGACTCACGCTGGAGCAGGCTTCTCCTGGCACTGACTCACGCTGGAGCATGCTTCTCCTGGCACTGCCTCAAACTGGAGCCTGCTTCTCCTGGCACTGACTCAAACTGGAGCATGCTTCTCCTGGCACTGACTGACGCTGGAGCACTCTTGGCCTGGCACTGACGCTGGAGCACTCTTCTCCTGGCACTGACTCAAACTGGAGCACGCTTCTCCTGGCACTGACTCTCGCTGGAGCACGCTTCTCCTGGCACTGACTCACACTGGAGCATGCTTCTCCTGGCACAAACTCATGCTGGAGCATACCTCTCCTGGCACAGACTCACGCTGGAGCATGATTCTCCTGGCACTGACTCATGCTGGAGCACGCTTCTCCTGGCACTGACTCACGCTGGAGCATATCTCTCCTGGCACTGACTCAAACTGGAGCATGCTTCTCCTGGCACTGACTCACACTGGAGCATGCTTCTCCTGGCACTGACTCAAGCTGGAGCATGCTTCTCCTGGCACTGACTCACGCTGGAGCATGCTTCTCCTGGCACTGATTGACGCTGGAGCATGCTTCTCCTGGCACTAACTCAAACTGGAGCAGGCTTCTCCTGTCACTAACTCAAACTGGAGCAGGCTTCTCCTGGCACTGACTCACGCTGGAGCATGCTTCTCCTGGCACTGACTCACGCTGGAGCAGGCTTCTCCAGGCACTGTCTCACGCTGGAGCACGCTTCTCCTGGCACTGACTCACGCTGGAGCATGCTTCTCCTGGCACTGACACACGCTGGAGCAAGCTTCTCCTGGCACTTCTTCACACTGGAGCACGCTTTTCCTGGCACGTATTTGTGCTGGAGCACGCCTCTCCTGGCACTGACTGATGCTGGAGCACGCCTCTCCTGGCACTGACTGATGCTGGAGCACGTTTCCCCTGGCACTGACTCATGCTGGAGCATGCTTCTCCTGGCACTGTCTCATGCTAGAGCATGTTTTTTCTGGCTCTGTCTCATTCTAGAGCATGCTTCTCCTGGCACTGTCTCATGCTGGAGCATGCTTCTCCTGGCACTGTCTCATGCTAGAGCATGATTCTTCTGGCTCTGTCTCATTCTAGAGCATGTTTCTCCTTGCACTGTCTCATGCTGGAGCATGCTTCTCCTGGCACTGACTTATGCTGGATCATACCTCTCCTGGCTCTGACTCACGCTGGAGCACGCTTCTCCTAGCACTGACTGACGCTGGAGCATACCTCTCTTGGCACTGGCTCAAACTGGAGCATGCTTCTCCTGGCACTGACTCAAACTGGAGCAGGCTTCTCCTGGCACTGACTCACGCTGGAGCATGCTTCTCCTGGCACTGACTCACGCTGGAGCAGGCTTCTCCTGGCACTGACTCACGCTGGAGCATGCTTCTCCTGGCACTGCCTCAAACTGGAGCCTGCTTCTCCTGGCACTGACTCAAACTGGAGCATGCTTCTCCTGGCACTGACTGACGCTGGAGCACTCTTGGCCTGGCACTGACGCTGGAGCACTCTTCTCCTGGCACTGACTCAAACTGGAGCACGCTTCTCCTGGCACTGACTCTCGCTGGAGTATGCTTCTCCTGGCACTGACTCACACTGGAGCCTGCTTCTCCTGGCACAGACTCATGCTGGAGCATACCTCTCCTGGCACAGACTCACGCTGGAGCATGATTCTCCTGGCACTGACTCATGCTGGAGCATGCTTCTCCTTGCACTGACACACGCTGGAGCATGCTTCTCCTGGCACTGACACACGCTAGAGCATGCTTCTCCTGGCACTGACTCACGCTGGAGCATGCTTATCCTGGCACTGACTGAGGCTGGAGCATGCTTCTCCTGGCACTGACTCACGCTGGAGCACGCTTCTCCTGGCACTGACTCCCGCTGGAGCACGATTCTCCTGGCAGTGACTCACGCTGGAGCATACCTCTCCTGGCCCTGACTCATGCAGTAGCATGCTTCTCCTGCCACTGTCTCACGCTGGAGCATTCCTCTCCTGGCACTGACTCAAACTGCAGCATGCTTCTCCTGGCACTGACTCAAACTGCAGCGTGCTTCTCCTGGCACTGACTCAGACTGGAGCATGCTTCTCCTGGCACTGACTCACGCTGGAGCATGCTTCTCCTGGCATTGACTGACGCTGGAGCACGCTTCTCCTGCCACTGACTCATGCTGGAGCACGCTTATCCTGGCACTGACTCAAATTGGAGCATGCCTCTCTTGGCACTGACTCACGGTTTTTTTGGCACTGACTCATGCTGGAGCACGCTTCTCCTGGCACTGACTCACGCTGGAGCACGCTCCTCCTGGCACTGACTCACGCTGGAGCATGCTTCTCCTGGCACTGACTCACGCTGGAGCATGCTTCTCCTGGCAAAGACTCACGCTGGAGCACGCTTCTCCTGGCACTGACTGACGCTGGAGCATGCTTCTCCTGGCACTGACTCACGCTGGAGCACGCTTCTCCTGGCACTGACTCAAATTGGAGCATGCCTCTCTTGGCACTGACTGACGCTGGAGCACTCTTCGCCTGGCACTGACGCTGGAGCACGCTTCTCCTGGCACTGAATCACGCTGGAGCACGCTTCTCCTGGCACTGACTCACGCTGAAGCACGCTTCTCCTGGCACTGTCTCACGCTGGGGCACGCTTCTCCTGGCACTGACTCAAACTGGAGCATGCTTCTCCTGGCACTGACTGACGCTGGAGCACTCTTCGCCTGGCACTGACGCTGGAGCACGCTTCTCCTGGCACTGATTCACGCTGCAGCACGCTTCTCCTGGCACTGACTCACGCTGGAGCACACTTCTCCTGGCACTGACTCACGCTCGAGCACGCTTCTCCTGGCACTGACTCACGCTGGAGCACGCTTCTCCTGGCACTGACTCACGCTGGAGCATGCTTCTCCTGGCACAGACTCATGCTGGAGCATACCTCTCCTGGCACAGACTCACGATGGAGCATGCTTCTCCTGGCACAGACTCAGGTTGGAGCATACCACTCCTGGCACTGACTCACGCTGGAGCATGCTTCTCCTGGCACTGACACACGCTGGAGCAAGCTTCTCCTGGCACTTCTTCACACTGGAGCACGCTTTTCCTGGCACGAATTCGTGCTGGAGCACGCCTCTCCTGGCACTGACTGATGCTGGAGCACGCCTCTCCTGGCACTGACTGATGCTGGAGCACGCCTCTCCTGGCACTGACTGATGCTGGAGCACGTTTCCCCTGGCACTGACTCATGCTGGAGCATGCTTCTCCTGGCACTGTCTCATGCTAGAGCATGATTTTTCTGGCTCTGTCTCATTCTAGAGCATGTTTCTCCTGGCACTTTCTCATGCTGGAGCATGCTTCTCCTGGCACTGACTTACGCTGGATCATACCTCTCCTGGCTCTGACTCACGCTGGAGCACGCTTCTCCTAGCACTGACTGACGCTGGAGCATACCTCTCCTGGCACTGACTCAAACTGGAGCATGCTTCTCCTGGCACTGACTCAAACTGGAGCATGCTTCTCCTGGCACTGACTCACACTGGAGCATGCTTCTCCTGGCACTGACTCACGCTGGAGCAGGCTTCTCCTGGCACTGACTCACGCTGGAGCATGCTTCTCCTGGCACTGACTCAAACTGGAGCCTGCTTCTCCTGGCACTGACTCAAACTGGAGCATGCTTCTCCTGGCACTGACTGACGCTGGAGCACTCTTGGCCTGGCACTGACGCTGGAGCACTCTTCTCCTGGCACTGACTCAAACTGGAGCACGCTTCTCCTGGCACTGACTCTCGCTGGAGTATGCTTCTCCTGGCACTGACACGCTGGAGCACGCTTCTCCTGGCACTGACTCACACTGGAGCCTGCTCCTCCTGGCACAGACTCATGCTGGAGCATACCTCTCCTGGCACAGACTCACGCTGGAGCATGATTCTCCTGGCACTGACTCATGCTGGAGCATGCTTCTCCTGGCACTGACACACGCTGGAGCATGCTTCTCCTGGCACTGACACACGCTAGAGCATGCTTCTCCTGGCACTGACTCACGCTGGAGCATGCTTATCCTGGCACTGACTGAGGCTGGAGCATGCTTCTCCTGGCACTGACTCACGCTGGAGCACGCTTCTCCTGGCACTGACTCCCGCTGGAGCACGATTCTCCTGGCAGTGACTCACGCTGGAGCATACCTCTCCTGGCCCTGACTCATGCAGTAGCATGCTTCTCCTGCCACTGTCTCACGCTGGAGCATTCCTCTCCTGGCACTGACTCAAACTGCAGCATGCTTCTCCTGGCACTGACTCAAACTGCAGCATGCTTCTCCTGGCACTGACTCAGACTGGAGCATGCTTCTCCTGGCACTGACTCACGCTGGAGCATGCTTCTCCTGGCATTAACTGACGCTGGAGCACGCTTCTCCTGCCACTGACTCACGCTGGAGCACGCTTATCCTGGCACTGACTCAAATTGGAGCATGCCTCTCTTGGCACTGACTCACGGTTTTTTTGGCACTGACTCATGCTGGAGCACGCTTCTCCTGGCACTGACTCATGCTGGAGCACGCTTCTCCTGGCACTGACTCACGCTGGAGCATGCTTCTCCTGGCACTGACTCAGGCTGGAGCATGCTTCTCCTGGCACTGACTCAAATTGGAGCATGCCTCTCTTGGCACTGACTCACGGTTTTTTTGGCACTGACTCATGCTGGAGCACGCTTCTCCTGGCACTGACTCACGCTGGAGCACGCTTCTCCTGGCACTGACTCACGCTGGAGCACGCTTCTCCTGGCACTGTCTCACGCTGGGGCACGCTTCTCCTGGCACTGACTCAAACTGGAGCATGCTTCTCCTGGCACTGACTGACGCTGGAGCACTCTTCGCCTGGCACTGACGCTGGAGCACGCTTCTCCTGGCACTGACTGACGCTGGAGCACGCTTCTCCTGGCACTGACTCACGCTGGAGCACGCTTCTCCTGGCACTGACTCACGCTGGAGCACGCTTCTCCTGGCACTGACTCACACTGGAGCATGGTTCTCCTGGCACAGACTCATGCTGCAGCATGCTTCTCCTGGCACAGACTCAGGTTGGAGCATACCACTCCTGGCACTGACTCACGCTGGAGCATGCTTCTCCTGGCACTGACACACGCTGGAGCAAGCTTCTCCTGGCACTTCTTTACACTGGAGCACGCTTTTCCTGGCACGAATTCGTGCTGGAGCACGCCTCTCCTGGCACTGACTGATGCTGGAGCACGCCTCTCCTGGCACTGACTGATGCTGGAGCACGTTTCCCCTGGCACTGACTCATGCTGGAGCATGCTTCTCCTGGCACTGTCTCATGCCAGAGCATGATTTTTCTGGCTCTGTCTCATTCTAGAGCATGCTTCTCCTGGCACTGTCTCATGCTGGAGCATGCTTCTCCTGGCACTGACTTACGCTGGATCATACCTCTCCTGGCTCTGACTCACGCTGGAGCACGCTTCTCCTAGCACTGACTGACGCTGGAGCATACCTCTCCTGGCACTGACTCAAACTGGAGCATGCTTCTCCTGGCACTGACTCAAACTGGAGCATGCTTCTCCTGGCACTGACTCAAACTGGAGCAGGCTTCTCCTGGCACTGACTCACGCTGGAGCAGGCTTCTCCTGGCACTGACTCACGCTGGAGCAGGCTTCTCCTGGCACTGACTCACGCTGGAGCATGCTTCTCCTGGCACTGCCTCAAACTGGAGCCTGCTTCTCCTGGCACTGACTCAAACTGGAGCATGCTTCTCCTGGCACTGACTGACGCTGGAGCACTCTTGGCCTGGCACTGACGCTGGAGCACTCTTCTCCTGGCACTGACTCAAACTGGAGCACGCTTCTCCTGGCACTGACTCTCGCTGGAGCACGCTTCTCCTGGCACTGACTCACACTGGAGCATGCTTCTCCTGGCACAAACTCATGCTGGAGCATACCTCTCCTGGCACAGACTCACGCTGGAGCATGATTCTCCTGGCACTGACTCATGCTGGAGCACGCTTCTCCTGGCACTGACTCACGCTGGAGCATATCTCTCCAGGCACTGACTCAAACTGGAGCATGCTTCTCCTGGCACTGACTCACACTGGAGCATGCTTCTCCTGGCACTGACTCAAGCTGGAGCATGCTTCTCCTGGCACTGAGTCATGCTGGAGCATGCTTCTCCTGGCACTGATTGACGCTGGAGCATGCTTCTCCTGGCACTAACTCAAACTGGAGCAGGCTTCTCCTGTCACTAACTCAAACTGGAGCAGGCTTCTCCTGGCACTGACTCACGCTGGAGCATGCTTCTCCTGGCACTGACTCACGCTGGAGCAGGCTTCTCCAGGCACTGTCTCACGCTGGAGCACGCTTCTCCTGGCACTGACTCACGCTGGAGCATGCTTCTCCTGGCACTGACACACGCTGGAGCAAGCTTCTCCTGGCACTTCTTCACACTGGAGCACGCTTTTCCTGGCACGAATTCGTGCTGGAGCACGCCTCTCCTGGCACTGACTGATGCTGGAGCACGCCTCTCCTGGCACTGACTGATGCTGGAGCACGTTTCCCCTGGCACTGACTCATGCTGGAGCATGCTTCTCCTGGCACTGTCTCATGCTAGAGCATGATTTTTCTGGCTCTGTCTCATTCTAGAGCATGCTTCTCTTGGCACAAACTCATGCTGGAGCATACCTCTCCTGGCACAGACTCACGCTGGAGCATGATTCTCCTGGCACTGACTCATGCTGGAGCATGCTTCTCCTGGCACTGACTCACGCTGGAGCATGCTTCTCCTGGCACTGAGTCACGCTGGAGCATGCTTCTCCTGGCACTGATTGACACTGGAGCATGATTCTCCTGGCACTAATTCAAACTGGAGCAGGATTCTCCTGGCACTGACTCACGCTGGAGCATGCTTCTCCTGGCACTGACTCACGCTGGAGCAGGCTTCTCCAGGCACTGTCTCACGCTGGAGCACGCTTCTCCTGGCACTGACTCACGCTGGAGCATGCTTCTCCTGGCAAAGACTCACGCTGGAGCACGCTTCTCCTGGCACTGACTCACGCTGGAGCATACCTCTCCTGGCACTGACTCAAACTGGAGCATGCTTCTCCTGGCACTGACTCACGCTGGAGCATGCTTCTCCTGGCACAGACTCAAGCTGGAGCATGCTTCTCCTGGCACTGACTCACGCTGGAGCATGCTTCTCCTGGCACTGACTGACGCTGGAGCATGCTTCTCCTGGCACTAACTCAAACTGGAGCATGCTTCTCCTGGCACTGACTCACGCTGGAGCATGCTTCTCCTGGCACTGATTCACGCTGGAGCAGGCTTCTCCGGGCACTGACTCACGCTGGAGCATGCTTCTCCTGGCACTGACTCAAACTGGAGCACGCTTCTCCTGGCATTGACTTACGCTGGAAGATGCTTCTTCTTTCACTGACTCACGCTGGAGCACGCTTCTCCTGGCACTGTCTCACGCTGGGGCACGCTTTTCCTGGCACTGACTCAAACTGGAGCATGCTTCTTCTGGCACTGACTGACGCTGGAGCACTCTTCGCCTGGCACTGACGCTGGAGCACGCTTCTCCTGGCACTGACTGACGCTGGAGCATACCTCTCCTGGCACTGACTCAAACTGGAGCATGCTTCTCCTGGCACTGACTCAAACTTGAGCAGGCTTCTCCTGGCACAGACTCACGCTGGAGCATGCTTCTCCTGGCACAGACCCACGCTGGAGCATGCTTCTCCTGGCAATGACTCACGCTGGAGCATGCTTCTCCTGGCACTGACTCACGCTGGAGCATGCTTCTCCTGGCACTGCCTCAAACTGGAGCCTGCTTCTCCTGGCACTGCCTCAAACTGGAGCATGCTTCTCCTGGCACTGACTGACGCTGGAGCACTCTTGGCCTGGCACTGACGCTGGAGCACTCTTCTCCTGGCACTGACTCAAACTGGAGCACGCTTCTCCTGGCACTGACTCTCGCTGGAGTACGCTTCTCCTGGCACTGACTCACGCTGGAGCACGCTTCTCCTGGCACTGACTCACACTGGAGCATGCTTCTCCTGGCACAAACTCATGCTGGAGCATACCTCACCTGGCACAGACTCACGCTGGAGCATGATTCTCCTGGCACTGACTCATGCTGGAGCACGCTTCTCCTGGCACTGACTCACGCTGGAGCATACCTCTCCTGGCACTGACTCAAACTGGAGCATGCTTCTCCTGGCACTGACTCACACTGGAGCATGCTTCTCCTGGCACTGACTCACACTGGAGCATGCTTCTCCTGGCACTGACTCAAGCTGGAGCATGCTTCTCCTGGCACTGACTCACGCTGGAGCATGCTTCTCCTGGCACTGATTGACGCTGGAGCATGCTTCTCCTGGCACTAACTCAAACTGGAGCAGGCTTCTCCTGTCACTAACTCAAACTGGAGCAGGCTTCTCCTGGCACTGACTCACGCTGGAGCATGCTTCTCCTGGCACTGACTCACGCTGGAGCAGGCTTCTCCAGGCACTGACTCACGCTGGAGCACGCTTCTCCTGGCACTGACTCACGCTGGAGCACGCTTCTCCTGGCACAAACTCATGCTGGAGCATACCTCTCCTGGCACAGACTCACGCTGGAGCATGATTCTCCTGGCACTGACTCATGCTGGAGCATGCTTCTCCTGGCACTGACTCACGCTGGGGCATGCTTCTCCTGGCACTGACTCACGCTGGAGCATGCTTCTCCTGGCACTGATTGACACTGGAGCATGCTTCTCCTGGCACTAATTCAAACTGGAGCATGCTTCTCCTGGCACTGACTCACGCTGGAGCATGCTTCTCCTGGCACTGACTCACGCTGGAGCAGGCTTCTCCAGGCACTGTCTCACGCTGGAGCACGCTTCTCCTGGCACTGACTCACGCTGGAGCATGCTTCTCCTGGCAAAGACTCACGCTGGAGCACTCTTCTCCTGGCACTGACTCACGCTGGAGCATACCTCTCCTGGCACTGACTCAAACTGGAGCATGCTTCTCCTGGCACTGACTCACGCTGGAGCATGCTTCTCCTGGCACTGATTCAAGCTGGAGCATGCTTCTCCTGGCACTGACTCACGCTGGAGCATGCTTCTCCTGGCACTGACTGACGCTGGAGCATGCTTCTCCTGGCACTAACTCAAACTGGAGCATGCTTCTCCTGGCACTGACTCACGCTGGAGCATGCTTCTCCTGGCACTGATTCACGCTGGAGCAGGCTTCTCCGGGCACTGACTCACGCTGGAGCATGCTTCTCCTGGCACTGACTCAAACTGGAGCTTGCTTCTCCTGGCACTGACTCAAACTGGAGCACGCTTCTCCTGGCATTGACTTACGCTGGAGGATGCTTCTTCTTTCACTGACTCAAACTGGAGCACGCTTCTCCTGGCATTGACTTACGCTGGAGGATGCTTCTTCTTTCACTGACTCACGCTGGAGCACGCTTCTCCTGGCACTGTCTCACGCTGGGGCACGCTTTTCCTGGCACTGACTCAAACTGGAGCATGCTTCTCCTGGCACTGACTGACGCTGGAGCACTCTTCGCCTGGCACTGACGCTGGAGCACTCTTCGCCTGGCACTGACGCTGGAGCACGCTTCTCCTGGCACTGACTCACGCTGGAGCACGCTTCTCCTGGCACTGACTCACGCTGGAGCACGCTTCTCCTGGCACTGACTCACGCTGGAGCACGCTTCTCCTGGCACTGACTCACGCTGGAGCACGCTTCTCCTGGCACTGACTCACGCTGGAGCACGCTTCTCCTGGCACTGACTCACGCTGGAGCACACCACTCCTGGCACTTACTCAAACTACAGCATGTTTCTCCTGGCACTGACTGACGCTGGAGCATGGTTCTCCTGGCACCGACTCATGCTGGAGCATGCTTCTCCTGCCACTGTCTCATGCTGGAGCATGCTTCTCCTGCCACTGTCTCATGCTGGAGCATGCTTCTCCTGGCACTGTCTCATGCTGGAGCACACTTCTCCTGGCACTGTCTCACGCTGGAGCACGCTTCTCCTGGCACTGACTCACGCTGGAGCATGCTTCTCCTGGCACTGACTCACGCTGGAGCACGCTTCTCCTGGCACTGACTCACGCTGGAGCATACCTCTCCTGGCACTGACTCAAACTGGAGCATGCTTCTACTCGCACTGAGTGGTGCTGGAGCATGCTTCTCCTGGCATTGACTCAAACTGGATCTCGCTTCTCCTGGTACTGCCTCACACTGGAGCACCCTTCTCCTGGCACTCACGCACGCTGGAGCACGCTTCTCCTGGCACTGACTCACGCTGGAGCATGCTTCTTCTGGCATTGACTCATGCTGGAACAGGCTTCTCCTGGCACTTCTTCACACTGGAGCACGCTTTTCCTGGCACGAATTCGTGCTGGAGCACGCTTCTCCTGGCACTGACATGCTGGAGCACGTTTCCCCTGGTACTGACTCATGCTGGAGCATGCTTCTCCTGGCACTTTCTCATGCTGGAGCATGCTTCTCCTGGCTCTGTCTCATGCTAGAGCATGATTCTTCTGGCTCTGTCTCATTCTAGAGCATGCTTCTCCTGGCACTGTCTCATGCTGCAGCATGCTTCTCCTGGCACTGACTTACGCTGGATCATACCTCTCCTGGCTCTGACTCACGCTGGAGCACGCTTCTCCTAGCACTGACTGACGCTGGAGCATACCTCTCCTGGCACTGACTCAAACTGGAGCATGCTTCTCCTGGCACTGACTCGAGCTGGAGCATGCTTCTCCTGGCAATGACTCACGCTGGAGCATGCTTCTCCTGGCACTGACTGACCTTGGAGCATGCTTCTCCTGGCACTGACTGACGCTGGAGCATGCTTCTCCTGGCACTGACTCAAACTGGAGCAGGCTTCTCCTGGCACTGACTCACGCTGGAGCAGGCTTCTCCTGGCACTGACTCAAACTGGAGCAGGCTTCTCCTGGCACTGACTCAAACTGGAGCATACTTCTCCTGGCACAGACTCACGCTGGAGCATGCTTCTCCTGGCACTGACTCACGCTGGAGCATGCTTCTCCTGGCACTGCCTCAAACTGGAGCCTGCTTCTCCTGGCACTGACTCAAACTGGAGCAGGCTTCTCCTGGCACTGACTCACGCTGGAGCATGCTTCTCCTGGCACTGACTCACGCTGGAGCAGGCTTCTCCTGGCACTGACTCACGCTGGAGCATGCTTCTCCTGGCACTGACTCAAACTGGAGCAGGCTTCTCCTGGCACTGACTCACGCTGGAGCAGGCTTCTCCTGGCACTGACTCACGCTGGAGCATGCTTCTCCTGGCACTGACTCAAACTGGAGCACGCTTCTCCTGGCACTGACTCAAACTGGAGCATGCTTCTCCTGGCACTGACTCACGCTGGAGCATGCTTCTCCTGGCACTGACTCAAACTGGAGCACGCTTCTCCTGGCACTGACTCAAACTGGAGCATGCTTCTCCTGGCACTGACTGACGCTGGAGCACTCTTGGCCTGGCACTGACGCTGGAGCACTCTTCTCCTGGCACTGACTCAAGCTGGAGCACGCTTCTCCTGGCACTGACTCTCGCTGGAGTATGCTTCTCCTGGCACTGACTCTCGCTGGAGTATGCTTCTCCTGGCACTGACTCACGCTGGAGCACGCTTCTCCTGGCACTGACTCACACTGGAGCATGCTTCTCCTGGCACAGACTCATGCTGGAGCATACCTCTCCTGGCACAGACTCACGCTGGAGCATGCTTCTCCTGGCACAGCCTCACGTTGGAGCATGCTTCTCCTGGCACTGACTGGTGCTGCAGCAGGCTTTTCCTGGCACTGACTCACACTGGAGCATACTTCAGGCACTGACTCGCGCTGGAGCATGCTTCTCCTGGCACTGACTCACGCTGGAGCATGCTTCTCCTGGCACTGACTCACACTGGAGCACGCATCTCCTGGCACTGACTCACGCTGGAGCATGCTTCTCCTGGCACTGACTCATGCTGGAGCACGCTTCAGGCACTGACTCACGCTGGAGCATGCTTCTCCTGGCACTGACCGGTGCTGGAGCATGCTTCACCTGGCATTGACTCACACTGGAGCTCAGTACTCCTGGCACTGCCTCAAACTGGAGCATGCTTATCCTGGCAATGACTCACGCTGGAGCACGCTTCTCCTGGCACTGACTCACGCTGGAGCATGCTTATCCTGGCACTGACTGAGGCTGGAGCATGCTTCTGGCACTGACTCACGCTGGAGCACGCTTCTCCTGGCACTGACTCACGCTGGAGCATACCTCTCCTGGCCCTGACTCATGCAGTAGCATGCTTCTCCTGCCACTGTCTCACGCTGGAGCATTCCTCTCCTGGCACTGACTCAAACTGCAGCATACTTCTCCTGGCACTGACTGGTGCTGGAGCATGCTTCTCCTGGCATTGACTCAAACTGGAGCTCGCTTCTCCAGGCATTGTCTCACACTGGAGCTCGCTTCTCCTGGCTTTGTCTCACACTGGAGCACGCTTCTCCTGGCACTAATTCGTGCTGAAGCACACTTCTCCTGGCACTGACTGACGCTGGAGCAGGCTTCTCCTGGCATTGACTCACGCTGGAGCATGCTTCTCCTGGCACTGACTCACGCTGGAGCATGCTTCTCCTGGCACTGCCTCAAACTGGAGCCTGCTTCTCCTGGCACTGCCTCAAACTGGAGCATGCTTCTCCTGGCACTGACTGACGCTGGAGCACTCTTGGCCTGGCACTGACGCTGGAGCACTCTTCTCCTGGCACTGACTCAAACTGGAGCACGCTTCTCCTGGCACTGACTCTCGCTGGAGTACGCTTCTCCTGGCACTGACTCAAACTGGAGCATGCTTCTCCTGGCACTGACTCACACTGGAGCATGCTTCTCCTGGCACTGACTCACACTGGAGCATGCTTCTCCTGGCACTGACTCAAGCTGGAGCATGCTTCTCCTGGCACTGACTCACGCTGGAGCATGCTTCTCCTGGCACTGATTGACGCTGGAGCATGCTTCTCCTGGCACTAACTCAAACTGGAGCAGGCTTCTCCTGTCACTAACTCAAACTGGAGCAGGCTTCTCCTGGCACTGACTCACGCTGGAGCATGCTTCTCCTGGCACTGACTCACGCTGGAGCAGGCTTCTCCAGGCACTGTCTCACGCTGGAGCACGCTTCTCCTGGCACTGACTCACGCTGGAGCATGCTTCTCCTGGCACTGACACACGCTGGAGCAAGCTTCTCCTGGCACTTCTTCACACTGGAGCACGCTTTTCCTGGCACGAATTCGTGCTGGAGCACGCCTCTCCTGGCACTGACTGATGCTGGAGCACGCCTCTCCTGGCACTGACTGATGCTGGAGCACGCCTCTCCTGGCACTGACTGATGCTGGAGCACGTTTCCCCTGGCACTGACTCATGCTGGAGCATGCTTCTCCTGGCACTGTCTCATGCTAGAGCATGATTTTTCTGGCTCTGTCTCATTCTAGAGCATGCTTCTCCTGGCACTGTCTCATGCTGGAGCATGCTTCTCCTGGCACTGACTTACGCTGGATCATACCTCTCCTGGCTCTGACTCACGCTGGAGCACGCTTCTCCTAGCACTGACTGACGCTGGAGCATACCTCTCCTGGCACTGACTCAAACTGGAGCATGCTTCTCCTGGCACTGACTCAAACTGGAGCAGGCTTCTCCTGGCACAGACTCACGCTGGAGCATGCTTCTCCTGGCACTGACTCACGCTGGAGCATGCTTCTCCTGGCACTGACTCACGCTGGAGCAGGCTTCTCCTGGCACTGACTCACGCTGGAGCATGCTTCTCCTGGCACTGCCTCAAACTGGAGCCTGCTTCTCCTGGCACTGACTCAAACTGGAGCATGCTTCTCCTGGCACTGACTGCCGCTGGAGCACTCTTGTCCTGGCACTGACGCTGGAGCACTCTTCTCCTGGCACTGACTCAAACTGGAGCACGCTTCTCCTGGCACTGACTCTCGCTGGAGTACGCTTCTCCTGGCACTGACTCACGCTGGAGCACGCTTCTCCTGGCACTGACTCACACTGGAGCATGCTTCTCCTGGCACAAACTCATGCTGGAGCATACCTCTCCTGGCACAGACTCACGCTGGAGCATGATTCTCCTGGCACTGACTCATGCTGGAGCATGCTTCTCCTGGCACTGACTCACGCTGGAGCATGCTTCTCCTGGCACTGACTCACGCTGGAGCATGCTTCTCCTGGCACTGATTGACACTGGAGCATGCTTCTCCTGGCACTAATTCAAACTGGAGCATGCTTCTCCTGGCACTGACTCACGCTGGAGCATGCTTCTCCTGGCACTGACTCACGCTGGAGCAGGCTTCTCCAGGCACTGTCTCACGCTGGAGCACGCTTCTCCTGGCACTGACTCACGCTGGAGCATGCTTCTCCTGGCAAAGACTCACGCTGGAGCACTCTTCTCCTGGCACTGACTCACGCTGGAGCATACCTCTCCTGGCACTGACTCAAACTGGAGCATGCTTCTCCTGGCACTGACTCACGCTGGAGCATGCTTTTCCTGGCACTGACTCAAGCTGGAGCATGCTTCTCCTGGCACTGACTCACGCTGGAGCATGCTTCTCCTGGCACTGACTGACGCTGGAGCATGCTTCTCCTGGCACTAACTCAAACTGGAGCATGCTTCTCCTGGCACTGACTCACGCTGGAGCATGCTTCTCCTGGCACTGATTCACGCTGGAGCAGGCTTCTCCGGGCACTGACTCACGCTGGAGCATGCTTCTCCTGGCACTGACTCAAACTGGAGCATGCTTCTCCTGGCACTGACTCAAACTGGAGCACGCTTCTCCTGGCATTGACTTACGCTGGAGGATGCTTCTTCTTTCACTGACTCACGCTGGAGCACGCTTCTCCTGGCACTGTCTCACGCTGGGGCACGCTTTTCCTGGCACTGACTCAAACTGGAGCATGCTTCTCCTGGCACTGACTGACGCTGGAGCACTCTTCGCCTGGCACTGACGCTGGAGCACGCTTCTCCTGGCACTGACTCACGCTGGAGCACGCTTCTCCTGGCACTGACTCACGCTGGAGCACGCTTCTCCTGGCACTGACTCACGCTGGAGCACGCTTCTCCTGGCACTTACTCAAACTACAGCATGTTTCTCCTGGCACTGACTGACGCTGGAGCATGGTTCTCCTGGCACCGACTCATGCTGGAGCATGCTTCTCCTGCCACTGTCTCATGCTGGAGCATGCTTCTCCTGGCACTGTCTCATGCTGGAGCACACTTCTCCTGGCACTGTCTCACGCTGGAGCACGCTTCTCCTGGCACTCACGCTGGAGCATACCTCTCCTGGCACTGACTCAAACTGGAGCATGCTTCTACTCGCACTGAGTGGTGCTGGAGCATGCTTCTCCTGGCATTGACTCAAACTGGATCTCGCTTCTCCTGGTACTGCCTCACACTGGAGCACCCTTCTCCTGGCACTCACGCACGCTGGAGCACGCTTCTCCTGGCACTGACTCACGCTGGAGCATGCTTCTTCTGGCATTGACTCACGCTGGAACAGGCTTCTCCTGGCACTTCTTCACACTGGAGCACGCTTTTCCTGGCACGAATTCGTGCTGGAGCACGCTTCTCCTGGCACTGACATGCTGGAGCACGTTTCCCCTGGTACTGACTCATGCTGGAGCATGCTTCTCCTGGCACTTTCTCATGCTGGAGCATGCTTCTCCTGGCTCTGTCTCATGCTAGAGCATGATTCTTCTGGCTCTGTCTCATTCTAGAGCATGCTTCTCCTGGCACTGACTCATGCTGGAGCACGCTTCAGGCACTGACTCACGCTGGAGCATGCTTCTCCTGGCACTGACCGGTGCTGGAGCATGCTTCACCTGGCATTGACTCACACTGGAGCTCAGTACTCCTGGCACTGCCTCAAACTGGAGCATGCTTATCCTGGCAATAACTCACGCTGGAGCACGCTTCTCCTGGCACTGACTCACGCTGGAGCATGCTTATCCTGGCACTGACTGAGGCTGGAGCATGCTTCTGGCACTGACTCACGCTGGAGCACGCTTCTCCTGGCACTGACTCACGCTGGAGCATACCTCTCCTGGCCCTGACTCATGCAGTAGCATGCTTCTCCTGCCACTGTCTCACGCTGGAGCATTCCTCTTCTGGCACTGACTCAAACTGCAGCATACTTCTCCTGGCACTGACTGGTGCTGGAGCATGCTTCTCCTGGCATTGACTCAAACTGGAGCTCGCTTCTCCAGGCATTGTCTCACACTGGAGCTCGCTTCTCCTGGCTTTGTCTCACACTGGAGCACGCTTCTCCTGGCACTAATTCGTGCTGAAGCACACTTCTCCTGGCGCTGACTGACGCTGGAGCAGGCTTCTCCTGGCATTGACTCACGCTGGAGCCCGCTTCTCCTGGCACTTGGTCAAACTGGAGCATGCATCTCCTGGCACTGATTCACGCTGGAGCACGCTTCTGTCACTGGGTCAAACTGGAGCGTGCATCTCCTGGCACTGACAGGCTCTGCAGCATGGTTCTCCTGGCACTGAATGACACTGGAGCACGCATATCCTGGCGCTGACTCACGCTGGAGCACGCTTCTGGCACTGACTCACGCTGGAGCATGCTTCTCCTGGCACTGACTCAAACTGGAGCATACTTCTCCTGGCACTGACTCACGCTGGAGCATGCTTCTCCTGGCACTGACTCACGCTGGAGCATGCTTCTTCTGGCATTGACTGACGCTGGAGCACGCTTCTCCTGGCACTGACTTACGCTGGAGCACGCTTCTCCTGGCACTGACTCAAATTGGAGCATGCCTCTCTTGGCACTGACTCACAGTTTTTTTGGCACTGACTCATGCTGGAGCACGCTTCTCCTGGCACTGTCTCATTCTGGAGCACGCTTCTCCTGGCACTGACTCACGCTGGAGCATGCTTCTCCTGGCACTGACTCACGCTGGAGCATGCTTCTCCTGGCACTGACTCAAGCTGGAGCATGCTTCTCCTGGCATTGACTGACGCTGGAGCACGCTTCTCCTGGCACTGACTCACGCTGGAGCACGCTTCTCCTGGCACTGACGCAAATTGGAGCATGCCTCTCTTGGCACTGACTCACGGTTTTTTTGGCACAGACTCACGCTGGAGCATGCTTCTCCTGGCACTGACTCACGCTGGAGCAGGCTTCTCCTGGCACTGACTCACGCTGGAGCATGCTTCTCCTGGCACTGCCTCAAACTGGAGCCTGCTTCTCCTGGCACTGACTCAAACTGGAGCATGCTTCTCCTGGCACTGACTGCCGCTGGAGCACTCTTGGCCTGGCACTGACGCTGGAGCACTCTTCTCCTGGCACTGACTCAAACTGGAGCACGCTTCTCCTGGCACTGACTCTCGCTGGAGTACGCTTCTCCTGGCACTGACTCACGCTGGAGCACGCTTCTCCTGGCACTGACTCACACTGGAGCATGCTTCTCCTGGCACAAACTCATGCTGGAGCATACCTCTCCTGGCACAGACTCACGCTGGAGCATGATTCTCCTGGCACTGACTCATGCTGGAGCATGCTTCTCCTGGCACTGACTCACGCTGGAGCATGCTTCTCCTGGCACTGACTCACGCTGGAGCATGCTTCTCCTGGCACTGATTGACACTGGAGCATGCTTCTCCTGGCACTAATTCAAACTGGAGCATGCTTCTCCTGGCACTGACTCACGCTGGAGCATGCTTCTCCTGGCACTGACTCACGCTGGAGCAGGCTTCTCCAGGCACTGTCTCACGCTGGAGCACGCTTCTCCTGGCACTGACTCACGCTGGAGCATGCTTCTCCTGGCAAAGACTCACGCTGGAGCACTCTTCTCCTGGCACTGACTCACGCTGGAGCATACCTCTCCTGGCACTGACTCAAACTGGAGCATGCTTCTCCTGGCACTGACTCACGCTGGAGCATGCTTCTCCTGGCACTGACTCAAGCTGGAGCATGCTTCTGCTGGCACTGACTCACGCTGGAGCATGCTTCTCCTGGCACTGACTGACGCTGGAGCATGCTTCTCCTGGCACTAACTCAAACTGGAGCATGCTTCTCCTGGCACTGACTCACGCTGGAGCATGCTTCTCCTGGCACTGATTCACGCTGGAGCAGGCTTCTCCGGGCACTGACTCACGCTGGAGCATGCTTCTCCTGGCACTGACTCAAACTGGAGCATGCTTCTCCTGGCACTGACTCAAAC
Source organism: Carcharodon carcharias (assembly GCF_017639515.1). Taxonomy (NCBI): domain Eukaryota; kingdom Metazoa; phylum Chordata; class Chondrichthyes; order Lamniformes; family Lamnidae; genus Carcharodon; species Carcharodon carcharias. Next base: position 8,622,882 of record NC_054507.1, on the reverse strand, counting down.
TGGAGCACGCTTCTCCTGGCATTGACTTACGCTGGAGGATGCTTCTTCTTTCACTGACTCACGCTGGAGCACGCTTCTCCTGGCACTGTCTCACGCTAGGGCACGCTTTTCCTGGCACTGACTCAAACTGGAGCATGCTTCTCCTGGCACTGACTGACGCTGGAGCACTCTTCGCCTGGCACTGACGCTGGAGCACGCTTCTCCTGGCACTGACTCACGCTGGAGCACGCTTCTCCTGGCACTGACTCACGCTGGAGCACGCTTCTCCTGGCACTGACTCACGCTGGAGCACGCTTCTCCTGGCACTGACTCACGCTGGAGCACACCACTCCTGGCACTTACTCAAACTACAGCATGTTTCTCCTGGCACTGACTGACGCTGGAGCATGGTTCTCCTGGCACCGACTCATGCTGGAGCATGCTTCTCCTGCCACTGTCTCATGCTGGAGCATGCTTCTCCTGGCACTGTCTCATGCTGGAGCACACTTCTCCTGGCACTGTCTCACGCTGGAGCACGCTTCTCCTGGCACTGACTCACGCTGGAGCATGCTTCTCCTGGCACTGACTCACGCTGGAGCACGCTTCTCCTGGCACTGACTCACGCTGGAGCACACCTCTCCTGGCACTGACTCAAACTGGAGCATGCTTCTACTCGCACTGAGTGGTGCTGGAGCATGCTTCTCCTGGCATTGACTCAAACTGGATCTCGCTTCTCCTGGTACTGCCTCACACTGGAGCACCCTTCTCCTGGCACTCACGCACGCTGGAGCACGCTTCTCCTGGCACTGACTCACGCTGGAGCATGCTTCTTCTGGCATTGACTCACGCTGGAACAGGCTTCTCCTGGCACTTCTTCACACTGGAGCACGCTTTTCCTGGCACGAATTCGTGCTGGAGCACGCTTCTCCTGGCACTGACATGCTGGAGCACGTTTCCCCTGGTTCTGACTCATGCTGGAGCATGCTTCTCCTGGCACTTTCTCATGCTGGAGCATGCTTCTCCTGGCTCTGTCTCATGCTAGAGCATGATTCTTCTGGCTCTGTCTCATTCTAGAGCATGCTTCTCCTGGCACTGTCTCATGCTGCAGCATGCTTCTCCTGGCACTGACTTACGCTGGATCATACCTCTCCTGGCTCTGACTCACGCTGGAGCACGCTTCTCCTAGCACTGACTGACGCTGGAGCATACCTCTCCTGGCACTGACTCAAACTGGAGCATGCTTCTCCTGGCACTGACTCGAGCTGGAGCATGCTTCTCCTGGCAATGACTCACGCTAGAGCATGCTTCTCCTGGCACTGACTGACCTTGGAGCATGCTTCTCCTGGCACTGACTGACGCTGGAGCATGCTTCTCCTGGCACTGACTCAAACTGGAGCAGGCTTCTCCTGGCACTGACTCACGCTGGAGCATGCTTCTCCTGGCACTGACTCACGCTGGAGCAGGCTTCTCCTGGCACTGACTCACGCTGGAGCATGCTTCTCCTGGCACTGACTCAAACTGGAGCAGGCTTCTCCTGGCACTGACTCACGCTGGAGCAGGCTTCTCCTGGCACTGACTCACGCTGGAGCATGCTTTTCCTGGCACTGACTCAAACTGGAGCACGCTTCTCCTGGCACTGACTCAAACTGGAGCATGCTTCTCCTGGCACTGACTGACGCTGGATCACTCTTGGCCTGGCACTGACGCTGGAGCACTCTTCTCCTGGCACTGACTCAAGCTGGAGCACGCTTCTCCTGGCACTGACTCTCGCTGGAGTATGCTTCTCCTGGCACTGACTCTCGCTGGAGTATGCTTCTCCTGGCACTGACTCACACTGGAGCACGCTTCTCCTGGCACTGACTCACACTGGAGCATGCTTCTCCTGGCACAGACTCATGCTGGAGCATACCTCTCCTGGCACAGACTCACGCTGGAGCATGCTTCTCCTGGCACAGCCTCACGTTGGAGCATGCTTCTCCTGGCACTGACTGGTGCTGCAGCAGGCTTTTCCTGGCACTGACTCACACTGGAGCATACTTCAGGCACTGACTCGCGCTGGAGCATGCTTCTCCTGGCACTGACTCACGCTGGAGCATGCTTCTCCTGGCACTGACTCACACTGGAGCACGCATCTCCTGGCACTGACTCACGCTGGAGCATGCTTCTCCTGGCACTGACTCATGCTGGAGCACGCTTCAGGCACTGACTCACGCTGGAGCATGCTTCTCCTGGCACTGACCGGTGCTGGAGCATGCTTCACCTGGCATTGACTCACACTGGAGCTCAGTACTCCTGGCACTGCCTCAAACTGGAGCATGCTTATCCTGGCAATGACTCACGCTGGAGCACGCTTCTCCTGGCACTGACTCACGCTGGAGCATGCTTATCCTGGCACTGACTGAGGCTGGAGCATGCTTCTGGCACTGACTCACGCTGGAGCACGCTTCTCCTGGCACTGACTCACGCTGGAGCATACCTCTCCTGGCCCTGACTCATGCAGTAGCATGCTTCTCCTGCCACTGTCTCACGCTGGAGCATTCCTCTCCTGGCACTGACTCAAACTGCAGCATACTTCTCCTGGCACTGACTGGTGCTGGAGCATGCTTCTCCTGGCATTGACTCAAACTGGAGCTCGCTTCTCCAGGCATTGTCTCACACTGGAGCTCGCTTCTCCTGGCTTTGTCTCACACTGGAGCACGCTTCTCCTGGCACTAATTCGTGCTGAAGCACACTTCTCCTGGCGCTGACTGACGCTGGAGCAGGCTTCTCCTGGCATTGACTCACGCTGGAGCCCGCTTCTCCTGGCACTTGGTCAAACTGGAGCATGCATCTCCTGGCACTGATTCACGCTGGAGCACGCTTCTGTCAATGGGTCAAACTGGAGCGTGCATCTCCTGGCACTGACAGGCTCTGCAGCATGGTTCTCCTGGCACTGAATGACACTGGAGCACGCATATCCTGGCGCTGACTCACGCTGGAGCACGCTTCTGGCACTGACTCACGCTGGAGCATGCTTCTCCTGGCACTGACTCAAACTGGAGCATACTTCTCCTGGCACTGACTCACGCTGGAGCATGCTTCTCCTGGCACTGACTCACGCTGGAGCATGCTTCTTCTGGCATTGACTGACGCTGGAGCACGCTTCTCCTGGCACTGACTTACGCTGGAGCACGCTTCTCCTGGCACTGACTCACGCAGGAGCACCCTACTCCTGGCACTCACGCACGCTGGAGCACGCTTCTCCTGGCACTCACGCACGCTGGAGCACGCTTCTCCTGGCACTGACTCACGCTGGAGCATGCTTCTTCTGGCATTGACTCACGCTGGAACAGGCTTCTCCTGGCACTTCTTCACACTGGAGCACGCTTTTCCTGGCACGAATTCGTGCTGGAGCACGCTTCTCCTGGCACTGACATGCTGGAGCACGTTTCCCCTGGTACTGACTCATGCTGGAGCATGCTTCTCCTGGCACTTTCTCATGCTGGAGCATGCTTCTCCTGGCTCTGTCTCATGCTAGAGCATGATTCTTCTGGCTCTGTCTCATTCTAGAGCATGCTTCTCCTGGCACTGTCTCATGCTGGAGCATGCTTCTCCTAGCACTGACTGACGCTGGAGCATACCTCTCCTGGCACTGACTCAAACTGGAGCATGCTTCTCCTGGCACTGACTCGAGCTGGAGCATGCTTCTCCTGGCAATGACTCACGCTGGAGCATGCTTCTCCTGGCACTGACTGACCTTGGAGCATGCTTCTCCTGGCACTGACTGACGCTGGAGCATGCTTCTCCTGGCACTGACTCAAACTGGAGCAGGCTTCTCCTGGCACTGACTCACGCTGGAGCATGCTTCTCCTGGCACTGACTCACGCTGGAGCAGGCTTCTCCTGGCACTGACTCACGCTGGAGCATGCTTCTCCTGGCACTGACTCAAACTGGAGCAGGCTTCTCCTGGCACTGACTCACGCTGGAGCAGGCTTCTCCTGGCACTGACTCACGCTGGAGCATGCTTTTCCTGGCACTGACTCAAACTGGAGCACGCTTCTCCTGGCACTGACTCAAACTGGAGCATGCTTCTCCTGGCACTGACTGACGCTGGATCACTCTTGGCCTGGCACTGACGCTGGAGCACTCTTCTCCTGGCACTGACTCAAGCTGGAGCACGCTTCTCCTGGCACTGACTCTCGCTGGAGTATGCTTCTCCTGGCACTGACTCTCGCTGGAGTATGCTTCTCCTGGCACTGACTCACACTGGAGCACGCTTCTCCTGGCACTGACTCACACTGGAGCATGCTTCTCCTGGCACAGACTCATGCTGGAGCATACCTCTCCTGGCACAGACTCACGCTGGAGCATGCTTCTCCTGGCACAGCCTCACGTTGGAGCATGCTTCTCCTGGCACTGACTGGTGCTGCAGCAGGCTTTTCCTGGCACTGACTCACACTGGAGCATACTTCAGGCACTGACTCGCGCTGGAGCATGCTTCTCCTGGCACTGACTCACGCTGGAGCATGCTTCTCCTGGCACTGACTCACACTGGAGCACGCATCTCCTGGCACTGACTCACGCTGGAGCATGCTTCTCCTGGCACTGACTCATGCTGGAGCACGCTTCAGGCACTGACTCACGCTGGAGCATGCTTCTCCTGGCACTCACCGGTGCTGGAGCATGCTTCACCTGGCATTGACTCACACTGGAGCTCAGTACTCCTGGCACTGCCTCAAACTGGAGCATGCTTATCCTGGCAATGACTCACGCTGGAGCACGCTTCTCCTGGCACTGACTCACGCTGGAGCATGCTTATCCTGGCACTGACTGAGGCTGGAGCATGCTTCTGGCACTGACTCACGCTGGAGCACGCTTCTCCTGGCACTGACTCACGCTGGAGCATACCTCTCCTGGCCCTGACTCATGCAGTAGCATGCTTCTCCTGCCACTGTCTCACGCTGGAGCATTCCTCTCCTGGCACTGACTCAAACTGCAGCATACTTGTCCTGGCACTGACTGGTGCTGGAGCATGCTTCTCCTGGCATTGACTCAAACTGGAGCTCGCTTCTCCAGGCATTGTCTCACACTGGAGCTCGCTTCTCCTGGCTTTGTCTCACACTGGAGCACGCTTCTCCTGGCACTAATTCGTGCTGAAGCACACTTCTCCTGGCGCTGACTGACGCTGGAGCAGGCTTCTCCTGGCATTGACTCACGCTGGAGCCCGCTTCTCCTGGCACTTGGTCAAACTGGAGCATGCATCTCCTGGCACTGATTCACGCTGGAGCACGCTTCTGTCAATGGGTCAAACTGGAGCGTGCATCTCCTGGCACTGACAGGCTCTGCAGCATGGTTCTCCTGGCACTGAATGACACTGGAGCACGCATATCCTGGCGCTGACTCACGCTGGAGCACGCTTCTGGCACTGACTCACGCTGGAGCATGCTTCTCCTGGCACTGACTCAAACTGGAGCATACTTCTCCTGGCACTGACTCACGCTGGAGCATGCTTCTCCTGGCACTGACTCACGCTGGAGCATGCTTCTTCTGGCATTGACTGACGCTGGAGCACGCTTCTCCTGGCACTGACTTACGCTGGAGCACGCTTCTCCTGGCACTGACTCACGCAGGAGCACCCTACTCCTGGGACTCACGCACGCTGGAGCACGCTTCTCCTGGCACTCACGCACGCTGGAGCACGCTTCTCCTGGCACTGACTCACGCTGGAGCATGCTTCTTCTGGCATTGACTCACGCTGGAACAGGCTTCTCCTGGCACTTCTTCACACTGGAGCACGCTTTTCCTGGCACGAATTCGTGCTGGAGCACGCTTCTCCTGGCACTGACATGCTGGAGCACGTTTCCCCTGGTACTGACTCATGCTGGAGCATGCTTCTCCTGGCACTTTCTCATGCTGGAGCATGCTTCTCCTGGCTCTGTCTCATGCTAGAGCATGATTCTTCTGGCTCTGTCTCATTCTAGAGCATGCTTCTCCTGGCACTGTCTCATGCTGGAGCATGCTTCTCCTGGCACTGACTTACGCTGGATCATACCTCTCCTGGCTCTGACTCACGCTGGAGCACGCTTCTCCTAGCACTGACTGACGCTGGAGCATACCTCTCCTGGCACTGACGCAAACTGGAGCATGCTTCTCCTGGCACTGACTCGAGCTGGAGCATGCTTCTCCTGGCAATGACTCACGCTGGAGCATGCTTCTCCTGGCACTGACTGACCTTGGAGCATGCTTCTCCTGGCACTGACTGACGCTGGAGCATGCTTCTCCTGGCACTGACTCAAACTGGAGCAGGCTTCTCCTGGCACTGACTCACGCTGGAGCATGCTTCTCCTGGCACTGACTCACGCTGGAGCAGGCTTCTCCTGGCACTGACTCACGCTGGAGCATGCTTCTCCTGGCACTGACTCAAACTGGAGCAGGCTTCTCCTGGCACTGACTCACGCTGGAGCATGCTTCTCCTGGCACTGACTCACGCTGGAGCAGGCTTCTACTGGCACTGACTCACGCTGGAGCATGCTTCTCCTGGCACTGACTCAAACTGGAGCACGCTTCTCCTGGCACTGACTCAAACTGGAGCATGCTTCTCCTGGCACTGACTGACGCTGGAGCACTCTTGGCCTGGCACTGACGCTGGAGCACTCTTCTCCTGGCACTGACCCAAGCTGGAGCATGCTTCTCCTGGCACTGACTCTCGCTGGAGTACGCTTCTCCTGGCACTGACTCACACTGGAGCATGCTTCTCCTGGCACAGACTCATGCTGGAGCATACCTCTCCTGGCACAGACTCACGCTGGAGCATGCTTCTCCTGGCACTGATTCACGCTGGAGCAGGCTTCTCCGGGCACTGACTCACGCTGGAGCATGCCTCTCCTGGCACTGACTCAAACTGGAGCATGCTTCTCCTGGCACTGACTCAAACTGGAGCACGCTTCTCCTGGCATTGACTTACGCTGGAAGATGCTTCTTCTTTCACTGACTCACGCTGGAGCACGCTTCTCCTGGCACTGTCTCACGCTGGGGCACGCTTTTCCTGGCACTGACTCAAACTGGAGCATGCTTCTCCTGGCACTGACTGACGCTGGAGCACTCTTCGCCTGGCACTGACGCTGGAGCACGCTTCTCCTGGCACTGACTCACGCTGGAGCACGCTTCTCCTGGCACTGACTCACGCTGGAGCACGCTTCTCCTGGCACTGACTCACGCTGGAGCACGCTTCTCCTGGCACTGACTCACGCTGGAGCACACCACTCCTGGCACTTACTCAAACTGCAGCATGTTTCTCCTGGCACTGACTGACGCTGGAGCATGGTTCTCCTGGCACCGACTCATGCTGGAGCATGCTTCTCCTGCCACTGTCTCATGCTGGAGCATGCTTCTCCTGGCACTGTCTCATGCTGGAGCACACTTCTGGCACTGTCTCACGCTGGAGCACGCTTCTCCTGGCACTGACTCACGCTGGAGCATGCTTCTCCTGGCACTGACTCAAACTGGATCTCGCTTCTCCTGGTACTGCCTCACACTGGAGCACCCTTCTCCTGGCACTCACGCACGCTGGAGCACGCTTCTCCTGGCACTGACTCACGCTGGAGCATGCTTCTTCTGGCATTGACTCACGCTGGAACAGGCTTCTCCTGGCACTTCTTCACACTGGAGCACGCTTTTCCTGGCACGAATTCGTGCTGGAGCACGCTTCTCCTGGCACTGACATGCTGGAGCACGTTTCCCCTGGCACTGACTCATGCTGGAGCATGCTTCTCCTGGCACTTTCTCATGCTGGAGCATGCTTCTCCTGGCTCTGTCTCATGCTAGAGCATGATTCTTCTGGCTCTGTCTCATTCTAGAGCATGCTTCTCCTGGCACTGTCTCATGCTGCAGCATGCTTCTCCTGGCACTGACTTACGCTGGAGCATACCTCTCCTGGCACTGACTCAAACTGGAGCATGCTTCTCCTGGCACTGACTCGAGCTGGAGCATGCTTCTCCTGGCAATGACTCACGCTGGAGCATGCTTCTCCTGGCACTGACTGACCTTGGAGCATGCTTCTCCTGGCACTGACTGACGCTGGAGCATGCTTCTCCTGGCACTGACTCAAACTGGAGCAGGCTTCTCCTGGCACTGACTCACGCTGGAGCATGCTTCTCCTGGCACTGACTCACGCTGGAGCAGGCTTCTCCTGGCACTGACTCACGCTGGAGCATGCTTCTCCTGGCACTGACTCAAACTGGAGCAGGCTTCTCCTGGCACTGACTCACGCTGGAGCAGGCTTCTCCTGGCACTGACTCACGCTGGAGCATGCTTCTCCTGGCACTGACTCAAACTGGAGCACGCTTCTCCTGGCACTGACTGACGCTGGAGCACTCTTGGCCTGGCACTGACGCTGGAGCACTCTTCTCCTGGCACTGACTCAAGCTGGAGCACGCTTCTCCTGGCACTGACTCTCGCTGGAGTATGCTTCTCCTGGCACTGACTCTCGCTGGAGTATGCTTCTCCTGGCACTGACTCACGCTGGAGCACGCTTCTCCTGGCACTGACTCACACTGGAGCATGCTTCTCCTGGCACAGACTCATGCTGGAGCATACCTCTCCTGGCACAGACTCACGCTGGAGCATGCTTCTCCTGGCACAGCCTCACGTTGGAGCATGCTTCTCCTGGCACTGACTGGTGCTGCAGCAGGCTTTTCCTGGCACTGACTCACACTGGAGCATACTTCTGGCACTGACTCGCGCTGGAGCATGCTTCTCCTGGCACTGACTCACGCTGGAGCATGCTTCTCCTGGCACTGACTCACACTGGAGCACGCATCTCCTGGCACTGACTCACGCTGGAGCATGCTTCTCCTGGCACTGACTCACGCTGGAGCATGCTTCTCCTGGCACTGACCGATGCTGGAGCATGCTTCACCTGGCATTGACTCACACTGGAGCTCAGTACTCCTGGCACTGCCTCAAACTGGAGCATGCTTATCCTGGCAATGACTCACGCTGGAGCACGCTTCTCCTGGCACTGACTCACGCTGGAGCATGCTTATCCTGGCACTGACTGAGGCTGGAGCATGCTTCTGGCACTGACTCACGCTGGAGCACGCTTCTCCTGGCACTGACTCACGCTGGAGCATACCTCTCCTGGCCCTGACTCATGCAGTAGCATGCTTCTCCTGCCACTGTCTCACGCTGGAGCATTCCTCTCCTGGCACTGACTCAAACTGCAGCATACTTCTCCTGGCACTGACTGGTGCTGGAGCATGCTTCTCCTGGCATTGACTCAAACTGGAGCTCGCTTCTCCAGGCATTGTCTCACACTGGAGCTCGCTTCTCCTGGCTTTGTCTCACACTGGAGCACGCTTCTCCTGGCACTAATTCGTGCTGAAGCACACTTCTCCTGGCGCTGACTGACGCTGGAGCAGGCTTCTCCTGGCATTGACTCACGCTGGAGCCCGCTTCTCCTGGCACTTGGTCAAACTGGAGCATGCATCTCCTGGCACTGATTCACGCTGGAGCACGCTTCTGTCACTGGGTCAAACTGGAGCGTGCATCTCCTGGCACTGACAGGCTCTGCAGCATGGTTCTCCTGGCACTGAATGACACTGGAGCACGCATATCCTGGCGCTGACTCACGCTGGAGCACGCTTCTGGCACTGACTCACGCTGGAGCATGCTTCTCCTGGCACTGACTCAAACTGGAGCATACTTCTCCTGGCACTGACTCACGCTGGAGCATGCTTCTCCTGGCACTGACTCACGCTGGAGCATGCTTCTTCTGGCATTGACTGACGCTGGAGCACGCTTCTCCTGGCACTGACTTACGCTGGAGCACGCTTCTCCTGGCACTGACTCAAATTGGAGCATGCCTCTCTTGGCACTGACTCACGGTTTTTTTGGCACTGACTCATGCTGGAGCACGCTTCTCCTGGCACTGTCTCATGCTGGAGCACGCTTCTCCTGGCACTGACTCACGCTGGAGCATGCTTCTCCTGGCACTGACTCACGCTGGAGCATGCTTCTCCTGGCACTGACTCAAGCTGGAGCATGCTTCTCCTGGCATTGACTGACGCTGGAGCACGCTTCTCCTGGCACTGACTCACGCTGGAGCACGCTTCTCCTGGCACTGACTCAAATTGGAGCATGCCTCTCTTGGCACTGACTCACGGTTTTTTTGGCACTGACTCATGCTGGAGCACGCTTCTCCTGGCACTGACTCACGCTGGAGCACGCTTTTCCTGGCACTGACTCACGCTGGAGCACGCTTCTTCTGGCACTGACTCACGCTGGAGCACGCTTCTTCTGGCACTGACTCACGCTGGAGCACGCTTCTCCTGGCACTGACTCACGCTGGAGCACGCTTTTCCTGGCACTGACTCACGCTGGAGCACGCTTCTTCTGGCACTGACTCAAACTGGAGCCTGTTTCTCCTGGCACTGCCTCAAACTGGAGCATGCTTCTCCTGGCACTGACTGACGCTGGAGCACTCTTGGCCTGGCACTGACGCTGGAGCACTCTTCTCCTGGCACTGACTCAAACTGGAGCACGCTTCTCCTGGCACTGACTCTCGCTGGAGTACGCTTCTCCTGGCACTGACTCACGCTGGAGCACGCTTCTCCTGGCACTGACTCACACTGGAGCATGCTTCTCCTGGCACAAACTCATGCTGGAGCATACCTCTCCTGGCACAGACTCACGCTGGAGCATGATTCTCCTGGCACTGACTCACGCTGGAGCATACCTCTCCTGGCACTGACTCAAACTGGAGCATGCTTCTCCTGGCACTGACTCACACTGGAGCATGCTTCTCCTGGCACTGACTCACACTGGAGCATGCTTCTCCTGGCACTGACTCACACTGGAGCATGCTTCTCCTGGCACTGACTCAAGCTGGAGCATGCTTCTCCTGGCACTGACTCACGCTGGAGCATGCTTCTCCTGGCACTGATTGACGCTGGAGCATGCTTCTCCTGGCACTAACTCAAACTGGAGCAGGCTTCTCCTGTCACTAACTCAAACTGGAGCAGGCTTCTCCTGGCACTGACTCACGCTGGAGCATGCTTCTCCTGGCACTGACTCACGCTGGAGCAGGCTTCTCCAGGCACTGTCTCACGCTGGAGCACGCTTCTCCTGGCACTGACTCACGCTGGAGCATGCTTCTCCTGGCACTGACTCACGCTGGAGCAAGCTTCTCCTGGCACTTCTTCACACTGGAGCACGCTTTTCCTGGCACGTATTTGTGCTGGAGCACGCCTCTCCTGGCACTGACTGATGCTGGAGCACGCCTCTCCTGGTACTGACTGATGCTGGAGCACGTTTCCCCTGGCACTGACTCATGCTGGAGCATGCTTCTCCTGGCACTGTCTCATGCTAGAGCATGATTTTTCTGGCTCTGTCTCATTCTAGAGCATGCTTCTCCTGGCACTGTCTCATGCTGGAGCATGCTTCTCCTGGCACTGACTTACGCTGGATCATACCTCTCCTGGCTCTGACTCACGCTGGAGCACGCTTCTCCTAGCACTGACTGACGCTGGAGCATACTTCTCCTGGCACTGACTCAAACTGGAGCATGCTTCTCCTGGCACTGACTCAAACTGGAGCAGGCTTCTCCTGGCACAGACTCACGCTGGAGCATGCTTCTCCTGGCACTGACTCACGCTGGAGCATGCTTCTCCTGGCACTGCCTCAAACTGGAGCCTGCTTCTCCTGGCACTGACTGACGCTGGAGCACTCTTCGCCTGGCACTGACGCTGGAGCACGCTTCTGGCACTGACTCACGCTGGAGCACGCTTCTCCTGGCACTGACTCACGCTGGAGCACGCTTCTCCTGGCACTGACTCACGCTGGAGCACGCTTCTCCTGGCACTGACTCACGCTGGAGCACACCACTCCTGGCACTTACTCAAACTGCAGCATGTTTCTCCTGGCACTGACTGACGCTGGAGCATGGTTCTCCTGGCACCGACTCATGCTGGAGCATGCTTCTCCTGCCACTGTCTCATGCTGGAGCATGCTTCTCCTGGCACTGTCTCATGCTGGAGCACACTTCTGGCACTGTCTCACGCTGGAGCACGCTTCTCCTGGCACTGACTCACGCTGGAGCATGCTTCTCCTGGCACTGACTCACGCTGGAGCACGCTTCTCCTGGCACTGACTCACGCTGGAGCATACCTCTCCTGGCACTGACTCAAACTGGAGCATGCTTCTACTCGCACTGAGTGGTGCTGGAGCATGCTTCTCCTGGCATTGACTCAAACTGGATCTCGCTTCTCCTGGTACTGCCTCACACTGGAGCACCCTTCTCCTGGCACTCACGCACGCTGGAGCACGCTTCTCCTGGCACTGACTCACGCTGGAGCATGCTTCTTCTGGCATTGACTCACGCTGGAACAGGCTTCTCCTGGCACTTCTTCACACTGGAGCACGCTTTTCCTGGCACGAATTCGTGCTGGAGCACGCTTCTCCTGGCACTGACATGCTGGAGCACGTTTCCCCTGGTACTGACTCATGCTGGAGCATGCTTCTCCTGGCACTTTCTCATGCTGGAGCATGCTTCTCCTGGCTCTGTCTCATGCTAGAGCATGATTCTTCTGGCTCTGTCTCATTCTAGAGCATGCTTCTCCTGGCACTGTCTCATGCTGCAGCATGCTTCTCCTGGCACTGACTTACGCTGGAGCATACCTCTCCTGGCACTGACTCAAACTGGAGCATGCTTCTCCTGGCACTGACTCGAGCTGGAGCATGCTTCTCCTGGCAATGACTCACGCTGGAGCATGCTTCTCCTGGCACTGACTGACCTTGGAGCATGCTTCTCCTGGCACTGACTGACGCTGGAGCATGCTTCTCCTGGCACTGACTCAAACTGGAGCATGCTTCTCCTGGCACTGACTCACGCTGGAGCAGGCTTCTCCTGGCACTGACTCACGCTGGAGCATGCTTCTCCTGGCACTGACTCAAACTGGAGCAGGCTTCTCCTGGCACTGACTCACGCTGGAGCAGGCTTCTCCTGGCACTGACTCACGCTGGAGCATGCTTCTCCTGGCACTGACTCAAACTGGAGCACGCTTCTCCTGGCACTGACTCAAACTGGAGCATGCTTCTCCTGGCACTGACTGACGCTGGAGCACTCTTGGCCTGGCACTGACGCTGGAGCACTCTTCTCCTGGCACTGACTCAAGCTGGAGCACGCTTCTCCTGGCACTGACTCTCGCTGGAGTATGCTTCTCCTGACACTGACTCTCGCTGGAGTATGCTTCTCCTGGCACTGACTCACGCTGGAGCACGCTTCTCCTGGCACTGACTCACACTGGAGCATGCTTCTCCTGGCACAGACTCATGCTGGAGCATACCTCTCCTGGCACAGACTCACGCTGGAGCATGCATCTCCTGGCACAGCCTCACGTTGGAGCATGCTTCTCCTGGCACTGACTGGTGCTGCAGCAGGCTTTTCCTGGCACTGACTCACACTGGAGCATACTTCTGGCACTGACTCGCGCTGGAGCATGCTTCTCCTGGCACTGACTCACGCTGGAGCATGCTTCTCCTGGCACTGACTCACACTGGAGCACGCATCTCCTGGCACTGACTCACGCTGGAGCATGCTTCTCCTGGCACTGACTCACGCTGGAGCATGCTTCTCCTGGCACTGACCGGTGCTGGAGCATGCTTCACCTGGCATTGACTCACACTGGAGCTCAGTACTCCTGGCACTGCCTCAAACTGGAGCATGCTTATCCTGGCAATGACTCACGCTGGAGCACGCTTCTCCTGGCACTGACTCACGCTGGAGCATGCTTATCCTGGCACTGACTGAGGCTGGAGCATGCTTCTGGCACTGACTCACGCTGGAGCACGCTTCTCCTGGCACTGACTCACGCTGGAGCATACCTCTCCTGGCCCTGACTCATGCAGTAGCATGCTTCTCCTGCCACTGTCTCACGCTGGAGCATTCCTCTCCTGGCACTGACTCAAACTGCAGCATACTTCTCCTGGCACTGACTGGTGCTGGAGCATGCTTCTCCTGGCATTGACTCAAACTGGAGCTCGCTTCTCCAGGCATTGTCTCACACTGGAGCTCGCTTCTCTTGGCTTTGTCTCACACTGGAGCACGCTTCTCCTGGCACTAATTCGTGCTGAAGCACACTTCTCCTGGCGCTGACTGACGCTGGAGCAGGCTTCTCCTGGCATTGACTCACGCTGGAGCCCGCTTCTCCTGGCACTTGGTCGAACTGGAGCATGCATCTCCTGGCACTGATTCACGTTGGAGCACGCTTCTGTCACTGGGTCAAACTGGAGCGTGCATCTCCTGGCACTGACAGGCTCTGCAGCATGGTTCTCCTGGCACTGAATGACACTGGAGCACGCATATCCTGGCGCTGACTCACGCTGGAGCACGCTTCTGGCACTGACTCACGCTGGAGCATGCTTCTCCTGGCACTGACTCAAACTGGAGCATACTTCTCCTGGCACTGACTCACGCTGGAGCATGCTTCTCCTGGCACTGACTCACGCTGGAGCATGCTTCTTCTGGCATTGACTGACGCTGGAGCACGCTTCTCCTGGCACTGACTTACGCTGGAGCACGCTTCTCCTGGCACTGACTCAAATTGGAGCATGCCTCTCTTGGCACTGACTCACGGTTTTTTTGGCACTGACTCATGCTGGAGCACGCTTCTCCTGGCACTGTCTCATGCTGGAGCACGCTTCTCCTGGCACTGACTCACGCTGGAGCATGCTTCTCCTGGCACTGACTCACGCTGGAGCATGCTTCTCCTGGCACTGACTCAAGCTGGAGCATGCTTCTCCTGGCATTGACTGACGCTGGAGCACGCTTCTCCTGGCACTGACTCACGCTGGAGCACGCTTCTCCTGGCACTGACTCAAATTGGAGCATGCCTCTCTTGGCACTGACTCACGGTTTTTTTGGCACTGACTCATGCTGGAGCACGCTTCTCCTGGCACTGACTCACGCTGGAGCACGCTTTTCCTGGCACTGACTCACGCTGGAGCACGCTTCTTCTGGCACTGACTCACGCTGGAGCACGCTTCTCCTGGCACTGACTCACGCTGGAGCACGCTTTTCCTGGCACTGACTCACGCTGGAGCACGCTTCTTCTGGCACTGACTCAAACTGGAGCCTGTTTCTCCTGGCACTGCCTCAAACTGGAGCATGCTTCTCCTGGCACTGACTGACGCTGGAGCACTCTTGGCCTGGCACTGACGCTGGAGCACTCTTCTCCTGGCACTGACTCAAACTGGAGCACGCTTCTCCTGGCACTGACTCTCGCTGGAGTACGCTTCTCCTGGCACTGACTCACGCTGGAGCACGCTTCTCCTGGCACTGACTCACACTGGAGCATGCTTCTCCTGGCACAAACTCATGCTGGAGCATACCTCTCCTGGCACAGACTCACGCTGGAGCATGATTCTCCTGGCACTGACTCACGCTGGAGCATACCTCTCCTGGCACTGACTCAAACTGGAGCATGCTTCTCCTGGCACTGACTCACACTGGAGCATGCTTCTCCTGGCACTGACTCACACTGGAGCATGCTTCTCCTGGCACTGACTCACACTGGAGCATGCTTCTCCTGGCACTGACTCAAGCTGGAGCATGCTTCTCCTGGCACTGACTCACGCTGGAGCATGCTTCTCCTGGCACTGATTGACGCTGGAGCATGCTTCTCCTGGCACTAACTCAAACTGGAGCAGGCTTCTCCTGTCACTAACTCAAACTGGAGCAGGCTTCTCCTGGCACTGACTCACGCTGGAGCATGCTTCTCCTGGCACTGACTCACGCTGGAGCAGGCTTCTCCAGGCACTGTCTCACGCTGGAGCACGCTTCTCCTGGCACTGACTCACGCTGGAGCATGCTTCTCCTGGCACTGACACACGCTGGAGCAAGCTTCTCCTGGCACTTCTTCACACTGGAGCACGCTTTTCCTGGCACGTATTTGTGCTGGAGCACGCCTCTCCTGGCACTGACTGATGCTGGAGCACGCCTCTCCTGGCACTGACTGATGCTGGAGCACGTTTCCCCTGGCACTGACTCATGCTGGAGCATGCTTCTCCTGGCACTGTCTCATGCTAGAGCATGATTTTTCTGGCTCTGTCTCATTCTAGAGCATGCTTCTCCTGGCACTGTCTCATGCTGGAGCATGCTTCTCCTGGCACTGACTTACGCTGGATCATACCTCTCCTGGCTCTGACTCACGCTGGAGCACGCTTCTCCTAGCACTGACTGACGCTGGAGCATACTTCTCCTGGCACTGACTCAAACTGGAGCATGCTTCTCCTGGCACTGACTCAAACTGGAGCAGGCTTCTCCTGGCACAGACTCACGCTGGAGCATGCTTCTCCTGGCACTGACTCACGCTGGAGCATGCTTCTCCTGGCACTGCCTCAAACTGGAGCCTGATTCTCCTGGCACTGACTCAAACTGGAGCATGCTTCTCCTGGCACTGACTGACGCTGGAGCACTCTTGGCCTGGCACTGATGCTGGAGCACTCTTCCCCTGGCACTGACTCAAACTGGAGCACGCTTCTCCTGGCACTGACTCTCGCTGGAGTACGCTTCTCCTGGCACTGACTCACGCTGGAGCACGCTTCCCCTGGCACTGACTCACACTGGAGCATGCTTCTTCTGGCACAAACTCATGCTGGAGCATACCTCTCCTGGCACAGACTCACGCTGGAGCATGATTCTCCTGGCACTGACTCATGCTGGAGCACGCTTCTCCTGGCACTGACTCACGCTGGAGCATACCTCTCCTGGCACTGACTCAAACTGGAGCATGCTTCTCCTGACACTGACTCACACTGGAGCATGCTTCTCCTGGCACTGACTCACGCTGGAGCATGCTTCTCCTGGCACTGACTCACGCTGGAGCAGGCTTCTCCAGGCACTGTCTCACGCTGGAGCACGCTTCTCCTGGCACTGACTCACGCTGGAGCATGCTTCTCCTGGCAAAGACTCACGCTGGAGCATGCTTCTCCTGGCACTGACTCCCGCTGGAGCATACCTCTCCTGGCACTGACTCAAACTGGAGCATGCTTCTCCTGGCACTGACTCACGCTGGAGCATGCTTCTCCTGGCACTGACTCAAGCTGGAGCATGCTTCTCCTGGCACTGACTCACGCTGGAGCATGCTTCTCCTGGCACTGACTCACGCTGGAGCATGCTTCTCCTGGCACTGACTCACGCTGAAGCATGCTTCTCCTGGCACTGACTGACGCTGGAGCATGCTTCTCCTGGCACTAACTCAAACTGGAGCATGCTTCTCCTGGCACTGACTCACGCTGGAGCATGCTTCTCCTGGCACTGATTCACGCTGGAGCAGGCTTCTCCGGGCACTGACTCACGCTGGAGCATGCTTCTCCTGGCACTGACTCAAACTGGAGCACGCTTCTCCTGGCATTGACTTACGCTGGAAGATGCTTCTTCTTTCACTGACTCACGCTGGAGCACACTTCTCCTGGCACTGTCTCACGCTGGGGCACGCTTTTCCTGGCACTGACTCAAACTGGAGCATGCTTCTCCTGGCACTGACTGACGCTGGAGCACTCTTCGCCTGGCACTGACGCTGGAGCACGCTTCTCCTGGCACTGACTCACGCTGGAGCACGCTTCTCCTGGCACTGACTCACGCTGGAGCACGCTTCTCCTGGCACTGACTCACGCTGGAGCACGCTTCTCCTGGCACTGACTCACGCTGGAGCACACCACTCCTGGCACTTACTCAAACTGCAGCATGTTTCTCCTGGCACTGACTGACGCTGGAGCATGGTTCTCCTGGCACCGACTCATGCTGGAGCATGCTTCTCCTGCCACTGTCTCATGCTGGAGCATGCTTCTCCTGGCACTGTCTCATGCTGGAGCACACTTCTCCTGGCACTGTCTCACGCTGGAGCACGCTTCTCCTGGCACTGACTCACGCTGGAGCATGCTTCTCCTGGCACTGACTCACACTGGAGCATACCTCTCCTGGCACTGACTCAAACTGGAGCATGCTTCTACTGGCACTGAGTGGTGCTGGAGCATGCTTCTCCTGGCATTGACTCACTGGATCTCGCTTCTCCTGGTACTGCCTCACACTGGAGCACCCTACTCCTGGCACTCACGCACGCTGGAGCACGCTTCTCCTGGCACTGACTCACGCTGGAGCATGCTTCTTCTGGCATTGACTCACGCTGGAACAGGCTTCTCCTGGCACTTCTTCACACTGGAGCACGCTTTTCCTGGCACGAATTCGTGCTGGAGCACGCTTCTCCTGGCACTGACATGCTGGAGCACGTTTCCCCTGGTACTGACTCATGCTGGAGCATGCTTCTTCTGGCACTTTCTCATGCTGGAGCATGCTTCTCCTGGCTCTGTCTCATGCTAGAGCATGATTCTTCTGGCTCTGTCTCATTCTAGAGCATGCTTCTCCTGGCACTGTCTCATGCTGGAGCATGCTTCTCCTAGCACTGACTTACGCTGGATCATACCTCTCCTGGCTCTGACTCACACTGGAGCACGCTTCTCCTAGCACTGACTGACGCTGGAGCATACCTCTCCTGGCACTGACTCAAACTGGAGCATGCTTCTCCTGGCACTGACTCGAGCTGGAGCATGCTTCTCCTGGCAATGACTCACGCTGGAGCATGCTTCTCCTGGCACTGACTGACCTTGGAGCATGCTTCTCCTGGCACTAACTGACGCTGGAGCATGCTTCTCCTGGCACTGACTCAAACTGGAGCAGGCTTCTCCTGGCACTGACTCACGCTGGAGCATGCTTCTCCTGGCACTGACTCACGCTGGAGCAGGCTTCTCCTGGCACTGACTCACGCTGGAGCATGCTTCTCCTGGCACTGACTCAAACTGGAGCAGGCTTCTCCTGGCACTGACTCACGCTGGAGCATGCTTCTCCTGGCACTGACTCACGCTGGAGCAGGCTTCTCCTGGCACTGACTCACGCTGGAGCATGCTTCTCCTGGCACTGACTCAAACTGGAGCACGCTTCTCCTGGCACTGACTCAAACTGGAGCATGCTTCTCCTGGCACTGACTGACGCTGGAGCACTCTTGGCCTGGCACTGACGCTGGAGCACTCTTCTCCTGGCACTGACTCAAGCTGGAGCACGCTTCTCCTGGCACTGACTCTCGCTGGAGTACGCTTCTCCTGGCACTGACTGACGCTGGAGCACGCTTCTCCTGGCACTGACTCACACTGGAGCATGCTTCTCCTGGCACAGACTCATGCTGGAGCATACCTCTCCTGGCACAGACTCACGCTGGAGCATGCTTCTCCTGGCACAGCCTCACGTTGGAGCCTTCCTCTCCTGGCACTGACTCATGCTGGAGCATGCTTCTCCTGGCACTGACTGGTGCTGCAGCAGGCTTTTCCTGGCACTGACTCACACTGGAGCATACTTCTGGCACTGACTCGCGCTGGAGGATGCTTCTCCTGGCACTGACTCACGCTGGAGCATGCTTCTCCTGGCACTGACTCACACTGGAGCACGCATCTCCTGGCACTGACTCATGCTGGAGCACGCTTCTCCTGGCACTGACTCATGCTGGAGCACGCTTCAGGCACTGACTCACGCTGGAGCATGCTTCTCCTGGCACTGACCGGTGCTGGAGCATGCTTCACCTGGCATTGACTCACACTGGAGCTCAGTACTCCTGGCACTGCCTCAAACTGGAGCACGCTTCTCCTGGCACTGACTCACGCTGGAGCACGCTTCTCCTGGCACTGACTCACGCTGGAGCATGCTTATCCTGGCACTGACTGAGGCTGGAGCATGCTTCTGGCACTGACTCACGCTGGAGCACACTTCTCCTGGCACTGACTCACGCTGGAGCATACCTCTCCTGGCCCTGACTCATGCAGTAGCATGCTTCTCCTGCCACTGTCTCACGCTGGAGCATTCCTCTCCTGGCACTGACTCAAACTGCAGCATACTTCTCCTGGCACTGACTGGTGCTGGAGCATGCTTCTCCTGGCATTGACTCAAACTGGAGCTCGCTTCTCCAGGCATTGTCTCACACTGGAGCTCGCTTCTCCTGGCTTTGTCTCACACTGGAGGACGATTCTCCTGGCACTAATTCGTGCTGAAGCACACTTCTCCTGGCGCTGACTGACGCTGGAGCAGGCTTCTCCTGGCATTGACTCACGCTGGAGCCCGCTTCTCCTGGCACTTGGTCAAACTGGAGCATGCATCTCCTGGCACTGATTCACGCTGGAGCACGCTTCTGTCACTGGGTCAAACTGGAGCGTGCATCTCCTGGCACTGACAGACTCTGCAGCATGGTTCTCCTGGCACTGAATGACACTGGAGCACGCATATCCTGGCGCTGACTCACGCTGGAGCACGCTTCTGGCACTGACTCACGCTGGAGCATGCTTCTCCTGGCACTGACTCAAACTGGAGCATACTTCTCCTGGCACTGACTCACGCTGGAGCATGCTTCTCCTGGCACTGACTCACGCTGGAGCATGCTTCTTCTGGCATTGACTGACGCTGGAGCACGCTTCTCCTGGCACTGACTTACGCTGGAGCACACTTCTCCTGGCACTGACTCAAATTGGAGCATGCCTCTCTTGGCACTGACTCACGGTTTTTTTGGCACTGACTCATGCTGGAGCACGCTTCTCCTGGCACTGTCTCATGCTGGAGCACGCTTCTCCTGGCACTGACTCACGCTGGAGCATGCTTCTCCTGGCACTGACTCACGCTGGAGCATGCTTCTCCTGGCACTGACTCAAGCTGGAGCATGCTTCTCCTGGCATTGACTGACGCTGGAGCACGCTTCTCCTGGCACTGACTCACGCTGGAGCACGCTTCTCCTGGCACTGAATCAAATTGGAGCATGCCTCTCTTGGCACTGACTCACGGTTTTTTTGGCACTGACTCATGCTGGAGCACGCTTCTCCTGGCACTTACGCTGGAGCACGCTTTTCCTGGCACTGACTCACGCTGGAGCACGCTTCTTCTGGCACTGACTCACGCTGGAGCACGCTTCTCCTGGCACTGACTGACGCTGGAGCACGCTTTTCCTGGCACTGACTCACACTGGAGCACGCTTCTTCTGGCACTGACTCACGCTGGAGCACGCTTCTCCTGGCACTGTCTCACGCTGGGGCACGCTTCTCCTGGCACTGACTCAAACTGGAGCATGCTTATCCTGGCACTGACTGACGCTGGAGCACTCTTCGCCTGGCACTGATGCTGGAGCACGCTTCTCCTGGCACTGATTCACGCTGGAGCACGCTTCTCCTGTCACTGACTCACGCTGGAGCACGCTTCTCCTGACACTGACTCATGCTGGAGCACGCTTCTCCTGGCACTGACTCACGCTGGAGCACGCTTCTCCTGGCACTGACTCACGCTGGAGCACGCTTCTCCTGGCACTGACTCACGCTGGAGCACTCTTCTCCTGGCACTGACTCACGCTGGAGCACTCTTCTCCTGGCACTGACTCACGCTGGAGCATGCTTGTCCTGGCACTGACTCACGCTGGAGCACGCTTCTCCTGGCACTGACTCACGCTGGAGCACTCTTCTCCTGGCACTGACTCACACTGGAGCACGATTCTCCTGGCACAGACTCATGCTGGAGCATACCTCTCCTGGCACAGACTCACGATGGAGCATGCTTCTCCTGGCACAGACTCACGTTGGAGCATACCACTCCTGGCACTGACTCACGCTGGAGCATGCTTCTCCTGGCACTGACACACGCTGGAGCATGCTTCTCCTGGCACTGACACACGCTGGAGCAAGCTTCTCCTGGCACTTCTTCACACTGGAGCACGCTTTTCCTGGCACGAATTCGTGCTGGAGCACGCCTCTCCTGGCACTGACTGATGCTGGAGAACGTTTCCCCTGGCACTGTCTCATGCTGGAGCATGCTTCTCCTGGCACTGTCTCATGCTGGAGCATGCTTCTCCTGGCTCTGCCTCATGCTAGAGCATGATTCTTCTGGCTCTGTCTCATTCTAGAGCCTGCTGCTCCTGGCACTGTCTCATGCTGGATCATACCTCTCCTGGCTCTGACTCAGGCTGGAGCACGCTTCTCCTAGCACTGACTGGCGCTGGAGCATACCTCTCCTGGCACGGACTCAAACTGGAGAATGCTTCTCCTGGCACTGACTCAAGGTGGAGCATGCTTCTCCTGGCACTGACTCACGCTGGAGCAGGCTTCTCCTGGCACTGACTGACGCTGGAGCATGCTTCTCCTGGCACTGACTCAAACTGGAGCAGGCTTCTCCTGGCACTGACTCACGCTGGAGCATGCTTCTCCTGGCACTGACTCACGCTGGAGCACGCTTCTCCTGGCACTGACATGCTGGAGCACGTTTCCCCTGGTACTGACTCATGCTGGAGCATGCTTCTCCTGGCACTTTCTCATGCTGGAGCATGCTTCTCCTGGCTCTGTCTCATGCTAGAGCATGATTCTTCTGGCTCTGTCTCATTCTAGAGCATGCTTCTCCTGGCACTGTCTCATGCTGGAGCATGCTTCTCCTAGCACTGACTGACGCTGGAGCATACCTCTCCTGGCACTGACTCAAACTGGAGCATGCTTCTCCTGGCACTGACTCGAGCTGGAGCATGCTTCTCCTGGCAATGACTCACGCTGGAGCATGCTTCTCCTGGCACTGACTGACCTTGGAGCATGCTTCTCCTGGCACTGACTGACGCTGGAGCATGCTTCTCCTGGCACTGACTCAAACTGGAGCAGGCTTCTCCTGGCACTGACTCACGCTGGAGCATGCTTCTCCTGGCACTGACTCACGCTGGAGCAGGCTTCTCCTGGCACTGACTCACGCTGGAGCATGCTTCTCCTGGCACTGACTCAAACTGGAGCAGGCTTCTCCTGGCACTGACTCACGCTGGAGCATGCTTCTCCTGGCACTGACTCACGCTGGAGCAGGCTTCTCCTGGCACTGACTCACGCTGGAGCATGCTTCTCCTGGCACTGACTCAAACTGGAGCACGCTTCTCCTGGCACTGACTCAAACTGGAGCATGCTTCTCCGGGCACTGACTGACGCTGGAGCACTCTTGGCCTGGCACTGACGCTGGAGCACTCTTCTCCTGGCACTGACTCAAGCTGGAGCACGCTTCTCCTGGCACTGACTCACGCTGGAGCACGCTTCTCCTGGCACTGACTCACACTGGAGCATGCTTCTCCTGGCACAGACTCATGCTGGAGCATACCTCTCCTGGCACAGACTCACGCTGGAGCATGCTTCTCCTGGCACAGCCTCACGTTGGAGCCTACCTCTCCTGGCACTGACTCACGCTGGAGCATGCTTCTCCTGGCACTGACTGGTGCTGCAGCAGGCTTTTCCTGGCACTGACTCACACTGGAGCATACTTCTGGCACTGACTCGCGCTGGAGCATGCTTCTCCTGGCACTGACTCACGCTGGAGCATGCTTCTCCTGGCACTGACTCATGCTGGAGCACGCTTCAGGCACTGACTCACGCTGGAGCATGCTTCTCCTGGCACTGACCGGTGCTGGAGCATGCTTCACCTGGCATTGACTCACACTGGAGCTCAGTACTCCTGGCACTGCCTCAAACTGGAGCACGCTTCTCCTGGCACTGACTCACGCTGGAGCACGCTTCTCCTGGCACTGACTCACGCTGGAGCATGCTTATCCTGGCACTGACTGAGGCTGGAGCATGCTTCTGGCACTGACTCACGCTGGAGCACGCTTCTCCTGGCACTGACTCACGCTGGAGCATACCTCTCCTGGCCCTGACTCATGTGGTAGCATGCTTCTGCCACTGTCTCACGCTGGAGCATTCCTCTCCTGGCACTGACTCAAACTGCAGCATGCTTCTCCTGGCACTGACTGGTGCTGGAGCATGCTTCTCCTGGCATTGACTCAAACTGGAGCTCGCTTCTCCAGGCATTGTCTCACACTGGAGCTCGCTTCTCCTGGCTTTGTCTCACACTGGAGCACGCTTCTCCTGGCACTAATTCGTGCTGAAGCACACTTCTGGCACTGACTGACGCTGGAGCAGGCTTCTCCTGGCATTGACTCACGCTGGAGCCCGCTTCTCCTGGCACTTGGTCAAACTGGAGCATGCATCTCCTGGCACTGATTCACGCTGGAGCACGCTTCTCTCACTGGGTCAAACTGGAGCGTGCATCTCCTGGCACTGACAGCATGGTTCTCCTGGCACTGAATGACACTGGAGCACGCATATCCTGGCGCTGACTCACGCTGGAGCACGCTTCTGGCACTGACTCACGCTGGAGCATGCTTCTCCTGGCACTGACTCAAACTGGAGCATACTTCACCTGGCACTGACTCACGCTGGAGCATGCTTCTCCTGGCACTGACTCACGCTGGAGCATGCTTCTTCTGGCATTGACTGACGCTGGAGCACGCTTCTCCTGGCACTGACTTACGCTGGAGCACGCTTCTCCTGGCACTGACTCAAATTGGAGCATGCCTCTCTTGGCACTGACTCACGATTTTTTTGGCACTGACTCATGCTGGAGCACGCTTCTCCTGGCACTGTCTCATGCTGGAGCACGCTTCTCCTGGCACTGACTCACGCTGGAGCATGCTTCTCCTGGCACTGACTCACGCTGGTGCATGCTTCTCCTGGCACTGACTCAAGCTGGAGCATGCTTCTCCTGGCATTGACTGACGCTGGAGCACGCTTCTCCTGGCACTGACTCACGCTGGAGCACGCTTCTCCTGGCACTGACTCAAATTGGAGCATGCCTCTCTTGGCACTGACTCACGGTTTTTTTTGGCACTGACTCATGCTGGAGCACGCTTCTCCTGGCACTGACTCACGCTGGAGCACGCTTTTCCTGGCACTGACTCACGCTGGAGCACGCTTCTTCTGGCACTGACTCACGCAGGAGCACGCTTCTCCTGGCACTGACTCACGCTGGAGCACGCTTTTCCTGGCACTGACTCACGCTGGAGCACGCTTCTTCTGGCACTGACTCACGCTGGAGCACGTTTCTCCTGGCACTGTCTCACGCTGGCCCACGCTTCTCCTGGCACTGACTCAAACTGGAGCATGCTTATCCTGGCACTGACTGACGCTGGAGCACTCTTCGCCTGGCACTGACGCTGGAGCACGCTTCTCCTGGCACTGATTCACGCTGGAGCACGCTTCTCCTGTCACTGACTCACGCTGGAGCACGCTTCTCCTGACACTGACTCATGCTGGAGCACGCTTATCCTGGCACTGACTCACGCTGGAGCATGCTTCTCCTGGCACTGACTCACGCTGGAGCATGCTTCTCCTGGCACTGACTCACGCTGGAGCATGCTTCTCCTGGCACTGACTCAAGCTGGAGCATGCTTCTCCTGGCATTGACTGACGCTGGAGCACGCTTCTCCTGGCACTGACTCACGCTGGAGCACGCTTCTCCTGGCACTGACTCAAATTGGAGCATGCCTCTCTTGGCACTGACTCACGGTTTTTTTGGCAATGACTCATGCTGGAGCACGCTTCTCCTGGCACTTACTCACGCTGGAGCACGCTTTTCCTGGCACTGACTCACGCTGGAGCACGCTTCTTCTGGCACTGACTCACACTGGAGCACGCTTCTCCTGGCACTGACTCACGCTGGAGCACGCTTTTCCTGGCACTGAGTCACGCTGGAGCACGCTTCTTCTGGCACTGACTCACGCTGGAGCACGCTTCTCCTGGCACTGTCTCACGCTGGGGCACGCTTCTCCTGACACTGACTCAAACTGGAGCATGCTTATCCTGGCACTGACTGACGCTGGAGCACTCTTCGCCTGGCACTGACGCTGGAGCACGCTTCTCCTGGCACTGATTCACGCTGGAGCACGCTTCTCCTGTCACTGACTCACGCTGGAGCACGCTTCTCCTGACACTGACTCATGCTGGAGCACGCTTCTCCTGGCACTGACTCACGCTGGAGCACGCTTCTCCTGGCACTGACTCACGCTGGAGCACGCTTCTCCTGGCACTGACTCACGCTGGAGCACTCTTCTCCTGGCACTGACTCACGCTGGAGCATGCTTCTCCTGGCACTGACTCACGCTGGAGCACGCTTCTCCTGGCACTGACTCACGCTGGAGCACTCTTCTCCTGGCACTGACTCACACTGGAGCACGCTTCTCCTGGCACAGACTCATGCTGGAGCATACCTCTCCTGGCACAGACTCACGATGGAGCATGCTTCTCCTGGCACAGACTCACGTTGGAGCATACCACTCCTGGCACTGACTCACGCTGGAGCATGCTTCTCCTGGCACTGACACACGCTGGAGCAAGCTTCTCCTGGCACTTCTTCACACTGGAGCACGCTTTTCCTGGCACGAATTCGTGCTGGAGCACGCCTCTCCTGGCACTGACTGATGCTGGAGAACGTTTCCCCTGGCACTGTCTCATGCTGGAGCATGCTTCTCCTGGCACTGTCTCATGCTGGAGCATGCTTCTCCTGGCTCTGCCTCATGCTAGAGCATGATTCTTCTGGCTCTGTCTCATTCTAGAGCCTGCTGCTCCTGGCACTGTCTCATGCTGGATCATACCTCTCCTGGCTCTGACTCAGGCTGGAGCACGCTTCTCCTAGCACTGACTGGCGCTGGAGCATACCTCTCCTGGCACGGACTCAAACTGGAGAATGCTTCTCCTGGCACTGACTCACGCTGGAGCATGCTTCTCCTGGCACTGACTCACGCTGGAGCATGCTTCTCCTGGCACTGACTGACCTTGGAGCATGCTTCTCCTGGCACTGACTGACGCTGGAGCATGCTTCTCCTGGCACTGACTCAAACTGGAGCAGGCTTCTCCTGGCACTGACTCACGCTGGAGCATGCTTCTCCTGGCACTGACTCACGCTGGAGCACGCTTCTCCTGGCACTGACATGCTGGAGCACGTTTCCCCTGGTACTGACTCATGCTGGAGCATGCTTCTCCTGGCACTTTCTCATGCTGGAGCATGCTTCTCCTGGCTCTGTCTCATGCTACAGCATGATTCTTCTGGCTCTGTCTCATTCTAGAGCATGCTTCTCCTGGCACTGTCTCATGCTGGAGCATGCTTCTCCGAGCACTGACTGACGCTGGAGCATACCTCTCCTGGCACTGACTCAAACTGGAGCATGCTTCTCCTGGCACTGACTCGAGCTGGAGCATGCTTCTCCTGGCAATGACTCACGCTGGAGCATGCTTCTCCTGGCACTGACTGACCTTGGAGCATGCTTCTCCTGGCACTGACTGACGCTGGAGCATGCTTCTCCTGGCACTGACTCACGCTGGAGCATGCTTCTCCTGGCACTGACTCACGCTGGAGCATGCTTCTCCTGGCACTGACTCACGCTGGAGCAGGCTTCTCCTGGCACTGACTCACGCTGGAGCAGGCTTCTCCTGGCACTGACTCACGCTGGAGCATGCTTCTCCTGGCACTGACTCAAACTGGAGCAGGCTTCTCCTGGCACTGACTCACGCTGGAGCATGCTTCTCCTGGCACTGACTCACGCTGGAGCAGGCTTCTCCTGGCACTGACTCACGTTGGAGCATGCTTCTCCTGGCACTGACTCAAACTGGAGCACGCTTCTCCTGGCACTGACTCAAACTAGAGCATGCTTCTCCTGGCACTGACTGACGCTGGAGCACTCTTGGCCTGGCACTGACGCTGGAGCACTCTTCTCCTGGCACTGACTCAAGCTGGAGCACGCTTCTCCTGGCACTGACTCACGCTGGAGCACGCTTCTCCTGGCACTGACTCACACTGGAGCATGCTTCTCCTGGCACAGACTCATGCTGGAGCATACCTCTCCTGGCACAGACTCACGCTGGAGCATGCTTCGCCTGGCACAGCCTCACGTTGGAGCCTACCTCTCCTGGCACTGACTCACGCTGGAGCATGCTTCTCCTGGCACTGACTGGTGCTGCAGCAGGCTTTTCCTGGCACTGACTCACACTGGAGCATACTTCTGGCACTGACTCGCGCTGGAGCATGCTTCTCCTGGCACTGACTCACGCTGGAGCATGCTTCTCCTGGCACTGACTCACACTGGAGCACGCATCTCCTGGCACTGACTCACGCTGGAGCACGCTTCTCCTGGCACTGACTCATGCTGGAGCACGCTTCAGGCACTGACTCACGCTGGAGCATGCTTCTCCTGGCACTGACCGGTGCTGGAGCATGCTTTACCTGGCATTGACTCACACTGGAGCTCAGTACTCCTGGCACTGCCTCAAACTGGAGCACGCTTCTCCTGGCACTGACTCACGCTGGAGCACGCTTCTCCTGGCACTGACTCATGCTGGAGCATGCTTATCCTGGCACTGACTGAGGCTGGAGCATGCTTCTGGCACTGACTCACGGTGGAGCACGCTTCTCCTGGCACTGACTCACGCTGGAGCATACCTCTCCTGGCCCTGACTCATGCAGTAGCATGCTTCTCCTGCCACTGTCTCACGCTGGAGCATTCCTCTCCTGGCACTGACTCAAACTGCAGCATGCTTCTCCTGGCACTGACTGGTGCTGGAGCATGCTTCTCCTGGCATTGACTCAAACTGGAGCTCGCTTCTCCAGGCATTGTCTCACACTGGAGCTCGCTTCTCCTGGCTTTGTCTCACACTGGAGCACGCTTCTCCTGGCACTAATTCGTGCTGAAGCACACTTCTCCTGGCGCTGACTGACGCTGGAGCAGGCTTCTCCTGGCATTGACTCACGCTGGAGCCCGCTTCTCCTGGCACTTGGTCAAACTGGAGCATGCATCTCCTGGCACTGATTCACGCTGGAGCACGCTTCTGTCACTGGGTCAAACTGGAGCGTGCATCTCCTGGCACTGACAGCATGGTTCTCCTGGCACTGAATGACACTGGAGCACGCATATCCTGGCGCTGACTCACGCTGGAGCACGCTTCTGGCACTGACTCACGCTGGAGCATGCTTCTCCTGGCACTGACTCAAACTGGAGCATACTTCTCCTGGCACTGACTCACGCTGGAGCATGCTTCTCCTGGCACTGACTCACGCTGGAGCATGCTTCTTCTGGCATTGACTGACGCTGGAGCACGCTTCTCCTGGCACTGACTTACGCTGGAGCACGCTTCTCCTGGCACTGACTCAAATTGGAGCATGCCTCTCTTGGCACTGACTCACGGTTTTTTTGGCACTGACTCATGCTGGAGCACGCTTCTCCTGGCACTGTCTCATGCTGGAGCACGCTTCTCCTGGCACTGACTCACGCTGGAGCATGCTTCTCCTGGCACTGACTCACGCTGGAGCATGCTTCTCCTGGCACTGACTCACTCTGGTGCATGCTTCTCCTGGCACTGACTCAAGCTGGAGCATGCTTCTCCTGGCATTGACTGACGCTGGAGCACGCTTCTCCTGGCACTGACTCACGCTGGAGCACGCTTCTCCTGGCACTGACTCAAATTGGAGCATGCCTCTCTTGGCACTGACTCACGGTTTTTTTGGCACTGACTCATGCTGGAGCACGCTTCTCCTGGCACTGACTCACGCTGGAGCACGCTTTTCCTGGCACTGACTCACGCTGGAGCACGCTTCTTCTGGCACTGACTCACGCTGGAGCACGCTTCTCCTGGCACTGACTCACGCTGGAGCACGCTTTTCCTGGCACTGACTCACGCTGGAGCACGCTTCTCCTGGCACTGTCTCACGCTGGGGCACGCTTCTCCTGGCACTGACTCAAACTGGAGCATGCTTATCCTGGCACTGACTGACGCTGGAGCACTCTTCGCCTGGCACTGACGCTGGAGCACGCTTCTCCTGGCACTGATTCACGCTGGAGCACGCTTCTCCTGTCACTGACTCACGCTGGAGCACGCTTCTCCTGACACTGACTCATGCTGGAGCACGCTTCTCCTGGCACTGACTCACGCTGGAGCACGCTTCTCCTGGCACTGACTCACGCTGGAGCACTCTTCTCCTGGCACTGACTCACGCTGGAGCACTCTTCTCCTGGCACTGACTCACGCTGGAGCATGCTTCTCCTGGCACTGACTCACGCTGGAGCACGCTTCTCCTGGCACTGACTCACGCTGGAGCACTCTTCTCCTGGCACTGACTCACACTGGAGCACGCTTCTCCTGGCACAGACTCATGCTGGAGCATACCTCTCCTGGCACAGACTCATGCTGGAGCATACCTCTCCTGGCACAGACTCACGATGGAGCATGCTTCTCCTGGCACAGACTCACGTTGGAGCATACCACTCCTGGCACTGACTCACGCTGGAGCATGCTTCTCCTGGCACTGACACACGCTGGAGCAAGCTTCTCCTGGCACTTCTTCACACTGGAGCACGCTTTTCCTGGCACGAATTCGTGCTGGAGCACGCCTCTCCTGGCACTGACTGATGCTGGAGAACGTTTCCCCTGGCACTGTCTCATGCTGGAGCATGCTTCTCCTGGCACTGTCTCATGCTGGAGCATGCTTCTCCTGGCTCTGCCTCATGCTAGAGCATGATTCTTCTGGCTCTGTCTCATTCTAGAGCCTGCTGCTCCTGGCACTGTCTCATGCTGGATCATACCTCTCCTGGCTCTGACTCAGGCTGGAGCATGCTTCTCCTAGCACTGACTGGCGCTGGAGCATACCTCTCCTGGCACGGACTCAAACTGGAGAATGCTTCTCCTGGCACTGACTCAAGCTGGAGCATGCTTCTCCTGGCACTGGCTCACGCTGGAGCATGCTTCTCCTGGCACTGACTGACCTTGGAGCATGCTTCTCCTGGCACTGACTGACGCTGGAGCATGCTTCTCCTGGCACTGACTCAAACTGGAGCAGGCTTCTCCTGGCACTGACTCACGCTGGAGCATGCTTCTCCTGGCACTGACTCATGCTGGAGCAGGCTTCTCCTGGCACTGACTCACGCTGGAGCATGCTTCTCCTGGCACTGACTCAAACAGGAGCTGGCTTCTCCTGGCACTGACTCACGCTGGACCATGCTTCTCCTGGCACTGACTCACGCTGGAGCAGGCTTCTCCTGGCACTGACTCAAACTGGAGCATGCTTCTCCTGGCACTGACTGACGCTGGAGCACTCTTGGCCTGGCACTGACGCTGGAGCACTCTTCTCCTGGCACTGACACAAGCTGGAGCACGCTTCTCCTGGCACTGACTCTCGCTGGAGTACGCTTCTCCTGGCTCTGACTCATGCTGGAGCACGCTTCTCCTGGCACTGACTCACACTGGAGCATGCTTCTCCTGGCACAGACTCACGCTGGAGCATGCTTCTCCTGGCACAGCCTCACGTTGGACCATACCTCTCCTGGCACTGACTCACGCTGGAGCATGCTTCTCCTGGCACTGACTGGTGCTGCAGCAGGCTTTTCCTGGCACTGACTCACACTGGAGCATGCTTCTCCTGGCACTGACTCGCGCTGGAGCATGCTTCTCCTGGCACTGACTCACGCTGGAGCATGCTTCTCCTGGCACTGACTCACACTGGAGCAGGCATCTCCTGGCACTGACTCACGCTGGAGCACGCTTCTCCTGACACTGACTCACGCTGGAGCACGCTTCTCCTGGCACTGACTCACGCTGGAGCATACCTCTCCTGGCACTGACTCAAACTGGAGCATGCTTCTACTGGCACTGAGTGGTGCTGGAGCATGCTTCTCCTGGCATTGACTCAAACTGGATCTCGCTTGTCCTGGTACTGCCTCACACTGGAGCACCGTTCTCCTGGCACTCACGCATGCTGGAGCACGCTTCTCCTGGCACTGACTCACGCTGGAGCATGCTTCTTCTGGCATTGACTCACGCTGGAACAGGCTTCTCCTGGCACTTCTTCACACTGGAGCACGCTTTTCCTGGCACGAATTCGTGCTGGAGCACGCTTCTCCTGGCACTGACATGCTGGAGCACGTTTCCCCTGGCACTGACTCATGCTGGAGCACGCTTCTCCTGGCACTGACTCAAACTGGAGCATGCTTCTCCTGGCACTGACTCAAGCTGGAGCACTCTTGGCCTGGCACTGACTCAAGCTGGAGCACGCTTCTCCTGGCACTGACTCTCGCTGGAGTACGCTTTTCCTGGCACTGACTCAAGCTGGAGCACGCTTCTCCTGGCACTGACTCACACTGGAGCATGCTTCTCCTGGCACAGACTCATGCTGGAGCATACCTCTCCTGGCACAGACTCACGCTGGAGCATGCTTCTCCTGGCACAGCCTCACGTTGGAGCCTACCTCTCCTGGCACTGACTCACGCTGGAGCATGCTTCTCCTGGCACTGTCTGGTGCTGCAGCAGGCTTTTCCTGGCACTGACTCACACTGGAGCATACTTCTGGCACTGACTCTCGCTGGAGCATGCTTCTCCTGGCACTGACTCACGCTGGAGCATGCTTCTCCTGGCACTGACTCACACTGGAGCACGCATCTCCTGGCACGGACTCACGCTGGAGCACGCTTCTCCTGGCACTGACTCATGCTGGAGCACGCTTCAGGCACTGACTCACGCTGGAGCATGCTTCTCCTGGCACTGACCGGTGCTGGAGCATGCTTCACCTGGCATTGACTCACACTGGAGCTCAGTACTCCTGGCACTGCCTCAAACTGGAGCATGCTTATCCTGGCAATGACTCACGCTGGAGCACGCTTCTCCTGGCACTGACTCACGCTGGAGCATGCTTATCCTGGCACTGACTGAGGCTGGAGCATGCTTCTGGCACTGACTCACGCTGGAGCACGCTTCTCCTGGCACTGACTCACGCTGGAGCATACCTCTCCTGGCCCTGACTCATGCAGTAGCATGCTTCTCCTGCCACTGTCTCACGCTGGAGCATTCCTCTCCTGGCACTGACTCAAACTGCAGCATGCTTCTCCTGGCACTGACTGGTGCTGGAGCATGCTTCTCCTGGCATTGACTCAAACTGGAGCTCGCTTCTCCAGGCATTGTCTCACACTGGAGCTCGCTTCTCCTGGCTTTGTCTCACACTGGAGCACGCTTCTCCTGGCACTAATTCGTGCTGAAGCACACTTCTCCTGGCACTGACTGACGCTGGAGCAGGCTTCTCCTGGCACTGACTCACGCTGGAGCCCGCTTCTCCTGGCACTTGGTCAAACTGGAGCATGCATCTCCTGGCACTGATTCACGCTGGAGCACGCTTCTGTCACTGGGTCAAACTGGAGCGTGCATCTCCTGGCACTGACAGACTCTGCAGCATGGTTCTCCTGGCACTGAATGACACTGGAGCATGCATATCCTGGCGTTGACTCACGCTGGAGCACGCTTCTGGCACTGACTCACGCTGGAGCATGCTTCTCCTGGCACTGACTCAAACTGGAGCATACTTCTCCTGGCACTGACTCACGCTGGAGCATGCTTCTCCTGGCACTGACTCACGCTGGAGCATGCTTCTTCTGGCATTGACTGACGCTGGAGCACGCTTCTCCTGGCACTGACTTACGCTGGAGCACGCTTCTCCTGGCACTGACTCAAATTGGAGCATGCCTCTCTTGGCACTGACTCACGGTTTTTTTGGCACTGACTCATGCTGGAGCACGCTTCTCCTGGCACTGACTGACGCTGGAGCACGCTTCTCCTGGCACTGACTGACGCTGGAGCATGCTTCTCCTGGCACTGACTCACGCTGGAGCATGCTTCTCCTGGCACTGACTCAAGCTGGAGCATGCTTCTCCTGGCATTGACTGACGCTGGAGCACGCTTCTCCTGGCACTGACTCACGCTGGAGCACGCTTCTCCTGGCACTGACTCAAATTGGAGCATGCCTCTCTTGGCACTGACTCACGGTTTTTTTGGCACTGACTCATGCTGGAGCACGCTTCTCCTGGCACTGACTCACGCTGGAGCACGCTTTTCCTGGCACTGACTCACGCTGGAGCACGCTTCTTCTGGCACTGACTCACGCTGGAGCACGCTTCTCCTGGCACTGACTCACGCTGGAGCACGCTTTTCCTGGCACTGACTCACGCTGGAGCACGCTTCTTCTGGCACTGACTCACGCTGGAGCACGCTTCTCCTGGCACTGTCTCACGCTGGGGCACGCTTCTCCTGGCACTGACTCAAACTGGAGCATGCTTATCCTGGCACTGACTGACGCTGGAGCACTCTTCGCCTGGCACTGACGCTGGAGCACGCTTCTCCTGGCACTGATTCACGCTGGAGCACGCTTCTCCTGGCACTGACTCACGCTGGAGCACGCTTCTCCTGACACTGACTCACGCTGGAGCACGCTTCTCCTGGCACTGACTCACGCTGGAGCACGCTTCTCCTGGCACTGACTCACGCTGGAGCACTATTCTCCTGGCACTGACTCACGCTGGAGCACGCTTCTCCTGGCACTGACTCACGCTGGAGCACGCTTCTCCTGGCACTGACTCACGCTGGAGCACTCTTCTGGCACTGACTCACGCTGGAGCACGCTTCTCCTGGCACTGACTCACGCTGGAGCACGCTTCTCCTGGCACAGACTCATGCTGGATCATACCTCTCCTGGCACAGACTCACGATGGAGCATGCTTCTCCTGGCACAGACTCACGTTGGAGCATACCACTCCTGGCACTGACTCACGCTGGAGCATGCTTCTCCTGGCACTGACACACGCTGGAGCAAGCTTCTCCTGGCACTTCACACTGGAGCACGCCTCTCCTGGCACTGACTGATGCTGGAGAACGTTTCCCCTGGCACTGTCTCATGCTGGAGCATGCTTCTCCTGGCACTGTCTCATGCTGGAGCATGCTTCTCCTGGCTCTGCCTCATGCTAGAGCATGATTCTTCTGGCTCTGTCTCATTCTAGAGCATGCTTCTCCTGGCACTGTCTCATGCTGGATCATACCTCTCCTGGCTGTGACTCAGGCTGGAGCACGCTTCTCCTAGCACTGACATGCTGGAGCACGTTTCTCCTGGTACTGACTCATGCTGGAGCATGCTTCTCCTGGCACTTTCTCATGCTGGAGCATGCTTCTCCTGGCTCTGTCTCATGCTAGTGCATGATTCTTCTGGCTCTGTCTCATTCTAGAGCATGCTTCTCCTGGCACTGTCTCATGCTGCAGCATGCTTCTCCTGGCACTGACTTACGCTGGATCATACCTCTCCTGGCTCTGACTCACGCTGGAGCACGCTTCTCCTAGCACTGACTGACGCTGGAGCATACCTCTCCTGGCACTGACTCAAACTGGAGCATGCTTCTCCTGGCACTGACTCGAGCTGGAGCATGCTTCTCCTGGCAATGACTCACGCTGGAGCATGCTTCTCCTGGCACTGACTGACCTTGGAGCATGCTTCTCCTGGCACTGACTGACGCTGGAGCATGCTTCTCCTGGCACTGACTCAAACTGGAGCAGGCTTCTCCTGGCACTGACTCACGCTGGAGCATGCTTCTCCTGGCACTGACTCACGCTGGAGCAGGCTTCTCCTGGCACTGACTCACGCTGGAGCATGCTTCTCCTGGCACTGACTCAAACTGGAGCTGGCTTCTCCTGGCACTGACTCACGCTGGACCATGCTTCTCCTGGCACTGACTCACGCTGGAGCAGGCTTCTCCTGGCACTGACTCAAACTGGAGCATGCTTCTCCTGGCACTGACTGACGCTGGAGCACTCTTGGCCTGGCACTGACGCTGGAGCACTCTTCTCCTGGCACTGACACAAGCTGGAGCACGCTTCTCCTGGCACTGACTCTCGCTGGAGTACGCTTCTCCTGGCTCTGACTCACGCTGGAGCACGCTTCTCCTGGCACTGACTCACACTGGAGCATGCTTCTCCTGGCACAGACTCATGCTGGAGCATGCTTCTCCTGGCACAGCCTGACGTTGGACCATACCTCTCCTGGCACTGACTCACGCTGGAGCATGCTTCTCCTGGCACTGACTGGTGCTGCAGCAGGCTTTTCCTGGCACTGACTCACACTGGAGCATGCTTCTCCTGGCACTGACTCGCGCTGGAGCATGCTTCTCCTGGCACTGACTCACGCTGGAGCATGCTTCTCCTGGCACTGACTCACACTGGAGCACGCATCTCCTGGCACTGACTCACGCTGGAGCACGCTTCTCCTGACACTGACTCACGCTGGAGCACGCTTTAGGCACTGACTCACGCTGGAGCATGCCTCTCCTGGCACTGACTCAAACTGGAGCATGCTTCTCCTGGCACTGACCGGTTCTGGAGCATGCTTCACCTGGCATTGACTCACACTGGAGCTCAGTACTCCTGGCACTGCCTCACACTGGAGCATGCTTATCCTGGCAATGACTCACGCTGGAGCATGCTTCTCCTGGCACTGACTGACGCTGGAGCATGCTTATCCTGGCACTGACTGAGGCTGGAGCATGCTTCCCCTGGCACTGACTCACGCTGGAGCACGCTTCTCCTAGCACTGACTCACGCTGGAGCACGCTTCTCCTGGCATAGACTCACGCTGGAGCATACCTCTCCTGGCCCTGACTCACACTGGAGCATGCTTCTCCTGGCACTGACCGGTTCTGGAGCATGCTTCACCTGGCATTGACTCACACTGGAGCTCAGTACTCCTGGCACTGCCTCACACTGGAGCATGCTTATCCTGGCAATGACTCACGCTGGAGCATGCTTCTCCTGGCACTGACTGACGCTGGAGCATGCTTATCCTGGCACTGACTGAGGCTGGAGCATGCTTCCCCTGGCACTGACTCACGCTGGAGCACGCTTCTCCTAGCACTGACTCACGCTGGAGCACGCTTCTCCTGGCATAGACTCACGCTGGAGCATACCTCTCCTGGCCCTGACTCACACTGGAACATGCTTCTCCTGGCACTGACTGTTGCTGGAGCCTGCTTCACCTGGCATTGACTCACACTGCAGCTCAGTACTCCTGGCTCTGCCTCACACTGGAGCATGCTTATCCTGGCAATGACTCCCGCTGGAGCATGCTTCTTCTGGCACTGACTCACGCTGGAGCATGCTTCTCCTGGCACTGACTCACGCTGGAGCATGCTTCTCCTGGCACTGACTCACGCTGGAGCATGCTTCTCCTGGCACTGACTCACGCTGGAGCAGGCTTCTCCTGGCACTGACTCACGCTGGAGCACGCTTCTCCTGGCACTGACTCACGCTGGAGCACGCTTCTCCTTGCACTGACTCACGCTGGAGCACGCTTCTCCTGGCACTGACTCACGCTGGAGCACGCTTCTCCTGGCACTGACTCACGCTGGAGCACGCTTCTCCTGGCACTGACTCACGCTGGAGCACGCTTCTCCTGGCACTGACTCACTTTGGAGCATGCTTCTCTTGGCACAGACTCACGCTGGAGCACGCTTCTCCTGGCACATTCTCACGCTGGAGCATACCTCTCCTGGCACTGACTCACGCTGGAGCATGCTTCTGGCACTGACTGGTGCTGGAGCATGCTTCCCCTGGCATTGATTCACGCTGGTGCATGTTTCTCCTGGCACTGTCTCATGCTGGCGTATGCTTTTCCTGGCACAGACTCACGCTGCAGCATGCTCTCCTGGCACTGACGGATGCTGGAGCACGCTTCCCCTGGCACTGACTCACGCAGGAGCATGCTTCTCCTGGCACTGACATATGCTGGAGCACGCTTCCCCTGGCACTGACTCACGCTGGGGCACGCTTCTCATGGCACTGACTCAAACTGGAGCACGCTTCTCCTGGCAATGACTCACGCTGGAGCACGCTTCTCCTGGCACTGACTCACGCTGGAGCACGCTTCTCCTGGCACTGACTCACGCTGGAGCACGCGTCTTCTGGCATTGACTCACGCAGGAACAGGCTTCTTCTGGCACTTCTTCACACTGGAGCACGCTTTTCCTGGCACTAATTCGTGCTGGAGCACGCTTCTCGGGGCACTGACTGATGCTGGAGCACGTTTCCCCTGGCACTGACTCATGCTGGAGCATGCTTCTCCTGGCACTGTCTCATGCTGGAGCATGCTTCTCCTGGCTCTGTCTCATGCTAGAGCATGATTCTTCTGGCTCTGTCTCATTCTAGAGCATGCTTCTCCTGGCACTGTCTCATGCTGGAGCATGCTTCTCCTGGCACTGACTCACGCTGGAGCATGCTTCTTCTGGCACTGACTCACGCTGGAGCATGCTTCTCCTGGCACTGACTCACGCTGGAGCATGCTTC
Organism: Carcharodon carcharias; assembly: GCF_017639515.1. Lineage (NCBI taxonomy): Eukaryota > Metazoa > Chordata > Chondrichthyes > Lamniformes > Lamnidae > Carcharodon > Carcharodon carcharias. The sequence goes on along the minus strand of NC_054507.1, from coordinate 8,584,872 downwards.
TCCTGGCACTGACTCACGCTGGAGCATGCTTCTCCTGGCACTGACCCATGCTGGAGCATGTTTCTCCTGGCACTGACTCACGCTGGAGCATGCTTCTCCTGGCACTGCCTCCCGCTGGAGCATACCTCTCCTGCCCCTGACTCATGCAGGAGCATACCTCTCCTGGCACTGATTCAAACTGGAGCATGCTGCTCCTGGCACTGACTGGTGCTGGAGCATGCTTCTCCTGGCATTGACTCAAACTGGAGCTCACTTCCCCTGGCAGTGACTCACGCTGGAGCACGCTTCTCCTGGCACTGACTCATGCTGGAGCACGCTTCTCCTGGCACTGACTGACGCTGGAGCATGCTTCTCCTGGCACTGACTGACGCTGGAGCACACTTCGCCTGGCACTGACTGACGCTGGAGCACGCTTCTCCTGGCACTGACTCACGCTGGAGCATGCTTCTCCTGGCACAGACTCACGCTGGAGCATGCTTCTCCTGGCACATACTCACGCTGGAGCATACCTCTCCTGGCACTGACTCATGCTGGTGCATGCTTCTCCTGGCACTGACTGGTGCTGGAGCATGCTTCTCCTGGCATTGACTCATGCTGGACAGGCTTCTCCTGGCACTGCCTCACACTGGAGCATGCTTCTCCTGGCACTGACTGACGCTGGAGCACGCTTCTCCTGGCACTGACTCACGCTGGAGCACGCTTCTCCTGGCACTGACTGACGCTGGAGCCCGCTTCTCCTGGCACTGACTCACGCTGGAGCCCGCTTCTCCTGGCACTGACTCACGCTGGAGCCCGCTTCTCCTGGCACTGACTCATGCTGGTACATGCTTCTCCTGGCACTGACTCACGCTCGAGCATGCTTCTCCTGGCACAGACTCACGCTGGAGCATGCTTCTCCTGGCACATACTCACGCTGGACCATACCTCTCCTGGCACTGACTCATGCTGGTGCAGGCTTCTCCTGGCACTGACTGGTGCTGGAGCATGCTTCTCCTGCCATTGACTCATGCTGGAACAGCATTCTCCTGGCACTGACTCACACTGGTGCATGCTTCTCCTGGCACTGACTGACGCTGGAGCACGCTTCTCCTGGCACTGACTGACGCTGGAGCACGCTTCTCCTGGCACTGACTCACGCTGGAGCATGCTTCTCCTGGCACAGACTCACGCTGGAGCACGCTTCTCCTGGCACAGACTCCCGCTGGAGCATACCTCTCCTGGCACTGACTCACGCTGGAGCATGCTTCTCCTGGCATTGATTCACGCTGGTGCATGTTTCTCCTGGCACTGTCTCATGCTGGCGCATGCTTCTCCTGGCACAGACTCACGCTGCAGCATGCTCTCCTGGCAATGACTGATGCTGGAGCACGCTTCCCCTGGCACTGACTCACGCAGGAGCATGCTTCTCCTGGCAGTGAAATATGCTGGAGCACGCTTGCCCTGGCACTGACTCACGCTGGAGCACGCCTCTCCTGGCACTTACTCAAACTGCAGCATTTTTCTCCTGGCACTGACGCTGGAGCATGGTTCTCCTGGCACTGACTCATGCTGGAGCATGCTTCTCCTGCCACTGTCTCATGCTGGAGCACGCTTCTCCTGGCACTGTCTCACGCTGGAGCACGCTTCTCCTCGCACTGACTCACGCTGGAGCATGCTTCTCCTGGCACTGACTCATGCTGGAGCACGCTTCTCCTGGCACTGACTCATGCTGGAGCTTACCTCTCCTGGCACTGACTCAAACTGGAGCATGCTTCTCCTGGCACTGACTGGTGCTGGAGCATGCTTCTCCTGGCATTGACTCAAACTGGATCTCGCTTCTCCTGGCACTGCCTAACACTGGAGCACGCTTCTCCTGGCAATGACTCACGCTGGAGCACGCTTCTCCTGGTACTGACTCACGCTGGGGCACGCTTCTCCTGGCACTGACTCACGCTGGAGCACGCTTCTTCTGGCATTGAGTCACGCAGGAACAGGCTTCTTCTGGCACTTCTTCACACTGGAGCACGCTTTTCCTGGCACTAATTCGTGCTGGAGCACGCGTCTCGGGGCACTGACTGATGCTGGAGCACGTTTCCCCTGGCACTGACTCATGCTGGAGCATGCTTCTCCTGGCACTGTCTCATGCTGGAGCATGCTTCTCCTGGCTCTGTCTCATGCTAGAGCATGATTCTTCTGGCTCTGTCTCATTCTAGAGCATGCTTCTCCTGGCACTGTCTCATGCTGGAGCATGCTTTCCTGGCACTGACTCACGCTGGATCATACCTCTCCTGGCTCTGACTCACGCTGGAGCACGCTTCTCCTAGCACTGACTGACGTTGGAGCATACCTCTCCTGCCACTGACTGACGCTGGAGCATGCTTCTCCTGGCACTGACTCAAACTGGAGCAGGCTTCTCCTGGTACTGACTCACGCTAGAGCATGCTTCTCCTGGCACTGACTCACGCTGGAGCAGGCTTCTCCTGGCACTGATTCACGCTGGGACATGCTTCTCCTGGCACTGACTCAAACTGGAGCAGGCTTCTCCTGGCACTGACTCACGCTAGAGCATGCTTCTCCTGGCACTGACTCACGCTGGAGCAGGCTTCTCCTGGCACTGACTCAAACTGGAGCACGCTTCTCCTGGCACTGACTCACGCTGGAGGATGCTTCTCCTTTCAATGACTCACGCTGGAGCACACTTCTCCTGGCACTGTCTCACGCTGGGGCACGCTTCTCCTGGCACTGACTCAAACTTGAGCATGCTTCTCCTGGCACTGACTGACGCTGGAGCATGGTTCTCCTGGCACTTACTCATGCTGGAGCATGCTTCTCCTGCCACTGTCTCATGCTGGAGCATGCTTCTCCTGGCACTGACTCACGCTGGTGCATACCTCTCCTGGCACTGACTCAAACTGGAGCATGCTTCTCCTGGTACTGACTCACGCTGGAGCCTACCTTTCCTGGCACTGACTCACACTGGAACATGCTTCTCCTGGCACTGACTGTTGCTGGAGCCTGCTTCACCTGGCATTGACTCACACTGCAGCTTAGTACTCCTGGCTCTGCCTCACACTGGAGCATGCTTATCCTGGCAATGACTCCCGCTGGAGCACGCTTCTTCTGGCACTGACTCACGCTGGAGCATGCTTCTCCTGGCACTGACTCACGCTGGAGCATGCTTCTCCTGGCACTGACTCACGCTGGAGCATGCTTCTCCTGGCACTGACTCACGCTGGAGCATGTTTCTCCTGGCACTGACTCACGCTGGAGCATGCTTCTCCTGGCACTGCCTCACGCTGGAGCATACCTCTCCTGCCCCTGACTCATGCAGGAGCATACCTCTCCCGGCACTGATTCAAACTGGAGCATGCTGCTCCTGGCACTGACTGGTGCTGGAGCATGCTTCTCCTGGCATTGACTCAAACTGGAGCTCGCTTCTCCTGGCACTGCCTCACACTGGAGCACGCTTCTCCTGGCACTAATTCGTGCTGGAGCACACCTCTCCTGGCACTGACTCACGCTGCAGCACGCTTCCGCCACTGGGTCAAACTGGAGCATGCATCTCCTGGCACTGACTCACGCTGTAGCACGCTTCCCCTGGCAGTGACTCACGTTGGAGCACGCTTCTCCTGGCACTGACTCACGCTGGAGCACGCTTCTCCTGGCACTGACTCATGCTGGAGCACGCTTCTCCTGGCACTGACTCACGCTGGAGCACGCTTCTCCTGGCACTGACTCACGCTGGAGCACGCTTCTTCTGGCATTGACTCACGCAGGAACAGGCTTCTTGTGGCACTTCTTCACACTGGAGCACGCTTTTCCTGGCACTAATTCGTGCTGGAGCACGCTTCTCGGGGCACTGACTCAAACTGGAGCCTGCTTCTCCTGGCACTGACTCACGCTAGAGCATGCTTCTCCTGGCACTGATTCACGCTGGGACATGCTTCTCCTGGCACTGACTCAAACTGGAGCAGGCTTTTCCTGGCACTGACTCACGCTGGAACAGGCTTCTCCTGGCACTGACTCACGCTGGAGCACGCTTCTCCAGGCACTGACTCAAACTGGAGCACGCTTCTGGCACTGACTCACGCTGGAGGATGCTTCTCCTGGAACTGACTCAAACTTGAGCATGCTTCTCCTGGCACTGACTGACGCTGGAGCACTCTTCGCCTGGCACTGACGCTGGAGCACGCTTCTCCTGGCACTCACGCTGGAGCACGCTTCTCCTGGTACTGACTCACGCTGGAGCACGCTTCTCCTGGCACTGACTCATACTGGAGCACGCTTCTCCTGGCACTGACTCACGCTGGAGCATGCTTCTCCTGGCACTGACTCACGCTGGAGAACGCTTCTCCTGGCACTGACTCACGCTGGAGCACGCTTCTCCTGGCACTGACTCACGCTGGAGCACGCTTCTCCTGGCACTGACTCACGCTGGAGCACGCTTCTCCTGGCACTGACTCACACTGGAGCATGCTTCTCCTGGCACAGACTCATGCTGGAGCATACCTCTCCTGGCACAGACTCATGCTGTAACAGGCTTCTCCTGGCACTGCCTCACACTGGAGCATGCATCTCCTGTCACTAATTCGTGCTGGAGCATACTTCTCCTGGCACTGACTCATGCTGGAGCATGCTTCTTTTGGCACTCACGCTGGAGCATGCTTCTCCTGGCACTGTCTCATGCTGGAGCATGCTTCTCCTGGCACTGTCTCATGCTGTGAGCATGCTTCTCCTGGCACTGTCTCATGCTGGAGCATGCTTCTCCTGCCACTGTCTCATGCTGGAGCATGCTTCTCCTGCCACTGTCTCATGCTGGAGCATGCTTCTCTTGGCACTGACACGCTGGAGCATGCTTCTCTTGGCACTGACTCACGCTGGAGCACGCTTCTCCTGGCACTGACTCACGCTGGAGCACGCTTCTCCTGGCACTGACTCACGCTGGAGCATACCTCTCCTGGCACTGATTCAAACTGGAGCATGCTTCTCCAGGCACTGACTAGTGCTTGAGCATGCTTCTTCTGGCATTGACTCACACTGGAGCTCACTTCTCCTTGCACAGCCTCACACAGGAGCACGCTTATCCCGGCAGTGACTCACGCTGGAGCACGCTTCTCCTGGCACTGACTCACGCTGGAGCACGCTTCTCCTGGCACTGACTCACGCTGGAGCACGCTTCTCCTGGCACTGACTCACGCTGGAGCACGCTTCTCCTGGCACTGACTCACGCTGGAGCACGCTTCTCCTGGCACTAACTCACGCTGGAGCACGCTTCTCCTGGCACTGACTCACGCTGGAGCAGACCTCTCCTGGCACTGACTCAAACTGGAGCATGCTTCACCTGGCATTGACTCACACTGGAGATCACTTCTCCTGGCGCAGCCTCACACAGGAGCACGCTTATCCCGGCAATGACTCACGCTGGAGCACGCTTCTCCTGGCACTGACTCACGCTGGAGCAAGCTTCCCCTGGCACTGACTCACGCTGGAGCACGCCTCTCCTGGCACTGACTCACGCTGGAGCATACCTCTCCTGGCACTGACTCGCGGAGGAGCACGCTTCTCCTGGCACTGTCTCACGCTGGAGCATACCTCTCCTGGCACTGTCTCAAACCGGAGCATGCTTCTCCTGGCACTGACTGGTGTTGGAGCATGCTTCTTCTGGCATTGACTCAAACTTAATCTCGCTTCTCCTGGCACTGCCTCACACTGGAGCATGCTTCTCTTGGCACTCACGCTGGAGCATGCTTCTCCTGGCACTGTCTCATGCTGGAGCACGCTTCACCTGGCACTGACTCACGCTGGAGCAGGCTTCTCCTGGAACTGACTCACGCTGGAGCGCACTTCTCCTGGCACTGCCTCACACTGGAGCACGCTTCTCCTGGCATTAATTCATGCTGGAGCACACCTCTCCTGGCACTGACTGACGCTGGAGCACGCTTCTCCTGGTACTGACTCATGCTGGAGCATGCTTCTCCTGGCACTGGTTCAAACTGGAGCATGCATCTCCTGGCACTGACTCACGCTGGAGCATGCTTCTCCTGGCACTGACTGAGGCTGGAGCATGCTTCTCCTGGCACTGGTTCAAACTGGAGCATGCATCTCCTGGCACTGACTCACGCTGGAGCATGCTTCTCCTGGCACTGACTGACGCTGGAGCACGCTTCTCCTGGCAATAATTCGTGCTGGAGCACACCTCTCCTGGCACTGACTCACGCTGGAGCAGGCTTCTCCTGGCACTGACTCACGCTGGAGCACGCTTCTCCTGGCACAGACTCACGCTGGAGCACGCTTCTCCTGGCACAGACTCACGCTGGAGCACGCTTCTCCTGGCACTGACTCACGCTGGAGTACGCTTCTCCTGGCACTGACTCATGCTGGAGCACCCTTCTCCTGGCACTGACTCACGCTGGAGCATACCTCTCTTGGCACTGACTCACGCAGGAGCACGCTTCTGCTGGCCATGACTCACGCAGGAGCACGCTTCTGCTGGCCATGACTCACGCTGGAGCACGCTTCTCCTGGCACTGACTGACGCTGGAGCACGTTTCTCCTGGCACTGACTCACGCTGGAGCACGCTTCACCTGGCACTGACTCACGCTGGAGCAGGCTTCTCCTGGAACTGACTCACGCTGGAGCACACTTCTCCTGGCACTGCCTCACACTGGAGCACGCTTCTCCTGGCATTAATTCGTGCTGGAGCACACCTCTCCTGGCACTGACTGACGCTGGAGCACGCTTCTCCTGGCACTGACTCATGCTGGAGCCCGCCTGTCCTGGCACTGACTCACGCTGGAGCATGCTTCTCCTGGCACTGGTTCAAACTGGAGCATGCATCTCCTGGCACTGACTCACGCTGGAGCATGCTTCTCCTGGCACTGACTCACGCTGGAGCATGCTTCTCCTGGCACTGACTGACGCTGGAGCACGCTTCTCCTGTCACTAATTCGTGCTGGAGCACACCTCTCCTGGCACTGACTGACGCTGGAGCAGGCTTCTGGCACTGGCTCATGCTGGAGCCCGCCTGTCCTGGCTCTGCTTCACGCTGGACCCCGCTTCTCCTGGCACTGACTCAAACTGGAGCATGCATCTCCTGGCACTGATTCACGCTGGAGCATGCTTCTCCTGGCACTGCCTCACGCTGGAGCATGCTTCTCCTGGTACTGCCTCACGCTGGAGCACGCTTCTCCTGGCACTGACTCACGCTGGAGCACGCTTCTCCTGGCACTGACTCAAGCTGGAGCGCAGTATGCTGGGCACTGACTCGCGCCCTAGCACGGTTCCCCCGGCACTGGCTCGCCCTGGAGCGCGGTTCCCCCGGCACTGGCTCCCCCTGGAGTGCGGTTCCCCCGGCACTAGCTCACTCTGGAGCGCTGTTCCCCTGGCACTGGCTCGCCCTGGAGCGCGGTTCCCCCGGCACTGACTCGCCCTGGAGCGCGGTTCCCCCGGCACTGGCTCGCCCTGGAGCGCGGTTCCCCCGGCACTGGCTCGCCCTGGAGCGCGGTTCCCCCGGCACTGGCTCGCCCTGGAGCGCGGTTCCCCCGGCACTGGCTCGCCCTGGAGTGCGGTTCCCCCGGCACTGGCTCACCACTTAATAATCCAGTAATATTATCGCTACATCGCTACCTCGTTGACATTGACTCAAACTGAAGTACAGGTCACCAGAGGACTGGAGAATGGCCAATGTTGTTCCATTGTTTAAGAAGGGTAGCAGGGATAATCCCGGAAATTACAGGCCTTTGAGACTTACGTCAGTGGTAGGGAAATTATTGGAGAAGATTCTTCGTGATAGGATTTACTACCATTTGGAAGCAAATGGGCGTATTAGTGAGAGGCAGCATGGTTTTCTGAAGGGGAGGTCGTTTCTCACTAACTTGATTCAGTTTTTCGAGGAAGTGACAAAGATGATCGACGATGGACGGGCAGTGGATTTTATCTACATGGATTTCAGTAAGGCCTTTGACAAGGTCCCTTATGGCAGACTGGTACAGAAGGTAAAGTTGCACGGGATCAGAGGTGAGCTGACAAGATGGATACAGAATTGGCTTGGTCATAGAAGACAGAGGGTAGCAGTGGAAGGGTGCTTTTCTGAATGGAGAGCTGTGACTAGTGGAGGTCCGCAGGGATCAGTGTTGGGACCTTTGCTGTTTGTGGTATACATAAATGATTTGGAGGAAAATGTAACTGGGCTAATTAGTAAGTTTGCAGACGACACTAAGGTTGGAGGAATTGCAGATAGTGAAGAGGATTGTCAAAGGATACAACGGCATATGGATTGGTTGGAGACTTGGGTGGAGAAATGGCAGATGGAATTTAATCCGGACAAATGCGAGGTAATGCATTTTGAAAGGTCTAACACAGGCAGGAATTATACGGTAAATGGCAGAACCCTTAAGTGCATCAACAGGCAGAGGGATCTGGGTGTACAGGTCCACAGGTCACTGAAAGTGGCAACACAGGTGGATAAGGTAGTCAGGAAGGCATATAGCATGCTTGCCTTCATCAGCAGGGGTAGTGAGTATAAAAGCTGGGAAGTCATGCTGCAGCTGTATAGAACCTTGGTTAGGCCACACTTGGAATATTGCGTGCAATTCTGGTCGCCACATTACCAGAAGGATATGGAGGCATTGGAGAGGGTGCAGAGGAGGTTTACCAGGATGCTGCCTGGTCTGGAGGTTATTAGGTATGAGGAGAGGTTGGAGAAACTCTGATTGTTCTCACTAGAGAGACGGAGATTGAGGGGCGACTTGATAGAAGTTTACAAAATGATGAATGGCATGGACAGAGTAGATAGTCAGAAGCTTTTTCCCAGGGTGGAAGAGTCAGTTACTAGGGGACATAGATTTAAGGTGAGAGGAGAAAACTATAAAGGTGATGTGCGGGCAAGTTTTTTATGCAGAGGGTAGTGAGTGTCTGGAATTTGCTGCCAGAGGAGGTGGTGGAAGCAGGTACGATAGTGGTGTTTAAGAGGCAGCTTGACAAATACATGAATAGGATGGGAATAGAGGAATACGGACCCCGGAAGTGCAAAATGTTTTAGTTGACAGGCAATATGATCGGCACAGGCTCAGAGGGCCGAAGGGCCTGTTCCTGTGCTGTACTTTTCTTTGTTCTTTATTTCAGCCTTGTTCAAGGGTCAATCTTTAACTAAGAACCCAGACGATATCACATTATTAATTTACACATTGACTCCCGAAGCAACTGCTTTATCCGGAACGTGGCCGCAGCAGGAGACTCCCAGGAGAACAATGGAATCACTTTTGGATGTCCTCAAAGCATCTCTGAAGAGGTCAAACGTCCCCACTGACCCATGGGAGTCCCTGTCTTGTGACCGACCAAAATGGAGAAGGTTTATTCGGGAAGGCACTGAAGACATTGTGAGACTTCATCCAGAATGTGATGAAGTAGAGGTGTCAGAGGGAGCACACAAACCTCCCATCAACTCATTTACCCCATCCTCCAAGCACCACCTGCCTCAAATGTGATGGAGTCTGCAGATCGCACATTGGATTTATCAACCACCTCAGAACTCATCGAACCAGGGTGGAAGCAAATCATCCTCGACCCCAAGGGACTGCCTGATAGATATTGAGCTCCAGCCATACCTGCAACCTAAGTTGCTAACCCTGCTGGCCTCCCATGTATCTACTTTCAAATCCCTGCCCTTGTAATGAAACCCTTCCTCGCGATGCCCCTTCTGAGCTTTGCAGCCTTTCAGTAGATTTCATTCCTCTTCAGCAAGCCTCTGTCCTCTGGCTCTACATCCTCCACTCCTGCCTTAAACCCTTCTGCCTATCCCCCTCTACGCCTTCCATTTAAAAAAAACTTATTGAAACTCACCCTTTCAAACAAAGCCTTAGTCTCGTCTCCACACCCCTCTTTCTCGGCTCAACATCTGTATCATTTTGCATATATTTGTGAAACATCTGTAGGCAATTTGCTTGTTGAAGGCACCGTATAAATGTTGAGTGAATGGGAGACCAGTTTGGTCTTTTTGAATTCTTGATGGTGGGAGTCAGTATGAGATGATTGTTGGTTTTATATATTGAAAGTTAATGAGAAGTAGTTGGTTCACTGGAATTTTGTATAGTGGGAATGAATGGCTTTGTCTAATGGAATTCTGTGCATGGGACTGAAATGAGAATGGTTGGGCCAGTTGAAATTCTGTACTGTGGGAGTGAGCCACAACAAGTTGCCATCTACATCCGTGACTCTTCTGATGCCCTCCATCACTTTGTTTCCAGTTCCCTGGCCTAACCATGGATTTCCAATTTCCCTCTACCTCCATTCCCCACCAGGACGGTTTTCTTGTTCATCCTGTCCCCCACCCTCTTCTGCCTGACTGAACTTCTCTCATTGAACAATTTCTCCTTGAACCCCACTCACTTCCTCCAAATAAAAGGTGTTGCTCTAAGCCTGCCTTTTTGTGGGACATGTGGAACATTCCTTGTACAGTCCTCCTCGGGTCCCCTCCCTCACCTTTTTTAATATTGATGACTGTATCGGAGCTGTTTCCTGTTCTTGCCCTGAACTGGAAAATTTCATCAAATTTTCTTCCAATTTCCACCCTTCTCTCACCTTTAGATGGTCCATCTCTGATTCTTCCCTTCCCTTCCTCAACTTCCCGGCCTTTCCCCAAAAATGGAGACAATCAATGAATATTCACTATAGACCCCCTGATTCCCATAGCCACCTTGACTACACTTCCTCACACCCTGCTTCCTGTAACAACTCTATTCCATCTTCCAGTTTCTCTGTTTGTCACATCTGTTCTGATGATGCAATCTTCCATACCAGTGCTTTGGATATGTCTTTCCTTTTCATCAACTGAGGATTTCCCCCCCGTAGGGGCCCTTGACTGTATCCTTCTTGTTTCATGCCCTTCTGCTCTCACCCCTTCCCCTCCCTCCCAGAACCATGAAAGGCTCCCCTTGTCCCCACGTTCTACTTCACCAGCCTCCGTATTCCACGGATTGGCCTCCGCCATTTCCAGCATCTCCAGTATGATGCCACCACCAAACATATCTTCCCCTCCCGTCCCCTGTCAGCATTCCAAAAGGACTGCTCCCTCCACGACGCCCTGGTTCACTCCTCAATTATCTCCAACATCCCCTGTGCTTCCCATGGCACTTTTCCATGCAAATGCAGGAGATGCAACACTTGCCCTTTACCTCCTCCCTACTCCCTCCTCACTATCCAAGGCCCCAAACACTCTTTCCAGGTGAAACAGTGATTTACCTGTACTTCTTTCCATTTAGTATTCTGTATTCATTGCTCATAATGCACTCTGCACAGCACTGCGAAGATGAAAAGCAGGGCGACTACTTTGAGGAACGTATCTGTTCAATTTGCAAGTGTGGCCCTGAGCTTCTAGTCGCCTGTCATTTTCGTTTTCCACCTTGTTCCCATTCTGACCTCTCCTCCTTGGCCTGCATTAGCGTTCCAGTGAAGCTCAATGTAAGCCTGAATAACAGCACCTCATCTTCCAGTTAGACACTTTGCAGCCTTCTGGACTCAGCATTGAGTTCAACAACTTCAGATGGTAACCTCTGACCTCATTCTGTTTCCTTTCTCTTTGCAGGTTTTGGTTTTACTCTTGTTTTGCTTTTAGACGGTAGCTGTTTACGATTATGCCATTCGCACCTCCTCTAGACATATCTTTTGTTTCTTTACTTGTCCCATTACCACTCCCTTTGGCTTTTTACCGCCAATTCAGTTGTCATTTAATCTCTCCTGTCCTCCATCCTACCACCGACCTTCCCTTTTGCTCTTCTTTCCATCTTACCACCCACCCCCACTCCACCCCACCCCACCCCACCCCAGTGATCCCAGCTGACGTTACTACTGAATAAGTCAGATCCCAGGGTGGAACCTGGTTTGATCAATCCTAACATTTATTTTTTGTTTAGAAATGTGGAGGGTGGCTACTGAATAGAGTCACAAGAATCTGCTGATGAACTTTAAAAAATAGAGTAAAACATTTATTAAACAAGAAAAGATGAACTATAGCGCCCTACTCCTCCACCCTAGTATATACAAATTATACATACATATAACACAAGTTACAAAATCTATCTTATACTCCAATGCTTACAGTGAGTATACAGTCCATGTAAAATAACAGGCAAACTGCGGTTGGAAACACCACACTCCAAAACTAAATATTTATGGATTTCTCATCAACCACCTTCCCTCCCCCAACTCACATCATACCATGAGCCAACCAGTCTCACTGAAATGCTGTCTCTCTCACAAAGGCTTCTAATCTCTACATTTGAAGAACTTGCTTTGGAATTCTCTCCCAAACAACGCTTTCATTTGGACATCTCCAAAAAGGATCCAGCTCCCACGCACACACTCAGATATTCGGCTGTGCCAAGCAGAACGCCACTGCTCCAAAGGCCCGTAGTTAGGAGTCACCGACCTTCGGCTGTCTCCTCAGATTGTCTGGCTTCTCACAAGCCCACCTCTTTCTAAGTCTGCTCCCCACAGCTCTGTTTCTTTAATTCGGAGCTTTTTCCTCTTCTCCTCACTCTTCACTTAAGAGGACCTGTTTCAGATCCCTGCCCTTGTCCCTTAACTTGACAGTCTTCCTAGCACCTCTTTCTGTCCTGCTCCCTGGTTTGGGACAATTTTGTTTTGGGACCCGTTCCCGGTCCCTCTCCTGCGTCTAACTTCTTCTGACGCTTTTTTCTGAATGGTGTGATCTTCTAGGTCACCTGACCCTCTTTTCCCGCTGTTTCACTTTCTTCCTTGTTTTCCCCTCCGCGCAGATGCGCAGGAACAGTTTCCAGCTGAAGGAACAAGAGAAACTGCCGTTTACCAGCCTATAACGGAGAGAATGCACCAACTGCGCATGTGTGGCCATTCTCCGGCCAGCACATGCGCAGAACTCCGAAGATCGGAAGAAAGAATGAACTGCGCGTGTGCGGCCCTTTCAGAGCTGGGGCATGCGCAGAGACTGCTGGGAACTGTAGCAATCAGCCGCCAAAGCCCGATCTCCACCTTGGAAGGTAAGTTTTCTCCTTCTGGAGCCTGTCACAACTTGCTCAAAACCTATTACAGTTCTAGCTTTTCCAACCTCTGATGAAAGTTTATTGACCTGAACCATTAACTTTGTTTCTCTCTCCACAGATGCTGCCAGACCTGCTGATCATTTCCAGCATTTTCTGTTTTTACATCAAATTCCTTGATGAAGTGCAGTTTCTGATTCTATTTCATGCCCCTGATCTAAAAATTGATTGGAAAAAAGGCACATGTTCAAGTCATTTTTTTGGGCCATTGAATTAGCTGGAGGTTTTTCTAAACCTTGTTGCCATACTGAGTGCTCACCTCCTCACTCTGATTTGCTTTTTGCCTCTAGTTTGGCGTAAATTAGTTATTTTCTTAGTTAGCAATGACCTGTTCCTCAGCCTGATTCTGTAGCCCTCCTGCTCCTGATACACTAGCTGGGTGAGCTCTGTTTCCTCCATTGTCCACAGCCTCTAGCATATAGGACATACTGACAAAATGCTCGGTGCCACATGGAGATAAAAACCAAAGAGAATATCAGCCTGTACTCCTGAGTGCTGCATCAACAGCAGTAAAAGCAGCAATCAGAGAACTTGTTCTTGTCCACATTTTGATCAGAAAATCATGGACAGCTCCAGAATGGGGGATTGAGGGGAAGAAGATGTAAAAAGGGATAAAAAGTTGGAGAAAAATATATATCTGAATAGATAGTTGTAACATTATGGATTATTAATTCTGCCATTTGCCCTGAAATGTGTACTTTACTCAATGAAAGTTTGTCCATTCTCAGTGTGTTCTGCAACTCTTTTTTTGATGGAAGTACCATAGCCTGTGCGTATCAGAATATATATGCTGTACCAGTGGTCATGTGCCTCCATTTTGTGTCTTTCCTAGCAAGGATTTCTGAGGGCTTGTCCAGTGTCTTGGCAGTAAGCACATCGAGCATTGTGTGTGAATATTCTGCCTTTCAGATTCTGGTAGTCGGTGAAGATGGGTCCTTCCTGGTTAAATCTCCCAAGACTCACATCTGCGAGCAATGCAGCGCAGCCTTCCGGACTAACTACCACCTGCAGAGGCACATCCTCATCCACACAGGTAGAACGCAAGGACCATGGTGTGTACAGAGCTCATAGTAAGATAAAGAATGTGTACACTTTCAGAAGAAAATACCACTGCAGCCAAACTCTTGTTACAGACGCCAGAAGACTATCAGGCCCTTATCCTATTTAATAAGAGCTCTTTTTCTTTAAGATTTGAAGAATCATAAAATGTTTTTCTTTTGATCGTGAAATGAGCACATGTTTAAATTCTCTCCCCTATTTTCTGCTCTCTTCCTCCCAATAAAGTCACTTGGGTTGTAGTTCCACAGGTACCTCATCCAAGTAGCCATCCTTCTTGTGTGAACCAGTGAATATCACCGGATTATTTTAGCATGGCAGACCCCGATGTGATTTTTACTGGACATCAAGGCATACACACTTTCCAGCAGGGGTCCTTTGGTTGTGATTGGAATCAGGAAACCTGGCTAATGATTCTTTTACCCAGGGACACTGGAAGGAGTCGTAGTGCTCCAACTGCCACCCTAGCTGAGATCAGCTAACAAAACAAAGACTGGGAACCAAATCTACATGGTGTCCTTACCAGCTGAACCATCAATGGAGCTTTTTTATTGCATTCTTTAGAAAGTGCCAGTGAGCATTCTCTAGTGTCATAAATATTATGACATATTTGAACTGAAATTTTTGCAAGTGGCTACGTATCACAAATCTCCTTGCTTAAGTCGTGCCTCGATACAGGTTTCTGTGACCTGGGCTCTCACCTATACACAGGTGTGATGGATATATATAGCCAGCTAGCATTAAAATTGTTTGTGAACTTTACACTGCTGTAACCAGTACATTGGCTTTTACGCTCTGATTTGTAGGTGTAGCTGTTCTAAATTCAAATTTCAAATGCATTTTCAAAAACAGAAAATAAACAGATGACAATGCCTTTTTTTTTCTCCCCTCTTCTGAACATGCTGCCTCTTGTTGGAAGTTCGGTTCCGCAGATGTCAGCCGCCCTTCAGTCCTCTGGTGTAAGTGTAGACAGTCTGTGTCAGTGGACTGTTTGTTTCCGGGGACGGGGGGGAGGGGGGAGCTTGTGGGGGGAGGTGGGGATATCACAGCTGAGCCTGATGTTGCCCTCATTTGAAGCCTGCAATTTTCAGTATGTGTTATGGGCTGTGATCAGGAGAGGGAACCTGGCAGTTCCGCTCTTCCCTCCCCCATCCCGAGCTCAGGAATGCTACAGCTCCTACACTCACCCCAGCTAAGATCAGCTAACTTAGCACAGACAAGAGGATTTGAACCTGGGACTTGGCAGCTCTGCTTGGCTCAGTGATGCATTAAACAGTGAAGTTGCCGATTGGTCAGGCACAAAGGGCTGAATGGCCTCTTCCCATTTCTGTTTCTTTGATCCATGGGTGGAACGGTTCCTACTTTTTCAACAAAACTCTGAATCAGTAAGTTCTTTTGAGTGATATTCATGTGTGACTTCAAAAGGCCTAATGCTGAACACAGTGATGCATTGTGTAGCCTGCCTCTTGCTTCAAGCTTAGAGTGTAAGGTTTTCAGCAACAGCTTTTGCCATCACATGATTTCATGCCTTCAACCTCCTGGCATCAGATTCATTCCTTACTATGCACCCAAGCAGCATATAATAAATTGGAGCTAAGTGTTTTTCTCACCCTGCAACCTATCAAAAATAAGCCCCAAACTAAATGCAGTTGTGAACAGGCAAAGTTCAGTGTACCGAGTGGTTTGTACGCTGGTTCTGTTGTAACAAGGTTTGACTGTAAGTTGGATTCACTTTGGGCCTTTGTTTCTTTTCAGTAACTTCGCACCAACCTGAACACTTCGTAGAAGTGAAGTAACCTGCAACTACTTCCTTGCACTGATGTGTGTTCTGCTTGATTTTTAAATGTGCCAATTAGTTTTGAAAAAATAAGGATGGAAGTACTAGGTATATGCAGGATAGTAAACCAAAAAGGGCCAACATACACTTAATTCTGATGCACATACAGCAACTTGAGTTTTGTCATAAGATATTGTAATCTTTCAGTAACACTGACCTATCTAAGATAAGAACACATCATTTACATTCCTATCAAACATAATACAGTATATGCGAATTAACAAAGAAAAGATTAGAAGCCAATAGAGCCTTGGGCAGAAATGGAAAAACAGGTGTTAGTTATGCTGAAGAGTTAACAGTGAAACTTGCCAGCAGCGTTACAAGGGATAAAAAATGCTCGTCTTGGGGTGCTACATCCACAAACCTTTTGTCATTATAGTTTTGTAAAACACTAATTCATTTGTTCCTCTCTCAAATATTGAACATAACACACAATATTCACCAAACCATAGTTATAACACCAATTTAAATGGTGTTAATTATTTTTTTTTGTTCGCGTGAGCAACACCACATTATACATTCTTCTTTACCCTGAGGGCATCAAGAGTCAGCCACGTATTATTGCAGAGCTGAGTGCTTGGTAAATAGAGTGTCAAAGTCAGGAATTTGATGCAAGTAGGAATTCAGTGCGGAGGGGGATGGAAGTGCTTTTTTTTTGATTTCCCAGCAGTAGCTGGTGAGCATTCTTTTGCCTTTAAGCTTGGAAACCGTCACGTGTTATTACTTTCCTTTATTAAATGAGTAACAGATTAATGAAATAAGTAAATAATGTTGGATAGACATGGCAGGACAGAAGTTGTGCTGTAGCTGAAACATGTGGATGCAATACCAACAGCCCTATCTACAGTAAGTATCTGTAGCTTCAGGGATTTCAGCTCAGAATTTTTGAACCGGAGTCAAGCTACTGATGTTGCAGGGCCTTAGGGAGAGAGGGAGTTAGCTGGACACTGTTCCAGGAGGAAGTTACATCCATTACGTTATGTAAAACTTTACAGCTGGGCAGTGATCAGGGACAGGAAGGTGTGACTATGAGTCAGACAGATATGGTTCTCCACAATGTAGTGATGGAGGAGCCTCGGCCCTGGACTTTGACCAGCAGGGATGTGTGGATGAGAGCAAGGACAGCAACAACGATGAGCAGACTGGCCATGGCACCAGAATGCAGGAGGCCAGTTAAGTGAAGGGAATAAAAAGTAATGTGGTAATGATAGGAGACACTATAGTCAGAGGAATAGATACTGGGCAGGATTTTCCATTCCTGCCAATGGTGGGCTTCATGGCAGGTGGGACTAGAATATTCGGAATGCAGCCAAAAGTCAGTTTTTCGCCAGCGTAAAAATGGATTGCAATTTTCCGCTCCCGACTGTCATAGCAGGTCAGGCTGCCTGCCACGCCATGTCAGGAACCACATCTGCGTGCCTGGCTTCTCATGAATGCTCATTTAAAAACCCAGCTCCCAGAATCACACCCCCACTCCAAATCGAATGGCCACACTGGCAGCTGATTAGACTGGTGTGAATTCTGACTGGATATAACTGACGTGCACCTGGCGAACGGCACTTCCCTTGCGACTTTGAGCTTTGTACGCACAGTGTTCATCTACCTTTCACTGCACTATGTTCACGGCTGCTCCGACTCCGTGCCAAGGCTGCTCAGGCAAGACCATTGGGAAGGGAAGGGGCTGGAAGGTGCACGCTTGACTGAGGTGGGGGTGGAGGTGAGACTAGACAAGAGCAAGGGAAGGGCTGGAAGGTACATGCTTGACTTGTCGGGTGGGGGTTGGAGCCCGGGATGGAAGAGGTAGATAGGCACACATGACTGAGGAGGGGGTGTAAATGAAGAGAGGGGATAGGTCTGAAGCAGGCCTGGGATAGTGTGCACTATGTAGTCAGGGCCAGAAAGCAAAGGCAGTCCTGTGGCAGTGCGCAGCATGCTACAAGGCTATGCCTGGCACACATGTCCTGGTCCCAGTCCAGGGAGGGGGAGAGCCTGCCTGTGCCATGTCAGTCAAGCACAGCATGGTGTGCTGGACATGGTCAGTCCCTCACATTTGGGTCCTGTGGGTTGGTGGCTTGGTACTGGTCAGCAGATGGCACAGCCACAGTCAGGGGAGGCGCCTGTAAAGGGGGAACTGTAAGTAAGAGGGGTGGACTCGGTCTCCTGGGGGGGCCCAATAGATTACTGTGCCTAGGGCCTCAAGATGGGGAGGGGTCAGGTTGGCATGGGGCATTGCAACATGCACAGAAAATGGTTGGAGGGAGGACAGGGATATCTGCAAGAATAACAATGAGCTCCAGGATTAGAGGGGGGAGGCAGGGGACTGATCGTAGGGAGGGAAACTTGCACATGGCGCTCTTCCGGGGCTATAGGGACTTAGACGGTGACATGGGGTGTTGGAAGCTGGTCTCATCATAGAAGCAGAGCAGCACCACTTACAGATGGTGTAATGACGCAGTTGAAAATAACCTTGGGAAAATAAAGGGGAGGGGCCTCAGGTCTTGTTCAACCAATTGATGGGGGCACCCTAATAATTTCTGCTTCAGGACATGGAGAGTAAGGGTCAGCTGAGATATGTTACGAAAACTCAAATGCCAATTGAAGGATTTGGGCGATTTAACTCATGGTGTGCATTCTTGCGAGAATCCATTTGGGCTTGGAGATAAATGTTGATTGGGTATGAATGACCATTTGTCCCTCTCATAGGAATGTACAAAGGTCAGAAGGATCCAACTGTAAAGCGGCCACAGCTAAAGTACATATTCAAAAAACTCCAAAGACCTCTACCCAATGTAGCTGAGAGGTTCAGGCTTTACATGACTCAACGATTACAGTCATTATTATGTAAAGCTGGGCTGTAGTCTACTCTGAAGATGGCAGCCCGACAGTGCCCTGCCTGAGGCTCATCGTGCCTGGCTGCACTGATCCAGATTTAACCCCCTTTGTGAAAGCACTGTCATGCCTGGGGTGGTGGAGGGGAGGTGGGGGTGGAACTCAGCTTCCAGTGCTCCTTAAGGCTGCGCAACAGCTGCAAGATAGGGCTTGAGGATGGAATGCCTGGAATGAGGGCAAGCCCAAGGGCTTCACAATGACTCCCTAGCTTGGCAATAGAAGGTGATTGTTGTAGGGTTATGTTCAATCATTGTCTCTTGATCAATTTTTCCACAGAGAGAGAAGGAGTTTTGAATGGAGGCAGCAGGCAATGCTGCCTTTTTCATGATTCTCATGCAACTGAGGAGGGGTCACCATCAGGCAGCGCAAAGGGAAGAGCCTGGCCCTGAGGAACATGGACCAGCGGGGCCCCATGAAGACCCAGAAGCTGAGGCAGACATACCAATTCCACAGAGGTGTTTGGCGTGACTCAGGGTGTACCGAAGACACCTCTCATACTTGCAGATGAGTGAGAGACAGTGCTGAAGACCCCTTCGCTTGTCAAGGGATGTGATGGCTCACATCTGCCAAATTCTTCGGGAGGGTCTGTTGCCACATGGCCTGGAAGGCTATCCATTGCCAGTGCCTCTAACGGTGACCACTGTACTCAACATTTTCGTGAGTGGCTCGCTCCAGGGCTCCCACTGGAGACCTCTGCAGAATATCACAATCCTCTGCTCATAAATGCAACTGAGAGGTTAACGATGCCCTATTCAGTAAGGCACACAGTTACGTCCAGTTCCCCCTAGATGAAGCCAGCCAGATTTCTTGCGATCTCTGGCTTCCCACAGGTGCAGGGTGCCATTGACTGCACGCCTGTGGCATTAAGAGCTAACTAGCAGCAGCCATAAAGATTCAACAATAGAAAAAGCTTTCATTCTCTCAACATCCAGCTGACCTGTGATCACCAAAAGCAGATTATACAGGTCTGTGTGAGGTATCCTGGGAGCTCACATGACTCTTACATCTTGAGTCACTTGCAGGTGCCACAGATCCTCGAGGGCCTTCAGTGCATTCAGGGTTGGCTCATCGGTGATAGGCTACCCAAAAAGACATGGCTAATGACGCCCGTTTGGCGGCCACAGAGTGCTTCAGAGGAGAGGTACAGTGCGGCTCATTCCACGACACACTCCATGATTGAGCAGACCATTGGTGTGTTGAAGATGCGTTTCAGATGTCTGGACCGATCTGGTGGTGCACTCCAGTACTCTCCAGAGGGTGAGCCGCATTAGCATGGCTTGCTGCACTCTACACAGCCTGGTGCTCCAAAGGGGGATGAGTTTCCAGATGGAGAGATGAAGGAGTTGCACGTCTCCTCCGATGAGAAGGATGCTGAAATGGATGACCTTGAAGAGGGCCAGGATGTTGACGCCAGACACTGCAGACGTGCCTGTGAGATCCTTATAGCCATAGGATTCTAGGACGATGAAGCCGACTAGCTCATGTAAGCCTCTTTCGTCTGTGCCCTCCATGCAGGCTCAACCTCCTTTGATGTTCTTCATTGAGATGCTGAGGATAGCAATCTCAGAATGAGTAGTCATGATCTTGTGTGATGATGGCCTCATCCTTGGAAGGCTAGGCAGCCTCTGGATCATGTGGCTTTTCTGTTATGGGATAAGGACCCCACCAGTGCTCGCTGTGAAGCAGTTAGACATGGTGCAGTCTTTTCAATCATCACACCAACATTTCAGTGCCTATGGCAACCTTCAAGAGGCAGGAGCAGCACTGCAAACCTCGGTGCACTGATGGCAGTATGCCTGGAGTGTTGCAAGGTGCTTCAAGGAGGGCAATCATCAATCACTGGTTCTTATGTGAGTGTCTGAGGACTGATCTGAATCCGGACTGCGGCATCTCTCCACAGGCCATCCCTCATGCAAGAATAATGTTCTGGTCTTATCCTCATTCTGAGTCCGCAGCATAAGATCATTCTTTAGGGCTCTGTGATCTGTCACTGTCAGTCATGGATGCGAGCCTGCGAGTCAGGTCAACCATCATCTGATCATTTACAAGCAGTCATGACCCAGCCTTTGTCTGGAGCTTCCCAAGTTCACATCCAGCATCGCCTTAGCATCTGGGTGTGAGGTGACCCAGTAAATCTCCGCAAACATCGGATATACTGGAGCTTCTCTCTGATCCCATTTGAGGCCTCCACATTTTCATTCTAGCAAATTAAGATATACATGAGGAAGCCTAGGACATTGGCACTGTCACGATCAGATAACCATGTTGATTGGCCTTCTGAGAGCAGCACAGGGATTCTGTCAAGCCACGTTGGCCAGACCTTAAGGTGTAAACCAGCATCCTCACTTTTAATAGCCTGGCACCATGAGGTTAGGCACACACTTCTAACCTCACACAGTCACGGCTGCCTAACACATTTCAGGAGTCACCAAGTGCTGGCGTGGCCCATAGTTCTGCATCATGCAGGTGGAGAGTGGGAACCATTGTAGGGGCGATGTCTAGCTGTACACACGATCATGACATCACGCTACAGGTTGCCACGAGCAGCTAAAGGAAAATGTATCCCACACTCAAGCCTGACAGACATTACACAGAGGCCACTGAAATTACTCCAATGCTGGTCGCCATTAAAGCCTATAAGATCCACATAGAACAGACTTCAATGCAGCAGCATCAGGAGAATAAGCAAAACTGCTAAATCTATACTTATGAGGCTACATGATATGATCCTCCAACACAAGTCCAAGATATGCATTGCCCGACCACCATGTTGATAGCAACAGGCTTTGCTCATGTCACTGCTGTGGACAACAAGGAGACTCACTGTACTGAGATCATGTGACACACCATAGACCTGCGGGACAGGATAGGAGATAAGTGGGGGGGTCATGTGTTACACTTGTATGACCTCGAAGCTTTGCATCAGATAGAAAAGTCATTCATTAGATGAGACTTTTAGAAAAGCAAAATATATGTATAGATGTGCAAAGTATATACAGTGAGTGAACGCCCATGCCACCACTGTGCCCTCATCCATTCCATCCATCTATTTTCACACCGCTTCTGGTGAGGGCTGTGGTGGCAGTAAGCTGAGCAGGGCCGACCAGACTTCCCTTTCCTCAGCCACAGAGCTCCTCCTGGGGGATCCCCAGGCGTTCCCAGGCCGGTTGAGAGATGTAATCCCTTCAGTGTGACCTGGGTCAGCCTCGAGGTCTCCGTCCAATTGGCCGTGCCCGGTACAGCTCCGGCTGGAGCCTACCAGGGGACATCCTTATCAGATGCCCAAACCACCCCACCTGACCCCTCTCGATCTGGAGGAGCAGCAGCTCTACTCCAAGGCTCTCCCGGATTGCCGAACTCCTCACCCTGACCCAGAGAGGATGCCCAGCAACCCTGCAGAGAAACTTCATTTCCGCCGCTTATACCCGCAACCTTATCCTTTCCCACAGTTCATGACCGTAGATGAGGATGTAGTTTAACCGGTAAACTGAGAGCTTCGTCCTAAAACTCAGCTCCCACTCCACCGCCACATACCGGTAGAGCACCCGCAGAGCTGCAGCCGCCACACTGATCCGCTGGCCAATCTCACACTGCCCCCTGCCATCACTCGCGAACAAGATCCCGAGATACTTGAACTCCTCCACTAAGGGAAGCTGTCCCCCCCCCCCACCCCCTCACCTGGAGAGAGCAACCCACTCTTTTCCGGAAGAGAGCCATGACTTCAGATTTGGAGGTGCTGATCCGCATCCCAGCTGCATCACGCTCGGCAGCGAAATGTTCGAGTGTGCGCTAGAGATCTCAGTCAGATGTGGCAAACCCCTAAACTAGATGCTCTCTGTACCTCGGCCGTGCCTTGGTATTTGTGCTGTCAATGTTTCTTAACCTAGCACTACGTCTAGGTGCATCCCGGACATCACAGCAAAGGCAGAGGCAGCCTGCTAACTGCTATGCCCTTGGCGAGCGTCCTCTGGAGGGCCCTGGCCTGCTTTGGTTCTCCTGCTGTGGGGCAGGTGCACCCTCCTTGGCCTGAGCAGCTGGAATTGCTGGGGTCGCAGGCGGAGGGGACTCGGAGTAGCTGGACAGCCCAGGAGAGTCCTGGGTGGGTTGGCCCAGGGCATCCTGCTGATGTTCCTCTCCTCCCTGTGGGTGCCCGAGGGTCCCTCCCTGACTCCTTGAGGGGAAGGGTCTCCTGGAGGGAGATCGAGGTGCCCCAAGCCCCTCTCCCCTAGCCACTGATGGATTTCACTCATGGCTCTGGTGATGGTGTGCAGGTCCAAGGGCATATCCGGTACAAACTGTTGGACCAAGGTCTCAATGGCAGGTGCCACCCTTCCAGTGGTGACCTTGATGCGCTGGCATGTTGGTGCCACTACATCAGACAGAATGTGGATGGACTCCTCCATCTTCCATTCTAATCTGCTGATGGCCTCTGACAGCTCTGAGCTCCAACATTTCCCTGAGGGCCAATTTCAGAGGCTTGTCACTCAACTTAGACTCAGCAGGAGCCTGGCCTCCAGCAGTCCTCCGAGTGTCAGTGATCTTGGCTGTCACTGCTTCCGCCTGCTGTGACCTGAATCTGTGCTGTGCTCATCAGATGGCGACCCCTGCTCTAAAACTAAGTCCCATCGAGGTGTGCGTCTCTTTGCTGCATTCACCTGTACCCTCCATCAGTGATGGCTCTACATTGTGAGTCCTCAGGATCTGCATCCAAGGTGGTCTGGAGGCTGGGTCTGATGCGCTGGCTGGTAGTGTGTCTCCTCCTGTTCTTGTTGGTGGCTGTAATGGAGGAAAGCGATAATTAGTGATTGGCTGGATAGTCACTTACATTAAAGAGCACTTAAGCGTCTGGGAGGGTGGGTAAAGACTACTGGATAGACCCTCACTGTGTGTTGGGAGACACCAATCTCGCCTTAGGTGCAGGAATGGTCTCAGTCGTCGCCAGCCAGCTCTGCTGCCTGCTCTTCAAAGGGGGAGTGGCCTGAGCTTCAGCATCCTCTCTCCTGTCTGCGATCTCTCCCTGTCGTTGTGGGCGATCACAGATGGACAGAGTGTGAGCAGGATGGATGCCAAAGCAGATGATTAGCATGCCTGCCTTCTGTGCGTTCTGAGTGGAGCTATGTAAGGGCTGAAGACACGACTTGTGCAGGTTCTGACAAGAGATGAAGATGTTAAAGTATGTGAGAGGGAATCAGTGATAATGTCCCTTGGGCTGGCAGTGTGTGAGATCCCTGTTGACTTTAACCCTGCGAATGCCTGATGGCCTTGTGAGAGTTGGGAGCGAGAAGGGTGACTTACCCTGGCAGAGCAAATGAGATCATTCATATTTTTTTGGCACTGGATAGTGATCCATTACTGGGGATTGCGGCTGCTGACCGCTCTGGCGACCTCCTCCCAAGCCTGGGTGGTGAGGTTGGTGGACCTCTGACGCCCATCATGGGGGTAAAGGATCTCCCGCTGCTCTTTGACTGTCTGGAGGAGTGTAGTCGCAAACGGCTTTTCTTTTCTGGGGGCCATTCTGGTGCTTCCCACGACTGGACTGCAGAGATTGAATGTGTGTCCGGGTGCTGTTTAAATATGGCGCCCGGAAATATGAGCCGATGAGGTAATGGCGGGGCTGATGAATCCCAGCCTGCCCCACCACGAGATACGAGGTGCTGCTTGTTTACGCATGCGTAATGAGGTGAAAAGCGGATGATCTGGCATGGCAACCTGCCCCGCCAGCTAGCGGGAACTGCGCCGATTTTCCCACTTGCCACTGCTCTTAGTCCCCAGAGCAGAAAATTCCACCCATTGTTCTCTCCAGGCGCAACTGAGGCCTCCGAAGGTTGTGTTGCCTGTCAGCTGCCAGGGCTAAAGACGTCACTTCGCAGCTGGAGACGAACTTGGGATGATCCAGTTGTCATGGTCCATGTAGGAACGGTGGCATAGGTAGAACTAGGAATGATGTTCTGCTAAGAGAGTTTGAGGAGTTGGGGCCCAAATTAAAAGGTGGTAATCTCTGGGTTGTTACCTGAGCCATATGCTTATGGTTCAAGCAGATTCGATAATTAAACAGGCGGCTCAAAGAGTGGTGTGAGAACAAGGGGTTTTTAATTCATGGGGCACAGGCATCAGTACTGGGAAAAGAGGGAGCTGTTCTGTTGGGATGGGCTCTGTTTAAACTGGGCTGGGATCAGTGTCCTGGTGAATTGTATAATTAGGGTTGTGGTTAGGACTTCAAATTAAAAGGGGAGGGAGGAGTCAGGTGATGGGAGATTTAGAAATTAATAGAGAAAAGTCAAGATCGCAGAACAGTGTAGGCATTTGGGTAAGGACAAGTAGAGTGTGACAAGAAGGGACAGTGAGTTTAATGGTAGTGCATCAATGAATAAGGTCCATACAAAGAATAGTGGTAGAAAAATCAGTCTCTTTATCTGAATGCAAGAAAATAAATGAACTAGTGGTATAAATAAAGATAAAAGTGTTTGATATAATCACCATTACAGAAACATTGTTGCAAGGCGACCAAGGTTGGGAAATAAATATTCCAGGGTACTTAACATTTTAAAAAGGCAGGGAGAATAGAAAAGGAGACTGAATAACCCTGATAGTAAAGGATGACTTAAGGACAGTAGTGAGAGGATCTTGCCTCAGAAGATCGAGAAGTAGAATCAGTACGGGTGAGGATTAAGAAGCAAAACGGTCAGAAAAACGCTGGTGGGGGTGGTTTATAGGCTCCCTATTAGTTGTTATACTGTCGGACAGAGCATGAAGCAAGAAGTAGTTGGAGCTTGTAATAAAGGCAGTGCAGTAACCATGGAATCACATAGACTGGGCAAACCAAATTGACAAAGGTAGTTCAAACGATGAGTTAGTAGAATGCTTCTACATGACTGCTTTCTAGAGCAATACAACGTGGAATCAACTAGGGGCAAAGGTGTTTTAGATCTACTATTGTATAATGGGACAGGGTTAATTAGTAAACTCAAAGGAAAAGCTCCTCTGTGGGAAATGAGATCATAATATTGAATTCCGTATTAAGTTTCAGAGCAACATACCCCGGTACCAAACAAGAATCTTAAACTTTAAAAAAGCAAGAGAGAGCTGGCTAAGGCTGATTGGGTAAATAGACTAAAAGATATGGTGGTAAATAAATAGTGGGAAGCATTTAAAGAAACAAGTCAAAATGTTCAACAAAAATACATTCCATTGAAAAACAAAAACTCAGTGGCCAGGATTTTACAGCCCCTCCCGCCTGGCGGGATATTATGGCACCACCGAATTGAATGGAGATTTAAGTGGCTCGCCACATCTACGGGGGGGAGAGACATGCGGTGGCGGGGCTGTAAAATCCTGGCCAATGAGAAAAATCCAAACATGGCTTACTTAAGGATGTTATGGATAGTATTAGATTAACAGAAGAGGCTTATAATCTCAAGAATAGTAATAAAGCTGAGGCTTCAGAAAGTTTTAGAAACCAGCAAAGGGCAACCAAAAAGTTGATTAAAAAGGGAAAAAACAGAATAAGAGCGCTAAGTAGCCAGGACGATAAAAACAGATTGTAAAAGCTTTTACACATATGTAAAATGGAGGAGAGTAGCTAAAATAGACGGTAATCTCTTAGAGACAGGAGAAATCATTGTGGGGAAAGAGGAAATAGCAGAGAAGTTGAATAAATATTTTATTTCTGTCTTCACAATAGAGATTCTAGAACAGTCGCAATGGATTAGAAGTTAGCAAGTGTAATACAGCAATTCAAGAAAGGAAGGAAGAGGGAAAACGGGGAACTACTGGCCAATTGGCCTGTTATCAGTCATTGGAAAAGCGCTGGAATCTACTTTTAAGGAAGTCTTAACAATGTACGTAGAAAATCATAGTATGATTAGACAGAATCAAGATGGTTTTACAAAAGGGAAATCACGTTTGATCAATTTATTAGAGTTTTTGAGGATTTAACTAGAAGGGTAGATGAAGGGGAGCCAGTGGATATAGTATTTTTGGATTTCTAAAAATGATTTAATAAGGTACCATAAAAAGTTAACACCCAAGATAAAGGGTCATGGAGTTCAGGTAATATATTAGCATAGATGGAGGATTGGCTAATAGACAGGAAGTGGAGAATGGGGATAAACAGGGCATTTTAAAATCATTGCTGGCTATCCCTCAATTTGAGGACAAAGTCTACGTCAGGGTCTTGAGTTTCAGCCATGGACCTTCATGTGATTGAACAGACCAATTCTCAACCCATATACCTTTGGGCACAAGGGGTTCCACAAGGTAGTTGGATCAGGAGTACAGGATTTGTTTCCTCTTGTTTCTTTCTCTGCTGCCGCTCTGTCTCATCATTAGGACGTTGTGACTCAAACCGTGATGCAGCTCAGACAGTATGTTGCCATTCCAAACAACTGATAGCAAGCTCATCCCAGTCATTGATGTCAATGCTACTGTGCTTCAAGGTGAGCTTCAGAGTGTCTTTGAAGTGTTTACTTTTGTCCTTCCCAGAACGTTGGCCGTTTGGGAGTTAAGAAAACAGGAACTGGCGGGGAGATACTTATTGACTATCTGGACACTGTGTCCAGACCATCGAGTTCATTTTGCAGGAGTTTTGCCTGAATGCTTGTGGAGCTGGCTTCAAGAAGGACACTAGTGTTTGTTTGAGGTCCTCCCATTGAACCTGGAGGATGTGCATTGCTGATGGAACTTCTCGTGTCGCTGATGCATGGTCTGGGTCTCACTACAGTACAGGAGTGTGGTGATGGCAACTGCTCTGTACATTGGGACATGTGTTGACTTGCAGAGGTCTTTGTTGTCAAACAGTCACTGCATTAGTTTGTAGATGGTTGAGCTGGCACAGCTGATCTTGTGTTGGATCTCCTCATTAATAGTGGCTTTTTGAGAGAGGTGGCTGCCAAGGTTTGGGAAGTGCTCAGCATATCCCAGAGTCTGTCCTTCACAGTATAAATGGGAGGTGGAGTATTTGACCAGATGTGCTTTGATACGAGTTTCATTTTGGTAACATTCAAGGCGAGGCTGAGTTTCTTTTATGTGGAATTGACGAACATACGAAGTAGGAGCAAGAGTAGGCCACTCAGCCCTTCGTGCCTGCTCCACCATTCAATAAGATCATGGCTGACCTGATTGTAATCTCCTGCGTGCCCCCCGATAACCTTTCACCCCCTTCTTAATCAAGAATCTATCTAGCTCAGTTTTAAAAATGTTCAAAAACTCTGCTTCCACTGCCCTTTGAGGAAGAGAGTTCCAAAGACGCATTACCCTCTGAGAGAAAAAAGTTCTTCTCATCTCTGCCTGAAATGGGCGACCCCTTGTTTTTAAACAGTGACCCTTAGTTCTAGATTCTCCCACAAGAGGAAACATCCTTTCCATATCCACCCTGTCAAGACCCCTCAGGATCTTGTATGTTTCAATCAAGTTGCCTCTTACTCTTCTAAACCCCAGCAGATACAAGCCTAACCTGTCCAACCTTTCCTCATAAGACAACCCACCCATTCCTGGTATTAGTTTAATAAACCTTCTCTGAACTGCTTCCAACGTAGATTGAGAGTGGCTTGAAAATCTGGTGCAGAGTGGGAAACGACACGATTTCCTTCCCTAAAGGACACAAGTAAACCAGGTGGGTTTTTACAACAATCAGTGATAGTTCGCATGGTCACCATTACGGAGACTAGCTTTATATTCTAGATTTACTAATTGAAATTAAATTGCACCAGCTGCCTGGGCCTTTGGTTTACTAGTCCAATGACATTACCGCTATGCCACATCTCCCTCACATTGCATGATCCCGGTCTGGATTTTGAAGGAATAACTCGACAGTTGCAGTAATGTCATCATGAAGCAATTACAGGATTGTGATGAAGTTTCTTGGACGTCCAAGTCCTTGATGCTCAATCCTCAATACCTTCTAATTTACTGAGTCACATGCTTTGGTCAGATCGATGAACGCAATGAAGAGATCCTGGCGTTTTTCTTGACATTTTTCTTGGAATTGTCTGGCAACTAAGACCATGTTGAAGGTTCCTCTGGAAGGTCTAAAGCTACACTGTATCAATGGGAGCATTTCCTCATCCACAGGAAGTAGACCATTCAGGAGAATGCATGTCAGGATTTTCCCTGCAATGGACAAGAGGGAAAGGCTTCGACAGTTTCCACAGCATGATTTACCCCCCCTTCTTAACGATAGTCACAATTGCCCCATTCCTGAATTCTTCTCTCCACCCCCCACCCCCCCAACTCCCCACCAAATCCATAGGATGAATGCCTGGGTCTTGATGTGAGCAAAAGCCCCACCAGCTTTGAAGACGTCAGCTGGAATACCATCGGGGCCACAGGCTTTGTTGTTTTCCATCCATTAGATTGCTTGTTGCAGTCCTTTCATTGATGGTGGATCACCCATGGCTTTTACCACAGGGTGCTGGGGGGGATAGCCTGGAGAGTATCAGCTACACTCTGAACTCATGGTTGAGGAGTTGTTCAAAATGTTCTTCCCAGCGTTGATGGATGGCATTGTCATCCTTAAGAAGAGAAACACTATCCTGTGAAGGGAGGTGATTTTGTCCATTTGACCTTGGTCTACAGATGGCCTTGGCGGTTTCGAAATAGCTCCGCATGTCATGACGGTCAGTACATTGTTGGATCTCTCAAGCTTTCTCTTCCCACCTCATGTCCTTTATTTTTCGGATTTGGTTTTGGGTGTCAGCCTTGAGCTGTTGGAATGCTGCCTTCTTGACTTGTGACCTTCCAGGAGGCTGCTCGTTTTTGTTCTAGGAGGTCACGTATTTCAGCAAAGTTTTGGTTGAACCAGACCTGGTGACGCCGATGGCCAATGGTCTGAGCAGGAATCTAGTACAGTTGACTTAATTTCATCCTACTGTCCTGGAATTGAGTTGGGTGTGTGGCGATTTTCCAGATTGGTTATGAGCTGCACTTGGAATTCCTCTCTTTGGTCAGGTTGCTTTAGAGCTGAGTCATTGATCATCTTCCTCTTGGAATTTTGGGCCTCGCGATGTCTTGGTGCTAGATGGATGTTCATTATTGATCAAACAAGTCTATGATTTGTCCAGCAGACATCAATCCCCTGCGTGGATCACGTTTTACAGACATGACTTAGATCTTTGACCCAAACAATGGCATAATGCAGGAGGTGCCAATGCTTCGCTGTTGGTTGCCACCTTGATGTGGGTGGGAATGTAAGCTGTGAGGAAGACAGAGAGGCTGCAAAAAGATATAGACAGGTTAAATGAGTGTGCAACAAGGCAGCAGATGGAGTATAATGTGGGAAGCGTGAGGTTATTCACTTTGGTCGTAAGGATAGATAAACAGAATATTTTTTAAAGGTGTGAAACTTTTAAATGTTGATGTTCGGAGACACTTGCCAACTTTGTGTTCCTTGCAGTACATGCAGGTGCAGCAAACAATCAGTAAGGCAAATGGCATATTGGCCTTTCTGACAAAGGGCTTGGAGTACAGAAATAAGGAAGTCTTGCAAACAATTGTACAGGGCCTTGGTAAGACACACCTGGCAGACTGTGTGCAATTTTGGTCCCCTTATCTAAGGAAGGATGTACTTGCATTGGAGGTGGTACAGCAAAGGTTCACTAGGTTGGTTCCTGGGATGAGAAGCTGAGTAAATTGGGTCTATATTCTCTGGAGTTTAGAAGAATGAGAGGTGATCTCATTGAAACCTACAAGATTCTAAAGGGGCTTCGTAAGGTCTTAAGAAATAGGAGAAGGAGTAGGCCATTTGGCCCCTCAAGCCTATTCTGCAATTCAATAAGATCATGCTGACTTGATTGTGACCTTAACTTCACTTTGTTGTCTGTCCCACTATAACCCTTAACTTCCTTATAAATCAAAAACCTGTCCAACTCAGTCTTGAATATATTCAATGACCCAGCCTCTTTTGCTGTCTGGGGAAGAGAATTCCAAAGATTAACACCCCTCTGAGAGAAGAAATTCTGTAGGTAGGTGAATCCACACCTCCCCTCTTATGCTCCTAACTCTTAAGGTTCAACCTGAACCTGTTCAGATGGAGAAAATGGTCAATGCTCACAATTCTTTTTAACAGTTTATTGTAACATTGATAAACGTCAGTACCTTCCTCCCCTTAAGTTAAATCAGTATTACAAACTCTGTTTACCTTTGATAACTTACAAATGTCAATACCCTGCTCCCCTTTTAAGTTAAATCTGTATCATACTCTCAAACACTGTTCCTGTAGAATCTGAACTGCACTCACGCTCTTGACAATTGAATTGCTGCTTCTGTTCCAGCTGTTCCTTTAGCTTAGTTGTCTCGTTTAGGTCATCCAGTTCCCTTATTGAGCTTATTTTCTGAGAAGCTCTATGCTGTGCAGTGCTGCCACTACTACCACCTCTACTCTTTCTGCTGAATACGTGTTTCTTAAAACTACCAAAAATCAAACCTGTGACAATGATTGCTGCCAATCCCTCCCCGAAACTCTGTCGTCTTATATATAGCAATCTCATATTCTGATTCATGAATAGTCCATTAACATATGAAGGTGGTTTCGATGGGGAAGACACTGGTTATCATATCAGCTATATTTTGCTCTAATCATATAATTCTCCGGGATTAGCATTTCCATGGAATGTGAGGGCATATTTGGATGCAGCGACTCCAAATCTGTAGTTATTATTGACAGTTATACAGTTTTTAGACACACATCCATTGTGTGGTCTGATGGCTTTGTTAGCTGTCTCTTGACTAGTACAGGTAGAGTACCTCAAATGCGGCTACTTGAAAACTGGTGATGTCTGAAAACCGGACGTTTTTACAATGTCCCAAGTAGCAATTGAGTAAAATTTTAAAACAAAAACAGAATTACCTGGAAAAACTCAGCAGGTCTGGCAGCATCGGCGGAGAAGAAAAGAGTTGACGTTTCGAGTCCTCATGACCCTTCGACAGAACTTGAGTTCAAGTCCAGGAAAGAGCTGAAATATAAGCTGGTTTAAGGTGTGTGTGTGGGGGGGCGGAGAGATAGAGAGACAGAGAGGTGGAGGGGGGGGTGTGGTTGTAGGGACAAACAAGCAGTGATAGAAGCAGATCATCAAAAGATGTCAACGACAATAGTACAATAGAACACATAGGTGTTAAAGTTAAAGTTGGTGATATTATCTAAACGAATGTGCTAATTAAGAATGGATGGTAGGGCACTCAAGGTATAGCTCTAGTGGGGTTTTTTTTCTTTTTTTTATAATGGAAATAGGTGGGAAAAGGAAAATCTTTATAATTTATTGGGAAAAAAAAGGAAGGGGGAAACAGAAAGGGGGTGGGGATGGGGGAGGGAGCTCACGACCTAAAGTTGTTGAATTCAATATTCAGTCCGGAAGGCTGTAAAGTCCCTAGTCGGAAGATGAGGTGTTGTTCCTCCAGTTTGCGTTGGGCTTCACTGGAACAATGCAGCAAGCCAAGGACAGACATGTGGGCAAGAGAGCAGGGTGGAGTGTTAAAATGGCAAGCGACAGGGAGGTTTGGGTCATTCTTGCGGACAGACCGCAGGTGTTCTGCAAAGCGGTCGCCCAGTTTACGTTTGGTCTCTCCAATGTAGAGGAGACCACATTGGGAGCAACGAATGCAGTAGACTAAGTTGGGGGAAATGCAAGTGAAATGCTGCTTCACTTGAAAGGAGTGTTTGGGTCCAACACCTCATCTTCTGACTAGGGACTTTACAGCCTTCCGGACTGAATATTGAATTCAACAACTTTAGGTCGTGAGCTCCCTCCCCCATCCCCACCCCCTTTCTGTTTCCCCCTTCCTTTTTTTTTCCAATAAATTATAAAGATTTTCCTTTTCCCACCTATTTCCATTATAAAAAAAAAACCCACTAGAGCTATACCTTGAGTGCCCTACCATCCATTCTTAATTAGCACATTAGTTTAGATAATATCACCAACTTTAACTTTAACACCTATGTGTTCTATTGTACTATTGTCGTTGACATCTTTTGATGATCTGCTTCTATCACTGCTTGTTTGTCCCTACAACCACACCCCCCCCTCCACCTCTCTGTCTCTCTATCTCTCCGCCCCCCACACACACACCTTAAACCAGATTATGTTTCAGCTCTTTCCTGGACTCGAACTCAAGTTCTGTCGAAGGGTCATGAGGACTCGAAACGTCAACTCTTTTCTTCTCCACCGATGCTGCCAGACCTGCTGAGTTTTTCCAGGTAATTCTGTTTTTGTTTTGGATTTCCAGCATCCGCAGTTTTTTTGTTTTTATCTCTGAGTAAAATTTTAAAACTAGCTTAAATGAACAATTCAGCTAGACGCTGCATTAGCACAGTGTGGCTTCAAACTAGTTACCGACTTTGCGTGCCGCTTTATCCCGCACCTTACCTGGCGTGACCCGGGCTGTCCACAGCCTAAACTATCCAACCCGAAACCTGGCAAAGCCTCGGTCTCGAGGGTGCCGGACTTGCGGTACTCCACCTGTATATTGGAAAGGTCACTCAGTGTGGCCATGTCAGATTTTCAAGGTCCTGTGGAATGCTGGGAGGCAGAGTTTGGCCAAGTTCTGAAAATTGTCCATAACAAATGGCCCTCTTTTTGCAGTATCTTCTTTTGGGCTTTTAAATTTTGGCTTCTTTTAAGTTGAAAACGTTCTTGTTGAAGCACCGGCTACAATTCCTCCTCACCTCCATCTTAAAACAGGAGACCCCTTATTTTTCAACTGTGCCCCCCCCCCCACCAAGTTCTAGAATCCCCACATGAGGGGAAACATCCTTTCAATATCTACCTTGTCGAGTCCCCTTAGAATCTTGTGTTTCTTCTAAACTCCAATGAGCCCAATTTGCTCAACCTTTCTACATAAGACAACCCTTTCATCCCAGGAATCCACCGTGATCATATTGATGGAAAAACAGGCTTGAGGGGGCTCCATACTCATATTTCTTATGTTCTTGTGTGTGAAATTAGAGCGACGTATAGGTCAGACATACAGAGTGATGGCAGGTTCCTCACCTTGAAGGACATAGTTGGGCTTTTGCAACAAGCCAGCAGTCTTTACATCGACGTTTGCCAGGTGCGAGCCCGCAAATTACCTGACTTGTTGAATTTAATTTCATAATTTACCTGGGTGGGATTTGACCTTATGACTTCTGACTTCCTGATCCAGTACCAGAATCACTGCATTATCATACCTTCTAATAAGTATTAAACTGACCTGCTTTTGATTTTGTTCATTCAATAGTTGGCTTTTCATAAGCTTACTGGCAGACAAATCCAAATTTATGGGTTTCAATATTGAATGCCAACGCATTGGCACTTCTGATTTGCATATACCAGTGGCCATTTTAAATTTCCTTGATATGACAAGCCTATGTGATGGACTAGGATCCAGTGAGCAGAATGTGCCAAAGGCAAAAAGAGTAGGGGAGAAAATCAAAGACCCAATTTAACCCCACATGCAGACAAGAATAGGGCATGCAGCTGGTCAAAATACAGCCAGCGTCCTTCCCTTTGGGTTGCCAATGCCCGGCCCACTGCTACATTCACCAACCTTCTGCCCCTCAGCTCCAAGTCATTTTGGGCAGGAGTTAGGCCTGAACTATGGTAATGAGGCCCAGAAGTTAAAATGGTTTGGGCCTCAGGTGCCCCTGCAGCAAATGGCATGATTGTGGTGTAGCCCCTTCCACATGGTCATTGCCAGGTTGATGTACCTTTGCCTGTAAATGCAGGCGGTAAGGAATCTGCTGGTGGGCACTGCCTGCTGCTGTGCAGCCTGAGCTGCCTGGCATAACACTGTTGCTCCTGTTCTTCCAAGAATGGAGGTCTCCCATTGGGAAGCCCACTGTCTCAAAGTCATAGATGTACTAATAAAATAGCAGGGCCAGGATATTTGGCATAAAACCTCCTGACCAATTAAATGGAAACAGGAAGCAAACAAATAAAAAAGCACATTTGAGTAGCAAAAAATGCTGCCGCAAACTTTACCTTAGTGTCACACAAGCCCATTTAATATGGGTAGATAAATGGTTGAGTACTCTGCCAGTGTTATCACCAAAAAATTGCATGGATGTCTTTGGGGCCTAATTGACAGGTACTTCTGGTGCCACTGGATAATTGAATGGAGCGGGGGAGATGGAAATGGAAGGGAATCTGACTCAACATATCCAATCAGTTATCTCACTTTACATCAGTTAATCAGACATAATTCATTAGAACATGAAACTAGGTGGGAGTGAGAGTTATGAGGAGGATGCAAAGAGGCTTCAAGCGGACTTAGGCAGGTTAAGCGAGTGGGCAAGAACATAGCAGATGGAATATAGCGTGGAAAAATGTGAAGTTATCCACTTCAATAAGAAAAACAGAAACGCAGAGTATTTCTTAAATGGTGAGAAATGTTGATGTCGAAAGAGGCCTGGGTGTTCTTGTTTATGTCACTGAAAGCTAACATGCAGTTGCAGCAAGCAATTAGATAGGCAAATGGTAAGTTGGCCTTTATTGCAAGAGAATTTGAATACAAGAGTAAAGAAGCCTTGCTTCAATTGTATAGAGCCTTGGTGAGACCACACTTGGAGTATTGTGTACAGTTTTGGTGTCCTTACCTATGGAAGGATATACTTGCCATAGAGGTAGTGCAATGAAGGTTCACCACCTGGGATGGTGGGATTGTCCTATGAGGAGAGGTTAAGGAGACTGGGTCTATATTCTCTAGAGTTTAGAAGAATGAGAGGTGACCTCACTGAAAGTACAAAATTCTCAACAGGGTAGAGACAGGAAGGATGTTTCCACTAGCCGGGAGTCTAGAACCAGGGGACACAGTCTCAGAATAAGAGGTAGGCCATTTATGACTGAGATGAGGAATTTCTTCACTCAGAGGGTGGTGAATGTTTGGAATTCTCTACCGCAGAGGGCTGTGGAGGGTCAGCCATTGAGTATATTCAAGACAGAGATCGGTAGATTTCTATATGTTAACTGGCAGGGATGTACGTACTCTGGTCTTGGGGTGCATTCTGCAACAGAACCTGGTTTGGACAGGGAATGAGCCCATTCAGCAAGTCAATAGACAGACTCTTAGGTGAATTGGAAGAATCAAGCTCTGACCTGGATGGGCCAGGAGTTTGCCTTGCACTAGAGAGAAGGACAAAGCATAGATAAGTGAGGGAACCAACATGACGGAAAAACCCATTTGACCTTGTCCTCACCAGCCTGCCATGACAGTATCTGTAGGAGTGACCACTGCATGGTTCTTGTGGAGACAAAGCTCTGTCTTCATGCTGAGGACACCATCAGTGGACTACCACTGTGCTGAATGGGATGAATTCAGAACAGATCCAGCAGCTCAAAACTGGTAATCATGAAGTGCTATGCGCGATCCTGTTGGAATTCAGGTCATCAGAGTCAATTAACCCTTTAACCCCTTATTCTCAAGTTTCAAACTGATTTGAAGTGATAATCCTTATTGGTGACAGTGGTTATAATTTATTCAGCATAAGCAAGACTTGGCACGTGCTAACGTCTGAGCAGCATTACCATTACACTCTGGGTAGAAGTGTGATTTCCGTGTATATACGCCCTGGGAATTCCCCAGGCACCATCGCCATCAGTCAGTGCAGCACTCTACAGTTTCTGTGTTCAAGGAATCACTTCTTATACTTATTTTACACAACAAAGTCTAGGGAAACCAATTTAAGCCTTGCTTCCTTTGAATGGCCCAATTACAAAAGAGATCATTGAACCATCTGTGCCTATCCAAGCCAGGTCAAACTCTCAAGATCTTGGGTTCCATAGTCAGATTCCTGACCGTTTGTAAACATTTCAGTGCTATGCTTGAAAATATGGTGGCCCTGGCACCCTGGTGTTG
This sequence comes from Carcharodon carcharias, assembly GCF_017639515.1. NCBI lineage: Eukaryota > Metazoa > Chordata > Chondrichthyes > Lamniformes > Lamnidae > Carcharodon > Carcharodon carcharias. Next base: position 8,548,214 of record NC_054507.1, on the reverse strand, counting down.
TCCAGAATTCAAGGTATCATTGTTTTCCCTGCCTTTTTTCTGGGTCTCTGGAGTTCTGCTAAGGTGTTTATTTTTAGTTCTCACAGAGTAGACTGCCTGTTTGCGCACTCTGCTAAATTTCTGCTGAAGCTTATCTTTTATGGTTTGGTCAATGGAAGTTCAAGCCACAATTTCCCCATCAAGTCACTTTTACCCAGAGTGTATCACAAGTAGGAGTAAAACACTTCAGTATAAGATTAAGGGTATCAGTGAAATTAAAGAATTGTACACTCAGCCATACTATTTAAGTTAGTTCTCATGAATTAGCAAGAAACCTCCAAATAGTAATTTCCCAGGATCCTTACAATCAGCAGCAGCAGAATTGTATTGCGCCACAATCTGTAACTTCATTGCTCAGCATACCCCTCGCTCTGGTTCAGAAAAGCCCTGGTTCAGTGAGGAGTGTAGAAAAGCATATTTTATTTAATCCTGGGATGTGAGTGCCACTGATGAGGCCGATATTTATTGCCCATCTCTGATTGCCTTTGTGATGGTCAAGGTGAACTGCTTTCTTAACAACTGAGTAGCTTGCCAAACCATTTCAGAGGACAGTTGAGCATCAGCCACATTGCTCATGGTCTGGAACCACATACAGGCCAGACCGGGAAAGGACAGCAGATTTCCTTCCCTAAAGGGACTAAAGTGAACCAGGTGGGTTTTTACAATAATCTGGTAGTTCCATGGTCACTATTACTGATCCTAGCTTTTTTTGTTCCAGATTTAATTTAAACTCCCTAGCTGCCATGGTGGGATTTGAATTTATGTCTCCGGATCATTAGCCCAGGCCTCTGGGTTACTGGTCCAGTAAGAACCACTAAGCTATCATTCCTGGCCAGAATGCCAGAAGCCTTCCTAAACATAGTGTCTTCAACCCGGTGAAGTTACAGCACAGGACTACGTGCATACTGAACAGCAGAAGGGCATGCTATGGACAGAACTAAGTGGTCCCACAACCAACGGAGCAGATCAAAGCTCTGCAGCCCGGCCACATACAATGATGCTAGAAAATTAAATAATTGATGGTGAGCAGGGGGCTCCATGAACACCACCCCCGTCCTCGATGATGGCGCTGCCCAGCATGTGAGTGCAAGAGACAAGGCTGAAACATTTGCAACCATCTTCAGCAGCAGTGCTGAGTGGATGTTCTATTTCTGCCTACTCCTGAGGTCCCTAGCATCATAGATTCCAGTCATCAGCTAATTTGATTCACTCTATTTGATATCAAGAAATGGTTGACAAATGCACTGGACAAAGCAAAGATTATGAGCCTTGACAGCACCCTGACTGCAGTGCTTTATGCTCCAGAACTAGTTGCGCCACTAGCCAGACTGTTCCAGAACAGCGACAAAGTGAAACATTTCTCAGTTATGCCCTATCCACAAAAAGCAGGGCAAATACAATCTGGCCAATTACCATCAGTCTGCTCTCGATCATTAACAAGTTGGAAGATGCCATGGACAATGCTATCAAGTGGCATTTACTCACCAATATGCTCACTCTGGGCTCTGCAAGGACCACTCGGCTCCTGATCTCGTTATAGCCTTGGTCCAAAAACGGGCAAAAAATTCAATTTCAAAGATGAGTGAGAATGACTGCCCTTTACCACAAGGCAGAATTTGACTGAGGGTAGCACCAAGGACCCCTAGCAAAATTGAAGTCGATGGGAATTGGCGTGGGGGGAAAACTCTCCACTGGGTAGAGTCATACCTAGTAGAAAGGATGATGGTTGTGGCTGTAGGAGCTCAATCCCAGGATATCAATGCAGGAGTTCCTCAGGACAGTGTCTTAGGTCCAGTCGTCTTCAGCTCCTTCCATCAATGATCTTCTCTCTCTCATAAGGCCCTCCTTCATAAGGTCAGAAGTGGGGATATTCGCTGACGATTGTATAGCGTTTGAATCCATTTGTGCCTCCTCAGATACTGAAGCAGTCCATGTCTGCGTGCAGTAAGACCTAGACAACACCCAGGCTTGGGCTGATAAGGGACAAGTAATATTCGTACCACACAAGCGCCAGGCAATGACCACCTCCTGCAGCTCAGAAGCCTGACACCATCCAGGACAAAACAGCCTGCTTGTTCAGCACCCTACCCACCATCTTAAACACTTACTCCCTCCACCACCAACGTATAGTGGCAGCAATGTGTACCATCTACAAGATGCACTGCAGCGACTCGCCAAGTCTCATTCGACAGCAACTTCCAAACCTGTGATCACTGCCACCTAGAAGAAGAAGGACAGCAGACACATCACTATCTGCAAGTTCCTCTCCAAGCCACACACCATCCTGATTTGGAACTCTATCGCCGTTCCTTCACTGTTGCGGGGTCAAACTTCTGGTGCGCCCTATCTGACGGCACTGGGAGTGGCTACACCACACAAACTGACATGGTTTGCCACCACCTTCTCAAGGACATTTGGGATGGGCAATAAATGCTGGCCTTGCTAGTGATGCCCACATCCCATGAACAAGTAAGAATAAAATCCTGAAGCCCAATCCTTTGTGCCCCCTTGCTTAGACTTATCTAGTGAAGCTGACCCAGTCAAGTGGGTTCTGTATGCATGCAGCAAGTACAGCACTTGAATGAGATTTTATTTGAAGGATTGTCTGTTGCTTCATTCGGAGGACAATCGTTTGAACGTTTGGATTGTGGAGGTAAGCCCTTCTGACACCATCTGAGCAGAATGTATTGCCATTGTACAGCAGACAATCTTGGGTGCTCAAACAATGAGTGAAGTATGTGTAGGTTAGTTGAGATACTAGTGTGGACTCGATTCTGATTTTTATAGTAGCTTAGTAAATTTGGTTCAGAGAACATGGACAAGGCTACTGATTCTTCCATAACCTCTGAAGCCTAGAAAGTTTGATACTTTACACAAAGCTTCATTTCAAACATCTTCATTGGATTGACAAGGGAATTCAGATAGAATTATGATGTATAAGGAACCAATTATACCCTTCCCCCAACCTTGTCTTGTGAATTCACTGACGTTTGAAAGCTGTACACTCTAGCATATAACATTCTTACATTTTTACCCAACTGGACATCTGTGCCTCCAGAACTTATATTATCACTTCAGTAGCGATATCATAGAATGGTTACAGCACAGCTGGAGGCCATTCGGCCCATTGTGTCTGTGCCAACACTCTGCAAGAGCAATTTGCTCAGTGCCACACCCCCACCTTTTCCCGGAGCTACAGGGATTAGTGGGCTGGGGCCTCAGCTTTTTACAATTTATATGTGACTTGGATGAAGGAACCGAAGGTGTGGTTGCTAAATTTGCTGATGACACAAAGATAGGTAAGAAAGTGAGTTGTGAAGAGGACATAAGGAAGCTACAAAAAGATATAGATGTGTTCAGTGAGTGGACAAAGATCTGGCAAATGGAATAAATTACAAGGAAATGTGAAATTGTCCATTTTGATAGGAAGAATAAAAAAGCATATTATCTAAAAGGTGAGAGATTGCAGAGCTCTGAGATGCAGAGGGATCTGGGTGTCCTAGTGCATGAGTTGCAAAAGGTTAGTCTGCAGGTACAACAGGTAATTAGGGAAGCTAATAGAATATTATTGTTTATTGTGAGGGGAATTGAATATGAAAGTAGGGAGGTTATGCTTCAGTTATACAGGGCACTGGTGAGACCACATCTGGAGTACTGTGTACAGTATTGGTCTCCTTATTTAAGGAAGGATGTAAATGAGTTAGAAGCAGTTCAGAGAAGCTTTACTAGACTAATACCAGGAATGGGTGGGTTATCTTATGAAGAAAGGTCGACCAGCAAAGCTTGTATCCGCTGGAGTTTAGAAGAGTAAGAGGCAACTTGATTGAAACATATAGGGGAGAATTTTTATCTTGTCAGGTGGGCTCGTCCCGACCGAGCATAAAATTACGCACGATGACGTCGGGCAAATGTCCCGGCATCATCTCACACTCGCATGGTATTTCGGTCAGTGGGCGCGCACCGGAGTCGGCAGCACGCCGGCCGACAATTAAAAGGCCTATTAAGGCCATTAAGAAGGTAATGGAAAGAAATCTTTTGCTGCCCGTCCAACCTTACGGTAGGCGGGCAAGCGAAAAGGCCAAGCAGCCTTTGGATTTTTTAGGAAACTTCCACGGGCGGGATGAGGTTTCCAACAGCAAATAAAAATGAAATAAAAGTTTTTAAATTTAATTTATAACATGTCCCTGCTCATGTGACAGAGTCACTTGAGGGGACATGTTTTATGACATTTCAGAAATCTTTATTCTTTATTTTGAAGAATGTTTATCTTCCTGAGGCAGTCCTATGCCTCAGGGAGATTTTCAAGCGTGCACTCGCGCGCATGCACAAAATTCACGCTGCCCCCCCCCCCCCCCCCACTCAGGCAGTGCTGCAGTACGCGTTTCACGCTGGACAGGCCTTAATTAGAAAAACGATCACCATTGCTTTTCCTAACCTGCCCCCCCCCCCCCACCCTGTTACCTGAGCCAGTCACGGTGCTATGGACTTGGCTCTGGCTGCACTCAAAGAATCCTAATGGCACAGAAGGAGGCCATTCAGCCCATCGTATCTGCACCAGCTCTCCAAGTGAGCATTTTGACCTAGTACATTGCCCTGCCTTTTCCCCATACCCCTGCACATTGTTTCTATTCAAATAATCATCTAATGCCCTCTTGAATGCCTCCATTGAACCTGCCTCCACCACACTTCCAGGCAGTGCATTCCAGACCCGAACCACTCATTGTGTGAAAAAGCTTTTTCTCATGTCACATTTGCTTCTTTTGCAAATCACTTTAAATCTGTGCCCTCTCACTCTTTATCTTTTTATGAGTGGTAACGGTTTCTCCCTACCTACTCTGTACAGCCCCATCATGATTTTGAAAACTTCTTTCAAGCCTCCCCTCCAAGGAAAATAGTCCACTATATTTTATATTGTATTCAAATTCCACCATCCGCCGTGGTGGGATTCAAACCCGGGTCCTGAGAACATTACTCTGGGTCTCTAGATTACTAGCTTAGTGACAGTACTGCTACACCACCACTCCCCAGAATTGAATACTGGTTGGAAAATGTGATGCACTCAGGGGACTTGTGCACTACCTGCCTGGTCCTTCTTGACTGCTTGTGACACCCATCTCTCTCTCTTCCTGCATACTCTTAAGCTGTAGGGTGACTACATCTATAAACATACTATTCACAAAGTTTTTAGCCTCGTTGATGCGCCGTGGTGATGCCAGCTGCTTCTTAACCTCTGAAATCCAGAGCTCGAGCTGCTGCAGTTGACCACACTTCCTGTACACATGATTATCCGGGAGATGAGAAGTGTACTGGGGTTCCCACTTGGTGCACACATGGGCTTGAATTTTCAGCTGATTAACAGCCAGCCAGCGTGAAACGCATGCTGAAATGCTCAGCGCTGCTGGGGTGGGGGCAGGAGGAGGGTGGCCGATGACGTTTTTGTGGGCGAGTGCTGAGAGAAAGCTCCTTGAAGGCAGACAGCTACCTCAGGGAGCTGCAGACCCGAAAACCATGAAATAAAGTTTTGAAAATCATAAACAAAATGTCCAAGCATCACAATCAGGCACATGAACATATAGATGATAAAAAAATGCTGTCCATAGATTTTTATTTTTATTTTATTTAATAATGAAAACCTCATCCCGCCCTTGGATGCGGTTTCATGAAAAATGTAAAGTCCACCTGGCCAATTCACCCGTCCACCAACTATAAGGTTGGACAGACCATGAAAAATTGGAGTCAATTGCTCCGTTAATGCGTTCAATTGCCCTCTTAATTGTCGGCGGGCACACTTCCGACTGTTGCACACGCCTGCCAACCGAAATATCGCGGGATGACGGGATGCTCGCCCAGTGTCGTCTCGTGTGATTTCACGTCAGGTCAGGTTGGGCACGCGCCCGCCCATTCAGCATAAAATTCTGCCCATGATTATCCAGGGGACGAGAAATGTCCAGAGGTTCCCACATGAAACAGGATACGCACTCCATGGGCAGGATTTTCCCGTCGGCAAGCAGGGGCGGGGCCCGCTCGCTGACGTGTAAAATGATGCACGGTGAAATTGGGGGAACCCCTGATGTCACCGCGCCCCATTTAAATTTTCAGGAAGGTGGGGGCACAGCGCAATCAGCTGTCGATGGCCAATTGAGGCCATTGACAGAGGCAATTATGTAATTAAAGGACCTGCCCGTCCAACCTTAAGGTTTGTGGGCAGGCCAGGAGCCCCGGCGGCAAATAGAGAAAACATGAAGCCTCATCAACTGGCAGGATGAGCTTTCATGTAGCTTTTCAAAAATTTTATTAGTTTTTTTGAAAATTATGGACATGTCCCAACTCATGTGACATTGTCACATGAGGGGACATGTTAGGGAAATTTTATTTTTCTATTTTTATCTTTTTGACATTTACAGCCGATCTCCCTGAGGCTGCACTTAGCCTCAGGGAGATGAATGCATCACGCTTAATTGGCCTGCCCATCAACTCTCTCTCCGCCCCCCCCCCCCCCCCCAAATGGAGGGAAATGCAGCCCCATGGCTCTAAGCTGCCCTGCCATAGCTCTATTTGTCTTTCTCTCTATTTAACCAAAATATCTGTCTGTCTATTTGTTTGTTGGCACGTTCCCCCAGGGCTAATACCTCGGACCAACGAGCATGTCTTAGGGGAGTTGACATCAAACCACCCCCTTGTAGGGGATCCCGCAGTCATGTCTACAGTGCGTTCCGCTGACATTGTAACTCAGACATGCTATAATCAGCCTTAACCATACATTCCAAGAGAGGATGCGACGAATTTGCGTCATAAATCCCTGACTTTCTTTCATACTTAATTTGGTTTTCATATTTCATTTGTTTTGTGCTCTGAGACACTACACTTTATTGCTTGGTAAGGGAAAGCAACAGACAGGGAAGACAAAGAGATGAGAGCAAAAAGGCACCAGAAAGCGACAGGCCGCAATTAGAGAAAGGAAAGATGAATAGGCTAGGGCAAGGTGGAATGAAGTTGACCGAGAGTGACAAAATGCAAGCAGAACCAGTGCTGCAATTAAGAGATCAAGACTCTTTAAGGAAACTTTTATCTGTGATCCTCATCATAATTATGAATCAGACCCAGAGTACGATATTGGCACTAGAGCAAAGGTATGTGAATACTGTGGTGGAAAAAAGAGCCACCTAAATGTGTTGTGCAAATGATAAAGTGCAATTGTCACCCCTAAGTGAGCCAGCAGACCCACTGAATGTTGTTCATATGGAAAAAACAACAAAATCAAAACACTTCTTGAAAAACATCAGAAAATTAAATAGCTGAGCAAGATCACCAAGAAATCTCTTTATTTTGTCTCAAGAAGGAAGAACTTCAAACATGGTCCAGCAGGAAATATTTAATATTTCAACAAACATTGAAAATGGAGACAGTGAGACTGAAAATGTAGAGAGTAATATTGTAGATGTTGCCTTTGTCAGTGATGATGAAATATTCAGAGTATTAACAAACATTGACAAAATAGGTGCAGTTGTAAATTTTGATCCTGACAATTTTGAGAGTGACACTGAGGATGTAGAGAATGATTAATAGAAATTATACAGTAAAACTTGAAAATCTAATTAAACTAGACTCAAGCCAAATAAAGTGAATGAAAGTCAATTCATTGTGAAAATTATTATTTTTTGTCAAATACTGTTTTTGAATATAATTTTGTGTGAATTTAGGTATTTGAGTTTCATATTTGTGGGATTAAAATTGTTAATTAAGGTAATTGGTGAAAGAAGGTTATCAAGTGAATCGTTGAATGAAATCTGTTGAATATTCAGTTCATATGTCCATTTCAGCTTATTGCTTTATAAAAAGATTTTCTTTATCTTATTTTTGAAATCTTATTTTTAATTTACATCCCTTTATTGGACGAAGAACAGGTAGCCCAGCCTAATGGACAATAAAAGTTAGCAAATAAATGAAGACTCATCAGCTACTCACCAATCACCAACTGCTTTGCTTCTGCTGATGCCACTATTTTACAGGGAGGTTAACTAAAATATTTTACAAATAGTCGTTTGGTAGTACAGAACTTGAGTATTCCTGAAAAAAAAATGTTGTCAAAGCTTTTCATCTTGCACTCATCAGGACAATTCGCAAGACGACCAAATGTAAAGGGAACAATTTATCCTGCATGAGAAGAGAGTGCTGATTGGTTGGCACGTGCCAGTCATCAGTTAACTGGTGCATTCTCCATGGCAACAGCTCTACCAATCCGAGTTGAGTTGCCAACCAATCAGCACTCTCATGCAGGATAAATTGTTGTTCCCTTTACATTTGGTGTTCTTGTGAATTGTCCTGATGAGTGCAAGATGAAAAGCTTCAACAACATCTTTTTTCAGCAATACTAAAATATTTTACTTAACTCTTATTATCTAAAAATCTTAGATTTTACTGAAAAATTCAGAACGTTTTAGTGCTACTATCCCTTGCTATTTAATTATAACTTTATCCTCTAGCTCTGATTAATTGATTGAGCACAATTGTAATTATATGATAACGTACAGGTACCCTCCATTTAAAGTGTGTTGGAATAGCTTGTTTTCATTTTAGCACGGTTTATAAATCAGAGAAATTCACTGAATCGAGCTGCCTCTGTTTTTGTTTTAGCGCAGTTACTGCACATGTGCCAATTCCCTCTCCCAACCCTCCTGCTCATCACCTCCCTCTCCCGAACCTCCTGCTTGCTACTTCCCTCTTCCGACCCTCCCTCTCACCGCCTCTCTTCCTGACCCACCCGCTCGCCACTTCCCTCTTCCAGCCCTCCCTCTCTGCTCCCCTTTCCGGAACTCTTTTTGCTTCCTGCTTGTCGCTGCCCCTCTCCCAAGCCCTCGCTCTGAGCTTGGGCTCAGGGGAGGTGTGATGAGAGGGAGAGAGCGAAAGGGATGGGAAGTGGGATGGAGTGAGAACAGGGTGGGTGGCGGGAAGCGATGAGTGGAAGGGTTGGGAGGGGGTGCGGCGAGTGGGAGGGTTGGGAGAGGGCAAGCAATCACAAGGGCACTGAATACAACCACTGGAACAGTTCTCTCAATCTTAGCCAGTTCTTAATCCATTTTCTTTTCCTTTTTCTAACCCAAGTGAACATTTTGTCTCTGTTCTTAAATAAAATCAGACCTGGTTTGAAAAGGACAATACTGGAGAGGTGGGGGGTGAGCTGACAAATTAGGCACATTTTTATTTGTCAGCAAACAGTCTCTAAGGCTACAATTGTTAGAGCAAAGCCTAAACACTTTAACCTTAGGTTATGCAGTCTGTCATCTGGATTGAACTGGCACAGCCGGAATCTGCTAGTTAATTGGTACGTTTAAAGACCCTGGGTTTTGTAGTTTAATTTTCTCCCCACACTTCCCAAAGATTGCTGACTTGTGCTGGAATACAGCTCCAGCAGCAAAGTCTGCTCTCCAGTACCTTGTTCAAATGGTTCCCCTTCATCTGTGAGTCTCAACAGTGAGAATGGATTGGCAATTCAACCCTGGAAGCTATCACAACTGAGCTTGATCCTGCCTTCACCCAATGTCTACATATTCACACTTCACTGGGTTGTGATTAGAAATGGGAACCCTGCTTGATCATTCCAATTATTTCTCTCACCCTTCTTTCCCATAATGGAATGGTGCTGGAACCAGTTGTGGCACTGCAGATGCTGCTGTGGGTGAGGTCAGCTAAACTCAACACAAACTATCGAATAACTTTGGTACCATCTTTGGTTACATGGCTCAATTCCACATTCAGTAGTACATCAAGCACTGAGCCACCAATAGTTTCTGAAGATTTGTTTAAACACTGCACACAGAGAAATGGCATTGCTTAAATACAACACCGTTGTCAACAACATTCTCAAAGTCAGCTTTATGACAACATCAAACAAAAGCACTTACTCTCGTCATCCATAGGTGCCAGCAGATCATATATTATTACACCTCAGATTTGCTTCCTATATGAGCAAGAGTGTCTTGAACTGTAAAGCAGGAATTTGACCTGTATTACCCATTGTAGAGAACTAGATGATGTAAGAGAATTGGAGGCCACTAAATATGAATGATTCATCCTTAGTTTTGCTGTCATCCATTGCTTACATTTGACATAGTTTAGAATGATTTCAATGGCCTTTCCGTCGACATCCTTCACAGCTGGGGAGGGGATGTGTGTGAATTATTTCTAGTAATGTTTGTAAAGACAAGCTTTATCAGAGCAACAAAAAGGGATACTGTCTCTATTTGCCTTATTTTGTTTAAAGAAGACAGTTGAGCTACGTTCAGCTCAGGAGCTTCATGGTAAGAAAGTATCTCGGGTCGCTTGCAGGACACCTTTGAAACAAATCCAACGTTCACAGTTCTGAGCCAAGTATCCTAGATTGCTAGGTCGAGAAGAATAATTTTAGTCATTTACATCCTGAGTGAGCTGAGGAGAAATTTGGATTTTGTTTTGCTTTTAGGTGAAAAGCCATATCAGTGCAGCCAATGTAGCATGCGATTTATCCAGAAGTACCTACTGCAGAGACATGAGAAGATACACACTGGTAAGTGAAATACCAGGAGCTTGTGCTGGTGACACGAGATAAACATAGTCTGTGAAACTCCTTAAAGAGACATTATCCCTTTTGTTGACCTAAAAAAAAACGGAAGCATAAGTGTTAAAGCATTCAAAACTGTACGCAGTATTTGTGTTATCTGCTCCTTGTTCGTGAACACAAGGTGCAAGGAGAAGCGGCATATCTTGGTTGGCCAATCTGCAGCAGATTTTAAACAAGGTCTCAGTTGTTCTCTCTTCAGATCTCAGTTCTTGCAAAATACCAGGTTATTTGGAACCCTTCGAGCAATGAAGGCGCATTCACCTTTCAAACATGCGCCTCTTCTCTGTCTCACAATATTCACAAAGTGTATTTTCTGCACAGGTGTATTCTGACATGGATTTGGGGAAATGTAGTGGACTAAAAATCTTGATATTCATTGAACATATCAAAAAAAAATCAAAACATCTTGCATTTTGATTTTGGTGCAGAATTGTTCTTGTAACCATCAAAGGCTTTGATAACTTTACATTATTTTTGTCACAGACACCAGGCATATCTCTAGATATTCTGTCAAAGTTCATTATTACTGAAAATGGCATACAGCTTACTAAATGTGATTGCTGAAGAGATACCACTTACAGAGTTTTAATTTGCAGCCTGGGTAAGCGAAGAAAGAGGGATACTGTCTCTTTAGTTTCCTATCCTAACCACAAACTGTTCTGTTGCCCATTTCCAAATATGACATCTTAAAACGAAGGCTATTGAATACGAACAGTATCTATTAACCATAATATACGTGACAGTGTAATAGCCCCACAACACTCACTGTGACAGTATAAAAACCCCTATGACACATACTGTGACAGCATATTATCCCCCCCCCCCCCCCCGCACCACCAACCCCTGGACTGTCACTGTGACTGTGCAATACCCCCGGGACCCTCACTGTGACAGTGTAATACCCCCGGGACCCTCACTGTGACAGTGTAATACCCTCTGGGACCCTCACTGTGGCAGTGTAATACCCCCGGGACCCTCACTGTGACAGTGTAATACCCCCGGGACCCTCACTGTGACAGTGTAATACCCCCGGGACCCTCACTGTGATAGTGTAATACCCCCGGGACCCTCACTGTGACAGTGTAATACCTCCGGGACCCTCACTGTGATAGTGTAATACCCCCCCGGGACCCTCACTGTGACAGTGTAATACCTCCGGGACCCTCACTGTGACAGTGTAATACCCTCTGGGACCCTCACTGTGGCAGTGTAATACCCCCGGGACCCTCACTGTGACAGTGTAATACCCCCGGGACCCTCACTGTGACAGTGTAATACCCCCGGGACCCTCACTGTGACAGTGTAATACCCTCTGGGACCCTCACTGTGGCAGTGTAATACCCTCTGGGACCCTCACTGTGGCAGTGTAATACCCCCGGGACCCTCACTGTGACAGTGTAATACCCCCGGGACCCTCACTGTGACAGTGTAATACCCCCGGGACTCTCACTGTGATAGTGTAATACCCCCGGGACCCTCACTGTGACAGTGTAATACCTCCGGGACCCCCACTGTGATAGTGTAATACCCCCCCCCCCCCCCCGGGCCCCTCACTGTGACAGTGTAATACCTCCGGGACCCTCACTGTGACAGTGTAATACCCCCGGGAACCTCACTGTGACAGTGTAATACCCTCTGGGACCCTCACTGTGGCAGTGTAATACCCCCGGGACCCTCACTGTGACAGTGTAATACCCCCGGGACCCTCACTGTGACAGTGTAATACCCCCGGAACCCTCACTGTGATAGTGTAATACCCCCTGGACCCTCACTGTGACAGTGTAATACCTCCGGGACCCTCACTGTGATAGTGTAATACCCCCCCGGGACTGTCACTGTGACAGTGTAGTACCTCCGGGACCCTCACTGTGACAGTGTAATACACTGTCACAGTGAGGTTCCCGGGGGTGTATTACACTGTCACAGTGAGGGTCCTGGGGGGTATTACACTGTCGCAGTTAGGATCCCGGGTGGGGGGTATTACCCTGTCATAGTGAGGGTCCCAGAGGTATTACACTGTCACAGTGAGGTTCCCGGGGGTGTAATACCTCTGGGACCCTCACTATGACAGGGTAATACCCCCCACCCGGGATCCTAACTGCGACAGTGTAATACCCCCCAGGACCCTCACTGTGACAGTGTAATACCCCCCCGGGACATTCACTGTGACAGTGTAATACCCCCCCCGGACCCGCACTGTGACAGTGAAATACCCCCCGGGACCCTCACTGTGATAGTGTATTACCCCCCGGGACCCTCACTGTGACAGTGTAATACCACTGGGACACTCGCTGTGACAGTGTAATACCCCTGGGACCCTCACTGTGACAGTGTAATACCCCTGGGACCCTCACTGTGAAAGTGTAATACCCTCCTAGGACCCTCACAGTGACAGTGTCATACCCCCTGGGACTCTCACTGTGACAGTGTAATACCCCTGGGGCCCTCACTGTGACAGTGTAATACCCCTGGGACACTCACTGTGACAGTGTAATACCCTTTGGGACCCTCACTGTGACAGTGTAATACCCCCGCCCCCGGACTCTCACTGTGACAGTGTAATGCCCCCCAGACTCTCACTGTGATACTGTAATACCCCCCAGGACCCTCACTGTGACAGTGTAAGACTCTCTTGAATCCTAACTCTGATAGTGTAATAACCCCGGGACTCTCAGTGTGACAGTGTAATACCCCCCGGGACCCTCAATGTGACAGTGTAATACCCTCCGGGACCCTCACTGTGACAGTGTAATACCCCCCGGGACGCTCAATGTGACAGTGTAATAACCCCGGGACATTCACTGTGACATTGTAATACCCCTGGGGCCCGGACTGTGCCAGTGTAATGCCCCCGGGTCCCTCACTCTTACAGTGTAATAGTCTCTGAGGCCCTCACTGTGACAGTGTAATACCCCTGGGACCCTCACTGTGACAGTGTAATACCCCCGGAACCCTCACTGTGACAGTGTAATACCCCTGGGAACCTCACTGTGACAGTGTAATACCCCCCGGGACCCTCACTGTGACAGTGTAATACCCCCCGGGACCCTCACTGTGACAGTGTAATACCCCCCGGGACCCTCACTGTGACAGTGTAATAACCCCCGGGACGCTCAATGTGACAGTGTAATAACCCCGGGACATTCACTGTGACAGTGTAATACCCCTGGGGCCCGGACTGTGCCGGTGTAATGCCCCCGGGTCCCTCACTCTTACAGTGTAATAGTCTCTGAGGCCCTCACTGTGACAATGTAATACCCCTGGGACCCTCACTGTGACAGTGTAATACCCCTGGGACCCTCACTGTGACAGTGTAATACCCCTGGGACCCTCACTATGACTGTGTAATCCCCCTGTGACCCACACCATGACAGTGTAATGCCCCCGACACACTCACTGTAACAGTGTATTATCCCCCGGGACCCTCACTGTGCCAGTGTAATTCCCCCGGGAACCTCATTCTGACAGTGTAATACTCTCTCATGCCCTAACTGTGACAGTGTAATACCCCTAGGACGCTCACTGTGACAGTGTAATACCCTCCTAGGACCCGAACTGTGACAGTGTAATACCCCCCGGGACCCTCACTGTGATAGTGTAATACCCCTCGGACGCTCACTGTGAAAGTGTAATACCCTCCTAGGACCCTCAGTGTGACAGTGTAATACCCCCTGAGACCCTCACTGTGACAGTGTAATAGCCCCCAGGACCCTCACTGTGATAGTGTAATGCCCCCGGGACCCTCACTGTTTCAGTGTAATACCCTCTGGGACCCTCACTGTGCCAGTGTAATATCCTCTGGGACCCTCACTGTGACAGTGTAATACCCCGGGACCCTCACTGTGACAGTGTAATACCCCCCGGACCCTCACTGAGACAGTGTAATACCCCCGGGACCCTCACTGTGACAGTGTAATACCCCTGGGACCCTCACTGTGACAGTGTAATACCCCTGGGACCCTCACTGTGACAGTGTAATAACCCTGGGACCCTCACTGTGACAGTGTAATACCCCCAGGACCCTCACTATGACTGTGTAATCCCCCTGTGACCCGCACCATGACAGTGTAATGCCCCCGACACACTCACTGTAACAGTGTATTATCCCCCGGGACCCTCACTGTGCCAGTGTAATTCCCCCAGGAACCTCATTCTGACAGTGTAATACTCTCTCATGCCCTAACTGTGACAGTGTAATACCCCTAGGACGCTCACTGTGACAGTGTAATACCCTCCTAGGACCCGAACTGTGACAGTGTAATACCCCCCGGGACCCTCACTGTGACAGTGTAATACCCCTCGGACGCTCACTGTAAAAGTGTAATACCCTCCTAGGACCCTCAGTGTGACAATGTAATACCCCCTGGGACCCTCACTGTGACAGTGTAATAGCCCCCAGGACCCTCACTGTGATAGTGTAATGCCCCCGGGACCCTCACTGTTTCAGTGTAATACCCTCTGGGACCCTCACTGTGCCAGTGTAATATCCTCTGGGACCCTCACTGTGACAGTGTAATACCCCGGGACCCTCACTGTGACAGTGTAATACCCCCGGGACCCTCACTGAGACAGTGTAATACCCCCGGGACCCTCACTGTGACAGTGTAATACCCCTGGGACCCTCACTGTGACAGTGTAATACCCCTGGGACCCTCACTGTGACAGTGTAATAACCCTGGGACCCTCACTGTGACAGTGTAATACCCCCAGGACCCTCACTATGACTGTGTAATCCCCCTGTGACCCGCACCATGACAGTGTAATGCCCCCGACACACTCACTGTAACAGTGTATTATCCCCCGGGACCCTCACTGTGCCAGTGTAATTCCCCCAGGAACCTCATTCTGACAGTGTAATACTCTCTCATGCCCTAACTGTGACAGTGTAATACCCCTAGGACGCTCACTGTGACAGTGTAATACCCTCCTAGGACCCGAACTGTGACAGTGTAATACCCCCCGGGACCCTCACTGTGACAGTGTAATACCCCTCGGACGCTCACTGTAAAAGTGTAATACCCTCCTAGGACCCTCAGTGTGACAATGTAATACCCCCTGGGACCCTCACTGTGACAGTGTAATAGCCCCCAGGACCCTCACTGTGATAGTGTAATGCCCCCGGGACCCTCACTGTTTCAGTGTAATACCCTCTGGGACCCTCACTGTGCCAGTGTAATATCCTCTGGGACCCTCACTGTGACAGTGTAATACCCCGGGACCCTCACTGTGACAGTGTAATACCCCCGGGACCCTCACTGAGACAGTGTAATACCCCCGGGACCCTCACTGTGACAGTGTAATACCCCTGGGACCCTCACTGTGACAGTGTAATACCCCTGGGACCCTCACTGTGACAGTGTAATAACCCTGGGACCCTCACTGTGACAGTGTAATACCCCCAGGACCCTCACTATGACTGTGTAATCCCCCTGTGACCCGCACCATGACAGTGTAATGCCCCCGACACACTCACTGTAACAGTGTATTATCCCCCGGGACCCTCACTGTGCCAGTGTAATTCCCCCAGGAACCTCATTCTGACAGTGTAATACTCTCTCATGCCCTAACTGTGACAGTGTAATACCCCTAGGACGCTCACTGTGACAGTGTAATACCCTCCTAGGACCCGAACTGTGACAGTGTAATACCCCCCGGGACCCTCACTGTGACAGTGTAATACCCCTCGGACGCTCACTGTAAAAGTGTAATACCCTCCTAGGACCCTCAGTGTGACAATGTAATACCCCCTGGGACCCTCACTGTGACAGTGTAATACCCCCGTACCCGGAATCTCACTGTGACAGTGTAATACCCCCCGGGACCCTCACTGTGATAGTGTAATACCCCGGGACCCTCACTGTTTCAGTGTAATATCCTCTGGGACCCTCACTGTGATAGTGTAATACCCCGGGACCCTCACTGTGACAGTGTAATACCCCCGGGACCCTCACTGTGACAGTGTAATACCCCCGGGACCCGCACTGTGACAGTATATTCCCCTGGGGTCCCTCACTCTGAAAGTGTAATACTCCCTGAGGCCGTAACTGTGACAGTGTAATAACCCTGGGACCCTCACTCTGACAGTGTAATACCCCTGGGACCCTCACTGTGACACTGTCATACCCCCCGGGTCTCTCACTGTGATAGTGTAATACACCCGGGACCCTCACTGTGACAGTGTAATACCCCTGTGACCCTCACTATGCCAGTGTAATACCCCCGCCCCCGGACTCTCACTGTGACAGTGTAATACGCCCCGGGACCCTCACTGTGACAGTAATACCCCCCGGGACCCTCACTGTGACAGTGTAATACCCCTGGGATTTTAACTGTGACAGTGTAATACCCCCCCCGGGATCCTCACGCTGATGATGTATTACCTCCTCACCCCGGGAACCACACTGTGACAGTGTAATACCCCCAGGAACCTCACTGTGACAGTGTAATACCCTCCTAGGACCCTCACTATGACAGTGTAATGCCCCCAGGAACCCTCACGCTGACAGTGTAATACTCTCTGAGGCCCTAACTGTGACAGTGTAATACCCCCCCGGGATCCTCTCGTTGTTGATGTATTACCCCCCCCCCCCCCCCCCCGGGGGATCGTCACTGTGACAGTGTAATACCAGCCAGGACCCTCGCTGTGACAGTGTAATATTCTCTGGGGCCCTAACTGTGGCAGTGTAATCCCCTAGGACCCTCACTGTGATAGTGTAATACCCCCGGCGTCCGTCATTGTGACAGTGTAATACCCTCTGGTGCCCTCACTGTGACAGTGTAATACCCTCCCAGACCCTCACTGTGACAGTGTAATACCCTCTGGGACCCTCACTATGACAGTGTCATACACCCCCAGGACCCTCACTGTGACAGAGTAATACCCCCGCCCCTGGAATATCACTGTGACAGTGTAATACCCCCCGGGACCCTCACTGTGACAGTATAATACCCCCCAGGACCCGCACTGTGACAGTGTAATGCCCCTGGGACCCTCACTGTAACAGTGTATTACCCCCCAGGACGCTCACTGCGCCAGTGTAATACTCTCTTGGACCCTCACTCTGACAGTGTAATACCCCCGGGACTTTAACTGTGACTGTGTGATACCCCCCCGGGATCCTCACGATGATGTATTACCTCCTCACCCCCGGGAACCACACTGTGACAGTGTAATACCCCCAGGAACCTCACTGTGACAGTATAATACCCTCCTAGGACCCTCACTGTGACAGTGTAATGCCCCCGGGATCTTCACTGTGACAGTGTAATACCCCCGGGACCCTCACTGTGACAGTATAATACCCTCTGGGACCCTCACTGTGACAGTGTAATACCCCCAGGACCCTCACTGTGACAGTGTAATACCACTGGGACCCTCACTGTTACACTGTAATAACCTCCGGGACCCTCACCGTGATAGTGTAATACCCCCCCCGAGACCCTCACTGTGCCAGTGTACTACTCTCTGGGACCCTCACCGTGACAGTGTAATACCCCCCCCGGGATCCTCACTGTGACAGTGTCATACACCCCGGGACCGTCACTGTGACAGTGTAATACCCCCCGGGACCGTCACTGTGACAGTGTAATACCCCCCGGGGCCCTCACTCTGACCGTGTAATATTCCCCCGGGATCCTCACGGTGATGATTTATTACCCCCTCCCCCGCAGGACCCTCGTGACACTGTAATACTCCCCCCCCCCCCCGCCCCCCAGGACACTCACAATGAAAGTGTAATACCCCCGGGACCCTCACTGTGAAAGTGTAATAACCCTGGG
This sequence comes from Carcharodon carcharias, assembly GCF_017639515.1. Classification (NCBI taxonomy): domain Eukaryota; kingdom Metazoa; phylum Chordata; class Chondrichthyes; order Lamniformes; family Lamnidae; genus Carcharodon; species Carcharodon carcharias. Next base: position 8,529,799 of record NC_054507.1, on the reverse strand, counting down.
ACCCTCACTGTGACAGTGTCATACCCCCTGGGACTCTCACTGTGACGGTGTAATACCCCTGGGACCCTCACTGTGACAGTGTAATACTCCTGGGACCCTCACTGTGACAGTGTAATGCCCCGGGGACCCTCACTGTGAAAGTGTAATACCCCCGGGACCCTCACTGCGACAGTGTAATACCCCCAGGAGCCTCACTGTGACAGGTAATACCACCCCACCCGGGATCCTCACTGTGACAGTGTAATTCTCTCCTAGGACTTTCACTGTGACAGTGTTATACCCCCTGGGACACTCACTGTGACAGTGTAATACCCCCCTGGACCCTCACTGTGACAGTGTAATACCCTCCTAGGACCTTCACTGTGACAGTGTAATACCCCCCGGGACCCTCACTGTGACAGTGTAATATCCCCCGGGACCCTCACTGTGACAGTGTAATATCCCCCGGGACCCTCACTGTGACAGTGTAATATCCCCCGGGACCCTCACTGTGACAGTGTTATATCCCCCGGGACCCTCACTGTGACAATGTAATACCCCCCGGGACCCTCACTGCAACAGTGTAATATCCCCCGGGACCCTCACTGTGACAGTGTATTCCCCCGGGGTCCCTCACTCTGAAAGTGTAATACTCCCTGAGGCCGTAACTGTGACAGTGTAATAACCCTGGGACCCTCACTCTGACAGTGTAATACCCCTGGGACCCTCACTGTGACACTGTTAAACCCCCCGGGTCTCTCACTGTGATAGTGTAATACACCCGGGACCCTCACTGTGACAGTGTAATACCCCGTGACCCTCACTATGCCAGTGTAATACCCCCGCCCCCGGACTCTCACTGTGACAGTGTAATACGCCCCGGGACCATCACTGTGACAGTAATACCCCCCGGGACTCGCACCGTGACAGTGTAATGCCCCTCGGACCCTCACTGTAACAGTGTATTACCCCCCCGGACGCTCACTACGCCAGTGTAATACTCTCTTGGACCCTCACTGTGACAGTGTAATAGCCCCCCCCCCGGGATCCTCACGTTGATGATGTATTACCTCCTCACCCCGGGAACCACACTGTGACAGTGTAATACCCCCAGGAACCTCACTGTGACAGTGTAATACCCTCCTAGGTCCCTCACTATGACAGTGTAATGCCCCCAGGAACCCTCACTCTGACAGTGTAATACTCTCTGAAGTCCTAACTGTGACAGTGTAATACCCCCCCGGGATCCTCTCGTTGTTGATGTATTACCCCCTCCCCCCCGGGGATCGTCACTGTGACAGTGTAATACCAGCCAGGACCCTCACTGTGACAGTGTAATATTCTCTGGGGCCCTAACTGTGGCAGTGTAATACCCCTAGGACCCTCACTGTGATAGTGTAATACCCCCGGGTCCGTCATTGTGACAGTGTAATACCCTCTGGTGCCCTCACTGTGACAGTGTAATACCCTCCCAGACCCTCACTGTGACAGTGTAATACCCTCTGGGACCCTCACTATGACAGAGTAATACCCCCGCCCCTGGAATATCACTGTGACAGTGTAATACCCCCCGGGACCCTCACTGTGACAGTGTAATACCCCCCGGGACCCGCACTGTGACAGTGTAATGCCCCTGGGACCCTCACTGTAACAGTGTATTACCCGCCGGGACGCTCACTGCGCCAGTGTAATACTCTCTCGGACCCTCACTCTGACAGTGTAATACCCCCGGGACTTTAACTGTGACTGTGTAATACCCCCCCGGGATCCTCATGTTGATGATGTACTACCTCCTCACCCCCGGGAACCACACTGTGACAGTGTAATACCCCCAGGAACCTCACTGTGACAGTGTAATACCCTCCTAGGACCTTCACTGTGACAGTGGCATACCCTCTGGGACCCTCACTGTGACAGTGTCATACCCTCTGGGACCCTCACTGTGACAGTGTAAATAAACCGCACGTTTGTAAGTTTGTCAAACAAGATGTTGCTTCCTGAAATCCGTGTTGGCTGCTTCTAGTATTTTTAAACAGGAATAGGCCATTTAGCCTATGAAACCTGAGAGCTGAATGACATATTCCTGGTCCTCTGTTTCCCTTCATCTGCATATCTGAAAACATCACGTCAGATTCTATATGTACGCGATGATACTCAGCACCACCTCTCTTGACCCTCTGCAATTGATTTGTCACTCTGCTTGTCTGACATCCAGTATTTGAAGAACTGAAATCAAAAACCTATCTCTGTCCCTGGCCACTGCCTGAGGCTGAACCAGATTGTTTGCAACCTTGGCATTGGGTTTAATCCTGAGCTGAGGTTCCGACTCCATACCTTGATTGCATGGCCGTCGTGATTTTGACTGAAACTTGGCTTCTCTCCTCCCCCCACGCTGATACCTCTGGAACCCCCAAAGATATAACCTTTGCCCCCTCCAATTTTTCATCTATATGCTACCCCTTTGCATGGGATCAGCTTCCACATGTACACTGACAACATCCAGCTTTACCTCACCTCTCCTGACTGCTCTACTCTTTGTTTGCTTATCTGATATCCAGTCTTGGATGAGCTGCAGTTTTCTCCAAATATGCTTTGGGAATATTGAAGCCATTGTCTTCAACCCCAAACTCCATTCCCCACGCACTGATTCCATCCCCACCTTGGCCATTATTTCAGGCTCAACCAGACCTCTTCGCCTCTTCATATTCATCCCCTCCTTAAGGCTCTAGTTAAAATGTAGCCTCTTTGACCAAGTTTGTAGCCACTCTTTCTAATATCTCCTCCATTGTCTCAGTGTCTATTTTTGTCTGATTATGTTGCTGTAAATGGCATGGGATATTTTTCTATATTAAAGGTGCTATAGCAATGCAAGTTGTCACATACAATATTTCGCCAACTGTCACTATGCCCATTCATTGACACTAATACACAGGACCTATGTGCCACTCACTTTTGAACTGTAACAGAATCCCTCACTTTTACAGCAGAATCTCACAGCACTCACTTGACTTCTCAAGAATTTTAGCATCAGTATGACACTGCGTGGTGTAATTGGGTCAGGTCTCAGGAGGGATGGTGGTTGATTCGGGCTGGGTTGGGTCGGAGGGATTATTCGTGTAATGGTTGGTCATGTCAGGTCTGGGGAGTGATTGGGGGAGTGGTTGGTTGCGGTGCTCAGTTGAGTTACGCTGGTTAATCTCTGAATTAGACCAGAGATTAAACTGTGTAACATTTCTAGGGTAAGTTTCCAGGTAAGCCCCACGCATCTGCCCCAAGTTTCTGACACTGAGCTCAGGGTTGGAGACATTTGCATAGTGTCCCAGGCTGTGCACATTGCCCCATCAGAAGTTAAACTTCCTGGGAATTCCAGCGCATGTTTGTGCACCAGGACTTCCTCAGGGTCCAGATGTGCAGCACAGACTTAAATCCAGACTTCACTGCTCTGGGCATCAGAAGATTCGGGCCAATATTTCCTTATGTTGCCTCTACTTCTATTGTGAATCTGTGTCCTCGGGTTTCTGTCACTTCTGTCACTGGAAACATTTTCTCCCTATTTATCCTATCAAACCCTTCATGATTTTGAACACTTCTGGCGAATATCCCTGTAACCTTCTCTCCTCTTAAGGAGAATAACCCCAAGCTCTCCACATAGCTTAAGTTTCTCATCACCGTACCCTCTCCGAGGCCTTGATATCCTTCCGGGAGTGTGGTGCCCAGAATTAAGCACAATACTCTAGCTGAGGCCTAAGCAGTGTCTTATGAAGGTTTAACTTCCTTGCTTTTGTACTCTATTCCTTTTACACTTTAATATATCAGGACCTTCACTCGATGTAATATAGCCATCCGTATCAAAGTGGCACTCTTAAAATATCACCATCTCAGTAGGCCACTGTGATATGCTCAGATTCTTATTTTGACAGTGATACACTGGGCTGCTTCAGTGACAATGTAGTGTACCAATTCCTTGCTGTGGACATATGATACACTGTCACAATGATGCATCCAGTACAATGCACAGGATCAGACATTGCAATTTACAGGGATTCTTATTGTGGCATTGTAACATACCAGCCCCTAGGTGTGATGCTAATTGGTCAGACAACTCACTGTGTCACTGTAATTTACTAAGTTCTCAGAAATGGAAATGCACTTGGCCCTCATTGTTTCATTAATATACTGGTTTCCTCACTGTGTTAGTTCAATATACCAGGCCACTGAGTGTAATATACTGGCACCTCCCTTTTAAACTGTACCATACCAAGCCAATCACTGTGGTACTGGGGCACTTACTTTGACAGACATCTTCCGGACAACTCACTCTGACGCCACTAATGTATCAGCCCCTCAATGTGATGCTAATATCCCAGGGCCATCACTGTAACACTGTTAAGTGCTGGGACCCTCACTGTTACCCGATAATATGCATGAAATATTCACTGTGACACTGTAATTGTTGGCTGCTCAGTATGACATTGTGATATGCCAAGACATTCACTGAGACAATGTAATATACCTAGAATCTGGAGTTTTGATGCTTTCTTTAATGTCTAATTAGTGAGCTCTTAATGGTACGGTCTGTAACATCAGTGTATAACTGAGCCAGCTATACAGACCAAGAAGGTTCCAAGTTTGATGCTTGGTCTGTGCTCAGTTGGCTGATCTCAGCCAGCCCAACATTTAAGAGCTACAATTGGCCTCAGTGCCCTGGGTTAGCAATTGGATAAATCAACCAAAGTTCCTGGCCATGATCTGCTGGAAAGCATCTGTATGTGAGGTTCAGGTGAGGATTGCATTGGGCTCTGCTGCAATGGCCCATGTAAATGAATATTTTACCAGCAGTCACAGTCCAGGATCACCCATGAAGAATCGCTGCTCCAACAAAGTTTTGAAAGGCACACACTGCCTTGGGGGTGGCACCCCAGCAAGAGGTTGCATGTCCAGTAAGGGGCGGAGAGACTTTGGCGGGGAAGAATTACTATTTTATCTGCTTCAGAGCTGGGCTGCATTCCCAGCCATTTACATGGATTAAAACACTCCAAGAGAAGTAAGCTAGGAGCAGAAATTCACAGCTTAAGTTAAAAGCTATTTTAGATCACAAGTTCTTGTACATTGCAAAAAAAAACCAAGCATTAGAAGATTCTTTCTTTGATTTCACAGGTGAGAAGCCATTCCACTGTGATGAATGTGACATGAGGTTTATTCAGAAGTACCACATGGAACGACACAAACGGACACACAGTGGGGAGAAACCATACCAGTGTGAATACTGCCTACAGGTACTGTATTATAGGAGTAGCATTAATACTGACTACGATAACTATTACAGGAGCAACCCAAATACTGACTACAACTGAGTGTATCACAAGAACAGTGTAAATACTGACAATAAGCTTTTGTATTGTAGGAACTAAATTAATACTTAGTACAAGTTTCTGTATTACAGGACCAATGTGACTACAAGTGACTATTATAGGAGCAGTATTAATACTGATTACAAGGGACTCTATTACAGGGGCAGCGTTAATTGTTACAATCCCCGTAGAGACGGATAACTTTTTAAAAGAGATGAATTTCCCCAATACAGTAGACAAGATTTCGCTTTTTAAGATGTTTACTGTAACACAAACTAAAATTAACATAGTTCAAACATTAATCAACAGGCAACTAATAAATGAAACTAAAGAAAAGGCTCTTTCGCATTAACTAACACAACCGAGATATGTCTTATGCAACAATTTTACTTTACAGCGCCTTTCTGGTGGATAAGTAGCATGAAAGGAACTGTCCCAAAGTCAGTCTCAACTCTCCAGCAGAGGTTCACTTCTCCCCACCACACCAGGTTAAAACATCCAGTGTCCTTCAACAATCGTTCCTCTCTGCCCAAGTTTTGCCAGATAAGATTATCACCGGCAAGGCACACTTTGACGACTCCCTGTTCCTTGTATATTCAAGAACACAGTCTCTTCTGTTCCTTTCCTTTTGAACAAAAAGCAAACTCTTAAAAGCATCCTGTTTGGTCGTTAACACAAAACAGTTCTCCCTGCTTTTCCAAGCAGTAGCTTCTTTGTTCCTGTGTCTCAAATGTAGCTATACTTTTTCTGTGAGATACTGAAAAAGGTGTTAAAACTTCCACCCCACCTCAGTGTGTTTCTATTTGAGTTTCTCTCCCCATGTCAACCAGATCACATGGGCTCTGCAAACTGAGGTGTTTATCAGGAATTTGCCCCCCTTCCACCCCACCATCTCTCCCCCCCACTTTTATTCAGAAGTTGTGTCCTACCTTATGGTAAAGCACTTGAAAACATAATTGTCTCGTAAAGTTCAGCATTCGTGACATTACATTGACTACAAACAAGCAGGAGCAGTATTAACATTGACTACAAGTGACTGAATTACAACAACATCAAATATTCACATAGTACCCTTAACATAATGAACTTCCCAAGGTGATTCACAGAATCTCAGAGTGCAGAAGAGGCCCTTCGGCCTATTGAGTCTGCACCAACACGTGAGAAACACCTGACCTACCTACCATCTACCAGCACTTGCCCCAAAGCCTTGCATGTTATGATGTGCCAAGTGCTCATCCAGGTACTTTTTAAAGGATGTGAGGCAACCCGCCTCCACCACCCTCCCAGGCAGTGCATTCCAGACAGTCTCCACCCTCTGGGTAAAAAAGTTTTTCCTCACATCCCCCCCTAAGCCTCCTGCCCCTCACCTTGAACTTATGTCCCCTCGTGACTGACCCTTCAACTAAGGGGAACAGCTGCTCCCTATCCACCCTGTCCATGCCCCTCATAATCTTGTACACCTCGATCAGGTCACCCCTCAGTCTTCTCTGCTCCAATGAAAACAGCCCAAGTCTATCCAACCTCTCTTCATAACTTAAATGTTTCATCCCAAGCAACATCCTGGTGAATCTCCTCTGCACCCCCTCCAGTACAAGCCACCACACGCCCCCCAAACCCCCAAAAGCAGATTCATTGGTCAATTATCTCAGTAGGCGGTATATAAATCGAGGTTCCGTCATAATCGCAGCTACAATGAAAGTACTGCCACTATCTGTCCAGTTGCATAGTGAATATTACCTATAGGCAATAACTACCATTCCAAATAATGTCTACAGGCCCTATGTTATTAAAGCAATGTGAATACTACCTTTGAGGAGCAGTGTGAATGCTGCCTAAACATACTTCATTACAAGACCAATGGCAATCCTGCCCACAAACAATGAGCAGTATGAGTACTGTCTGAAGCTACTAGGCTATAGTGCAGTATTCACTGCCTAAAGGTACTGTATTACACCAAGATGAAGTCTGTGTATTATAGGAGCATCCATCCTAGAGTATTGTACTACAGGAGCTCGGAATACTGTCTAATGATACTGTATTAGAAGATCAGGATGAAAACTGCCTGAACAAACTGTATTGTAGGAAAATGTGAAAACTACCAACATGTAGTATTACATGCATTTTGAATATTACCTTCAGGTCCTGCATTACAGGAGCAATGCAAATAGCACCCACAGGCCTTGTATTACACTACAGGTTCTGTATTACAGGAGCAATGCAAATAGCACCCACAGGCCTTGTATTACACTACAGGTCCTGTATTACAGGAGCAAAGCAAATAGCACCCACAGGCCTTGTATTACACTGCAGGTCCTGTATTACAGGAGCAATGCAAATAGCACCCACAGGCCTTGTATTACACTACAGGCCCTGTATTACAGGAGCAATGCAAATAGCACCCACAGGCCTTGTATTACACTACAGGCCCTGTATTACAGGAGCAATGCAAATAGCACCCACAGGCCTTGTATTACACTACAGGTCCTGTATTACAGGAACAATGCAAATAGCACCCACAGGCCTTGTATTACACTACAGGTCCTGTATTACAGGAGCCATGTAAATACTGCCTACAGTTTCTCAAATTCAGAAGCGATACACATAATGTCAATAATTACAGGCACGAAACAAGTATTGCCTTGCAGGCATTATATTACAGGAGTAAGCTGAATACTACCTTAACTATTGTATTAAAAGTGATGTGAATACTGCTCAAAGTCCTGTATTGCAGAAGTAATTAGAGTAATGCTGACAGATCTTACATTATAAATGGAATGCAATTAGTAGTGATATCACTACTAGATTAATGCAATTATGTGAAAAGTGCCCACATCACAAATATTTCTACAGGTCCTGCATTACAGACACACTTACATTGTATTGTACCACTAATGTGCTTAACTATCTATGTGACAGCATTAGAAGTGTAATGTGAAAACTGCCTACTTAAGCTACCACAGGAGAAATGTGCAGATTGCCTCCAGGATCTGTATTACAGCAGCAATGCACATACTGCCCATACATCCTTTATTACAGCAGCAATGCAATATTGTCCAAAGGTTCAGTATTACAGCTGCAATGCAACTATTGTCCAAAGGTCCTGTATTAAAGCAGCAATGCAAACATTGCCCAAAGGTTTTGCATTACAGCAGCAGTCCAGATATTGCTTGAAGGTTCTGCGTTACAGCAACAATGCAAGTTTTGTACAAAGGTTCTGTTTTACAGTAGCAATGCAAATATTGCGGCAAGGTTCTGTATTACAGCAGCAATGCAAATATTGCCCAAAAGTATAATATTACAGTAGCAATGCAAATTTAATGCAAATATATAGTATTGCAGCAACAGTGCAAATATTGCCAAAAGCTGCTGTATTACACCAGCAATGCAAATATTTCTGAAAGCTCCTATATTGCAGCATGAATACAAACATTGTCAAATGGTTCTGTCTTATAGCAGTAATACAAATATTGCAGAATGGGTCTATATTGCAGCAGCAATGCAAATATTGCTCAAAGCTCCTGTATTGCAACATCAGTGCAAATATTGACCTAAGGTCCTGTATTGCAGTTGCAATGCAAACATTGCCTAAATGTCCTGTATTACAAATATTACCCAAAGGTCCTATATTGTAGCAGCAATTAATGTATTGCGCAAACACACTATTATAGCAGCAATGGAAGTGTTGCCCAAAGGTGCTGTTTTGCAGCAACTACTGGTGAAAGGTTCTGCAATACAGCAATAGTACAAGTATCAGGCAAAGATCCTACATTACAGCAGCAGTGCAAATATTCCCAATAGGTATTATATTACAGCAGCAAAGCAAATAATGCCCAAAGCTCCTGTATCACAGCAGCAATGCAAGCATTACCCAAGGTTTCTGTTTTACAGCAGCAATGCAAATATTGCCAAAAGGTTCTGCATTATGGCAGAAATGCAAATATTGCTGAAAGGGCTTGTATTACAATACCAATGCAAACATTGCCCAAAGGTACAGTATTACAACAGCAATGCAAATACTGTCCAAGTGCCTGTATTACAGCAACAATGCAAATATTGCTGAAAGCTACTGTATTGCAACAGAAATGCATATATTGTCCAAATGTACAGTATCACAGCAGCAATGCAAGTATTGTCCAAAGGTCCTGCATTGCGGCAGCAATATAAATACTGCCCAAAGGTTCGGTATTAGAACACCAGTGCAAATATTGCCCAAAGGTACAGTGTTACAGGAGTAATGCAATTAATGCTCAGAGGTCCTATAGTATGACGACGATGCAATTGTTGCCTAAAGGTTCTATATTGCTCAAAGCTCCTGTATTGCAACAGCAGTGCAAATATTGCGGAAAGGTACCGTATTGCAACAGCAGTGCAAATCTTGTGGAAAGGTACTGTATTACAACAGCATTGCAAATATCGCCAAAAGGTTCTGTATTGCAGCGGTAATGCAAATATTTCCTAAAGCTCCCATATTACAGCAGTAATGCACTTGTTGCCTAAAGTTACAGCACCGGTGCATATATTGCCCAAAGATTCTGTATCACAGCAGCAATGCAAATATTGCCCAAAGGTGTTATATTGCAGCAACAATTAATGTATTGTCCAACGGTACAGTATTACAGGAGTATTGAGTCTATAGGTAGAGTATCTATAGTTAAATCCGAGTAATCCTTGCAGATAGTGTATTACAAGAGCTGTGTAAACATTGCCAACAGGTACTACCTATTGATACCAGATTTCAAGCGCAATTTGAATATTGGCTAAGGATACTGTATTCCATCATCAATTTGAATAAGGCCTTTAGTGCTATTTTAAAGAAGCATTGTGCCTGCTGCCTACAGGCACTCTATTATTGTAATTGTGTGAATAATCCTTACAGTGCTAGATTACAGGGTAAATACTGCCTACAGGATCTGTATTGCAGCACTAGTCTGAACAGCCTTTGCAATACTGTATTACAGGATTTTTGTAAATTTTGCCTACAGTTATTGTATCGAAGGAGTATTGAAAATACTGCCTAAAGGTACTAAAATACAGCTACAATGTGATTGTTCCTGTAAAATAGGCGATATAGGCACAATGTGAATGCTGCCTATAAGGGATATATTTTAGGCGCAATATGAATATTGTGTAAAGATACTGTGTTTCACCAGTAATGTGAATACTATCAACAGGTATTTTACTATAGATACAGTGTGAACACCACCTACAGTTACTTTAACAGGAGAAGCGTGACTTGAGCCTGCAGGGCTGTATTACATGTAGGCAATCCTTAGTGACAATGGTCCTTTGCATCCCATAAGGCATTACTTCTGAAAACTGACCATGCTAAATGTAAGTGACTTTTTCAGCAATATCAAGGATACAAGCTGGTTCAGTGTGATGCCCCATTCATTTTGCTTTATCTTTGAGTGGTTGTTTAGCCACACATTGTCTCTTAGATTGGGTTGCTTTTGGCTTTCCTTAGCACATGGCTGTGATCAAAATGACAGTTGGGGGGCACTGTTAAACACAGTTATGATGTCTGGCACTCAAACTGAAGCCTTTCAGTCAATGGTTATATCCTAACTGGCATTGAGTATCCTGACAAATGCTGTATCTGAACTGTTTGAACCCATACGTTTGTGTTGGAGAGAAGGAGTGTAGAATCATAGAATGGTTACAGCACAGAAGGAGACCATTCAGCCCAGAATGTCTGTGCTGGCTCTCTGAAGGAGCAATTCATCTGGTGCCACTCTCCCACCTTCTCCCTGTAGTCCTGCATGTTCTTCCTTTGAGATAGTAATCCAGTTCCCTTTTGAAAGCCTCGATTTAAAAAAGAACTTGCATCCACCACAACCTCAGGCAGTGCATTCCAGATCCTAACCACTCACTGAAAAAGTGAAAAAGTAGCTCCTCGTGTCTCCATGCTTGTTTTTGCCAGTTAACCTTATTTCTGTGCCTCTGGTTCTCATCCTTCCACCAATGGGAGCTGTTTCTCCCTATCTACTCTGTCCAGACCCTTCCTGATTTTGAATACCTCTATCAATTCTCCTCCTCTTCTTCAAGGAAAACTGTCCCAATTTTTCCAATCTATCCATGTAACTGAAGTTCCTCATCCCTGGAACCATTCTTATGAATCTTTTCTGCATCCTCTAACACCTTCACATCCTTCCCAAAGTGTGGTGCCCAGAACTGGACCCAATACTCCAGTAGAGACTGAACCAGTGTTTTATACAAGTTTAACATATCCTTGTTCTTGTACTCTGTGCCTATTAATAAAGCCTAGAATACTGTATGCTTTATTAACCACTCTCTCAACCTGTCCTACCACCTCCAATGATTTATGCACGTATGTACCCAGGTCCCTCTGCTCCTGCACCCCCTTTAGAATTGTAGCCTTTATGTTGTATTGTCTCTCTGCGTTCTTCCTACCAAAATGTATCACTTCACACTTCTTTGCATTAAATTTCATCTGCCACTTGTCCATCCATTCCACCAACCTGTCTATGTCCTTTTGAAGTTGTACATTATCCTCCTCACAGTTCACAATATTTCCAAGTTTTGTATCATCCACAAATTTTGAAATTGTGCCCTGTACACCAAGGCCTGGGCTATTAATACATATCAGGAAGAGTAGGGGTTCTACACTGACCCCTGGGAAACATCACTTTGTCCAGTCTGAATGACAGCCATTAACCACTACTTTTTGTTTCCTGTCACTCAGCTAATTTCGTATTCATGTTGCTGCTCTCCCCTTTATTCCATGAGCTCTAACTTTATTCACAGGTCTATTGTGTGGCACTGTATCAAATGCCTTTTGGAAATCCATGTACACCACATCAACAGCATTACTCTCATCAACCTTCTGTTACCTCATCAAAAAACTCAAGTTAGTTGAACAAATTTGCCCTTGAGAAACCCATGCTAGCTTTCCTTCATTAACCCACTTTTGCCCAAGTGACTGTTAATTTTGTCCCAAATTATCATTTCTAGAAGCTTCCCCATCATCAAGGTTAAACTGACTGGCCTATAGGTGCTGGGCTTATCTCTACACTATTTCTTGAACACGGGTGTAACATTTGCAATTCTCCAGTCCTCTGACACCATCCCTGAGCTGCAGGGTGACCACATCCATAAACATGCTACCCACGAAGCTCTCAACTTCACGGATGAACTACAGTGATACCAGATACTGCTCAAGCTCCCAAACCTGGAGTTCAAGTTGCTGCAACTGACGACACTTCCTGCAAATATGGCTATCCACGACATAGAAAGGTTCCCGGGAGCTGCCTGGGTGCAATCGAGAGGTCAGAGCAGCCATTACTCTTATCGATTAGATAATAAACCTTATTACTACTAATAAGCCTTGCTACTTAAAAAAAGAAATACCAGCTACTCACTTCCCTTCTGTTGGTGTCACTTAAATAAAGGGAAGTTATTTGAATGTTTTACTTAACCCGTATTTTTTTTTAAGATTATATTTTTAATTTCCCAGCTCCTTAGACTAACTCCCTAACTTTGGAGATAGGGAAACAAAGCTACAATACTCGCTAATCAATTCACAGCCTTCCTGTCATGTCACAGTTTGATTTTTTGTCTCATATTTTCAAACTGTGTGCGCCCAGGTCTGCCCCAGCTGCTGACTCACGCCATTTAAGGTAAGTAAGAAAGTTATTATGTAATTTAAAAGTACCAAGAACATAACTTAACATTTCCTTAGTAAAAGTCTAATTTTAATTGAAGCCCAACATGCAAGAGTGGCCTCGAGGCAAGGAGAGCATACAGTGAGAAGAAGCTCCATTCATCCTGGAGTGGTTCTAAATATTGCATTGGAGCCCATGATTCAAGAGCAACCTTGGAGGCTATCCAGTGCCTCATACTCTGCCACAATGCATCACCAGCTATATGTGCAACACACATAGCCAGTAACATATTTCCTTGATGTGACCAACTTTGTATTTGCATGATTTGAAAATGGATGTTTTACTTGAAAATATGTTGGCCAAATTGAATGGGAGGAAACGGATTACAGCAAAATTATTTGATTCGCAACTTCTACATTTGTGATGCATTGAGCTTTGATTCTAAGGTGACATTATGAATTTGTTCACTTCTTCTCCAAGCTTAATGAGAGTAATTGCATCTTAGCTAAGCTACTGTGGGGCTGTCGGTGTTCCGAGAACTCTACGCCATCAGGAATCAGCACTTTCAGAAGATAAAGAGAACTTGAGCAATAAAATGCTATATGCAGTAATTAAAATTCTCTATTGACAGAATCTCCATAAAGTATAAAACTAAATGACTGGGAGATGGCAAAATGATTTATGGGTGAATAAACTCTTGCTACATTTCTCCTCAGTATTAATTCAGGCTATTGTACTGAAGTAAAATGATGGGAAGTATTTCTAATGCAAAAATGCAACAGTGAAAATTAGAAAATCAAAATTTTGCTGAGGCTAAAAACCTGAAATGAAAGCAGAAAATGCTCAGCAGGTCAGGCTGCATCTGTGGAGAGAGACAGTTAATGGGCAGGATTTTCCAGCCCCACCCACAGCAGGTCTGCCACAACAGGGACAGAAGATCCCGGGCAATGTTTCAGGACCTGAAACGTTAACTCTGTTTCTGTCTACAGATGCTGCCTGATCTGCTGAGTATTTCCAGCGTTTTCTATATTAATGAAATGGGAATATGGGTATGAATGAGATCAGTAGTGAACAAATGGCTTTATTCATTTAACTCCACCTTAAAATTTTCTTTCCTCTTCTAAAGTTGCTGGACTGTTGTATAGAATCTACAGTGCAGAGAAAAGTAGGCTATTCACCCCACTAGTCTGTGCTTCACACAAGCCTCCTTCCATTCTAATTACCTCTTCCCACCCTGCCTCCACATCTTTGCTGGTGTACAATTCCACAAATGCCAGAAGCTGTTTGCTGAAGTTAACATTGTCATGTGGGAACCCAGACAGGGAGTGTTGGCAGAATATTTGAAAGTGGAAGGTATCACTTCAAGCCACCACCCCCCACCACCGTCAGCAGCTGATATTTGTGTGCCACATCCAGCACCAGTCACTGGAAGGAAAACAAGAGCAGGATCCTTGATTCATTTCCACCCCCCCCCCCCCCCCCCCCCCCCCCCCACCCGCCAATCAAGTAGCACTGGGGTTAAGACAAATTGTTGTAGTGCTTGTGCTAACCGCTTAGACCAGTTAACTCATTAGAGAATAGAGATCAGAACATGGACTCAAGTGGTCTGGATGATTCAGTGACACATCAGGCAGTGCAGTTACTAACTGAGCCGTCTAGGCAACACACATGGAGGCGTTGGGGGGTCTTGTCCACTGTGTCATCTATTTTTGGGAGAACTCACCAAATTAAGTGCCACTCAGGCACTTGACGGGCCAGTGGTGGGCCTTTCCTGGGATCAAGGAGCCTGGGGGTGAAGTCCTGCCCACAGAGAGCTGCTGGCCAATAAGGCTGGCTGCTCTATTGAACAGCAGCGCCAGCTGGCAGGCAGTGGTTGCTGCTGGCATGATAACAACCCGAGGCCCAGGATCGTGGTTGGAACCAGGTATACAGGTGAGTGATGGTGAGAGGGGGTTTGTGGTTGGGGGTTGTGGGGGAGGGGTGTTAGGGGGCTCAGCAGCAAGGGCAGGAGCTTGGCTCTTAGCAGGACCCTCCCCCATCCTGATGCCAGGTCCTTTGATCAGCCACTGAATGCCTTTGAATGAGGGATTTCCCCCACCACCACTACCACTCTTCCCCCCTCCCCGAGCCGGCAAGCAACCCTGCATAGGTTTTCTTTTCATGCTCCCAACATGGCAAGCCTCCTACCCATGGCAGCAGGATGAGACCCTTAGGTGAGCATTAATTATTTAAGGGCCTCAATTGGCAATGGGACAGGAAGACCATTCATGGGTCTTCTCATCATGGGCTTGGTCAGGATGGAGGTGGGAAGGTGCTAGAGTCCCCATCTGCCACCTTCCTACCTGATTCAATGCCTCCCCCCCCCCATCAAACCCACCATAGGGGAGGGCATTAAATTCCACCCATGGTCTTCTACATGGAGGCATTCACACTAGTTCTAATGTTCCAACATTGTGCTACCAGGAGGGATCCTTCTCAATCTGAAGTTCATGTCAAATTCAGGTGCATTTGCTAAATCATTGACCATTTCATTGGCATAAATGCTTAAATTTACCAGTGAATGAGGCTCCTTGCTGGAAGCACAAAGTCAAAAAATTACACCTAGCGATTGATTTGTAACTTGCCACCAGACAGGAAGTTGACTGCAGTGGGTGTGATGCCCATTTTTAGATGAATTGTGCAGGTTGGGGTGTGAAACAGGCATCCTGTCCATTGTCACCTATTTCCCACCCTGGGGGAGCAATTAAATTCAGCCCCTAGTCTTATTACATCTCAGAAATTGTCATTGTTCCACATCTGCTGTTATAAAGTGGAATAATAAGCAACTGACATTCAAAAATGCATGAGTCCGCAATCAATGTCATTTGTTGAAAGGTGTTAAATTGTGTAGGTTTTAGCACATGATGGTGCAATCTTTAGCTTTGCCTCATACCAAATCTGTCTTTAACATGCCAGTGGCCAAAATCAAAGCACACCTTCTTGTCCATAGTTGCTTTAATCATAAACTAATAGCAATATTGACTTATTAATTCTCTCTAATGCGTTTCCTTGCAGTATTTTTCTAGAACTGATCGTTTGCTTAAACACAGAAGAATGTGCCATGAAAATCAAGGGAAAACTCCTGGCAAAAACCCAGCTATGAAAACTGAGCCAATTATACTCGCAATCAATGCAGAAAACAGATTCCTGTCACCCCCAAAAGACATCATCAATCCAAGGAAAAAGGTCAAAACTGCAGAGAAGCCAGCACTGGTGACTTCTGATAAAGAGGAGACTGGTAACCCAGCAGAGGTTAAAATGGATAAGGGTGATTGTGTAGAATATTATACCAGCAACTTGAAGGTGAAGGATGAGTATAAAGTGGAGCAATGCTCACTTGTGATTGCACAGTCTTCACACAGTAATGATCACCTAGGGGAAGCATATCAGAATCAGATGAACTTGCATCCAACAAAGCTTGTTCTGAAGAAGGTAGTAAGCTCAAAGAAAAGTCAAAAGACAGCAGAAGAGTTGAATCAGACCTTACCTGTTTCTGCCAACTTTGATGCCACGAAAGTCAACAAATATACCTACGCTATGATAGACAACCCTGACCTTCTGGCCATGGAGGGTCATAGTGCTGATCAGGGTCAAGATGCTTCACGCAAACCAGGTGGCAGCAACAGCAACTATGATGATGCAATGCAGTTTGTAAAGAAGAAGCGATTCTTGCAAGGGACTAGCAGCACCAGCAGAGAGTATGCCTTAACTGTGGGCCAGATCCCAATCCAACCAGCTGTAACACAGGCAGCCAACACTAATGTTGGGGAAAACAGTGGTAGCACATCTATGCTGGTGCAGCCCAATAACACTGAGCCGAAAAGCAGTCAGGACAAAAGCGGAATTCCTGATGAAGTTTTGCAGACTCTGTTGGACCACTACACCAACAAGGCAAACGGGCAGGTTCCGTTTTCTGTCAGTGATACCCAAGTCACTTCAAATATAACTGTGAGCTCTACAGATATCACTAACGTGCCTCCATCAGAGCGAGTCAATGAGAGTTCCCAGCCAGCAGCCACAGACAACATTAACATGCTCCATGAATATTCAAAGTTCCTCCAACAAGCTTTGGAAAGGACTTGCCACAATGATAGCTACTCGACTGAGCAAGGGCTTGCATACGAGACTGAAACTCACCCCCTAACTGGAAGCCTTCCGGTGCAGCCTCTGTTTTCTACTCTAGAGCGACAGGTTTTTGCCACCATGGTTACACAGCACGGCTTCAGACCTGAAGTGGGCTCCCCATTGAGGTTACCATCGCAAAAGTCTCAGTACAGTTTATTAGCTGGTGAATCTCAGCATCCTTTTGCTTTCATACCAACTGTAACTAGCAGCAACAGCATCTCTACGCCGCCAGATTTCATAGAGCAGGCTAATACACAGAAGAAGCAAGAGGAACCCCCAGGTCATCGCAATCACCAAATGGACACATTTGGTCAAGACTCTAGATTCTCAGCTACTGGAGGAGAAATGACCCCGTCATTCAACAACAGTACCAGTGGACAGGTGAACCTAAGGATCCGACAAGGCAGCTCAGACTTCTCTGAGTTTTCTTTGGTAAACGTGCCAGAGGGCAGGGATCAAATGAGTGCCTCACCAGATGCCGCAGGGGGCCAAGCCTTTAGGTGAAAAGATTTGGTCATAAAACTTGGGATCATAATACATGCATTGCTGTTTTTGAATTGCTCAACAAAGAAAACCTTATCAAACATTTTTTTTAATTTTTAGAGAAAAAAATATTAGTGATTTTACCAGAAGGGTATTGTGGAGCCCAGTACTGTTGCATATTTCCCTTCCCCATTGATACATGTTTGCAAGCTGACACTGAAAGAGGATATTGATCTTCTCTGCGCATGCCTCTCTCCAAGCTCTCTCTATTTCTGTTTTATCTACTCACCATAAATATTTGTCTGCCAGTAAAGAGAGCTGATAGCAAGATGACCCTGAGACTGGCATTGATACAGTTACAATAACGATATCAAAACTGGCATTTATTCAGTTGCAGTAATTACCTGGATCATGGCATTTCAATTGATCACATAGTTACTCTGATACTGGCGCTAGAACGGATCCAATTATTATCTCATTACAGTATATGTAAAGTTCAAATAAGTGCCCTGTTACTGACGTTAACACATCTAATAGTAACCGTAATACTACTATTTAATTACATGTCAATTACCCAGATATCATCATTATGCAATTCCAGTTAATACTCTGATAACTGGCATTGATACAGATGCATTAATTACCCCCTTTTACTTCATTCATGAGATGTAGGCATCCTGATAAGGTCAGCACTTATTGCCCATCATCAGTTGCCCTTGCGAAGGTTGTAATGAGATGCCTTCTTGAATACAATTAAGTGGCTTGCTAGGCCATTTCAGAGGGCAGTTAAGAATCAACCACATTTCTGTGGGCCTGGAGTTGCATATAGGACAAGCCGGGTAAGGATGGCAGATTTCCTTCTCTAAAGATGTTAGTAAACCAGATGAGTTTTTTCATTAATCTGGTAGTTGAATAGTCACCATTACTGACACTAGATTTTTATTCCAGATTTTGTTTAATCCCCAGTTGCCATAGTGGGAGTTGAACTTGTCTCTGGATCATTAATCCAGGCCTCTGAACTACTAGTCCAGTAACATAACCTTAATGCTACTGTACCCATCTTAACTAATACGAGAAAGTATCCATTAATTACCCTGAAGTGATCATTGGTACAATTTCAATGATTACCCTGAAACTGACATTATTCAGAGAATCAATAAAAGAATTACATGGGAGGCCATTCAACCCATCTTGCCTCTATCAGCTCTTTTAAATTCTAATGACCTCTCCCTTTCTGTTTTGGTGATTATCTTAAATTTGTAACTTCTACTTACCAACAAACGTGCCAGTTGAAATAGTTTTTTCTACTTATCTATAATTGACTGCCTCTATCAAAGTTCTTTGAAACTTTATCTGTTCCCATGAAAAGAGTCCTAATTTTTTTGGTCTGTCCTAATAACTGAAGCCTTTCAATCTTGTTATCATAATGAACCTCTTCTGCACCTTGACCTCCTTCCTAACATGGTGTTTCCAAAACTATATATAATGGTGTTTCTAATGGCCTAACCAGCGACCTGTATGGATATAGCATTACATCTTTGTACTCCATACTCCTGTTTATAAAATCTTACATTTATGTACCTGAAATCTTCAGTCTCAAATCCCTTCAAAATTTTGCCATTTAGTGTATATTCTCTCTCCTTATTCTTCCACCCAGTGTGTGTCACTTCGCATTTCCCCACATTAAATTTTATCTAACAGCTATCTGCCAAATCTACTAATGAGTCTGAAGTCATTAACTACCCTCTCCACAGTTAACTTGTATGCCCTCAGTTTTTGTATTATCTACAAATTTGTGCCCCTCTACCCAAGTCCATGTCGTACATGTATAATGAGAGGAACATTGGTCCCAACACTGACCATTGATGAACACCATTGCTTGCATGCCTCCAGGTAGTAAAACATTCATTAATACTAATCTCTGTTTTCTGCTCTTTAACCAATTTCCTATCCATGCTGCCTCACTCCCACTAATACCACAGGGCTAATCTTCGACTTGCTGCATCATAGTAAGCCTGACATTGCAGATTAGTCACCAGTGATAGAAGTCTCCAATTTATATTCCTATGGATTTAATCTACCCCAACCTCCACTCTTCTTAATTTAGTCAACAAGCTTCTCTTGTGCCATATTATTGTTTGCCTTTTGAAAATCAATGTACTAAGCACCCGCTGCATGTCCTTTGTCAAATCCTTCCATCCTTTCCTGAAATCTCTCAACGTGACTCGCATTTTAAGCATCCATGTAATCTAAATAATCCCTTGCCTTTCCAGATGAGTCTTAAGTTTAACATGTGCTATGAACTCTAGAAGCTGATCCACAAATATTAGGCTGTTATGTTTATATTATCTGTGTCATCCCTTCCACTCCTTTGTCAACCCTAAACCTAAAGACCTAGATTCCAAAATGACTGGAAAACTGTCAGAGCTTCTGCTCTTCCTTTTGACATGCCAGAGTATTCTAGAGTGCACACATCAGGGTTTTCTGGATTGGGTTTCACCTTTTTTTAAAAAATACTACTTCCTTAAGCATATTTATCATATCTAATAATGATGTTGGCATGAATAAGCTGCAATTACTCTGATATTGACATTGATAACTCCAATTATTACAGTGATATTGCCATTTATATCCCATACAATAATTACCATGATATTAGCATTGATGCCCCTCCAATACTTACCTCAATATTGGCATAGATTCACCTCCAATAATTATCCTGACACTGCAATTGATACCCTCTCCAAAATTACCTCAATATTGGCAATGATACCCCTCCAACAATTGCCCTAGTACTGATATTTATGCCCCTCCAATAATTACCTTGATATTGACATTGATACCACTACAATTCTTACCCATGTAGTAATTACCCTGACACTGGCAATGCTACCCCTCCAATAATTACTCTGATATTGGCATTGATACCTCTCCAATAATTACCCTGATATTGGCATTGATACTCCTCCAATAATTACTCTGACACTGGCATTGATACCTCTCCAAGAATTACCCTGATATTGGCATTGATACTCCTCCAATAATTACTCTGATATTGGCATTGATACCTCTCCAATAATTACCCTGATATTGGCATTGATACTCCTCCAATAATTACCCTGATACTGGCAACGATGCCTCTCCAATAATTACCCTGATATTGGCAACGATACCTCCTCAATAATTAACCTGATATTGGCATTGATGCTCCTCCAGTAATTACCCCAACAATGCCATTGATACCACTCCAATACTTACCTTGATATTGATTCACCTCTAACACTCACCCTGATAGTGGCAATGATACTGCTCCAATAATCACCCTGATCCTGGCATTAATACCCCTCCAATAATCACCCTGATACTGGCATTGATATCCCTCCAATAATCACCCTGATGTTGGCATTCATACCCCTCCAATAATTACCCCAACACTGCCATTGATGCAACTCCAATCATTCCCTTGATAGTGATTCACTTCCAATAATTACCCTGGCAATGATACCCCTCCATTAATCACCCTAATTATGGCAGTGATACCCCTCCAATTTAACCTCATACTGGCAATGATGCCCCTCCATTAATCACCGTTATACTGGCAATGATACCCCTCCAATCATCACCCTGATACTGGCATTGACACCCCTCCAATACTCACCCTGGTAGTGGCAATGATACTGCTCCAATAAGAACCCTGATCCTGGTATTGATACCCCTCCAATAATCACCCTGATACTGGCAGTGATATCCCTCCAATAATTACCCTGATACTAGCATTGATACGTCTCCAATAATCACCCTGATACTGGCATTGATATCCTTCCAATAATCACCCTGATAGTGGTATTGATACACCACCAATAATCACCCTGATACTGGTATTGATACCCCTCCTATAATCGCCCTGATACTGGCATTGATACCCCTCCAATAATCACCCTGATACTGGTATTGACACCCCTCCAATAATTACCCCAACACTGCCATTGATACAACTCCAATACCTGACATCGGCATTGACACTTTACCAATAATTATCCTGATATTGCCATTGATGTTCTTCTGATGGTTACCCTGATATTGGCATTGGTACCCCGCTGATAATTACCCTAATACTGGCATTGATACCCCTCCAGTAAATGCCCTGAAATTGTAACTGATACCCTTCCAATAATTAGCCTGTTTTGCCATTCATACCCCTGCAATAATTAGCCTCACATTGCCATTGATACCTCTCCAATAATTCCCCCACTCTGCCATTAATACTTCGCTAATAATTACCCTGACATTGGCATTGATACCCTTCTAGTAATTAGCCTGACACTGCCATGGATACTCCTCCATTAATGACCCAGATATTGGCATTGATGTGCCTCCAATAACTGTTCTAATATTTGCATTGCTACCCCTCCAATAATTACCTTGATATTAGTATTTATACACTTCCAATAATTACCGTACAATGCAATTAATAGTTCTCCATTAATTCCCCCTACACTGCCATTGATACCCCTTGATTAATTTCCTAAACCCTGCCATTGATTTCCAATGACTTCTTGATATTAGTATCGACAACCATCCAATAATTAGCCTGGCACTGCCATTGATAGCCCTCCATTAATAACAGATATTGGCATTGATGGGCCTTGAATAATTGCCCTAATATTGGCAATGATACCCGTCCAGTAATTATCTCTATTAGTATTGATACACATCCAATAATCACCCACCATTGCCTTTGATACCCCTCGATTAATTTCCCCCAACACTACCATTGATATCCCTCCAATGATCACCTTGTGATTATCAATACTCCTCTAATAATTAACCTGACATTGCCATTGATACCCCTCCAATACTTACCTAGATATTGGCATTGATTTGTCTCAAATAATTGCCCTGATATTGGCATTGTTACCCTTCCAACTGTGATATTGACATTGATTCACCTCCAATAATTGCCCTGATATTAGTATGGATACCGTTCCAATAATTACCTCAGTATTAGCTTTGATATCCTCCAATAATTACCTCAGTATTAGCTTTGATATCCTCCAATAATTACCTAGATATTAGCATTTAATTACCCTGATATTGTTATTTATTCCCCTGCAATAATTACTCCAGCATTGCCATTTATACCCCTCCTGATATTGGCATTGATACCTCTCCAATAGTTACCTTATTTTTCCCTTCTGATAATTACCCTGTTACTAATATGGATACCCCAATCAATAACCTGATACCGGTATTGTTACCACTCCAATAATTATCCTGATATTTCTATTGCTACTTCTCCAATAATTATCCTAATATTTCCATTGATATCCCTCCAATAGTTATCCTGATATTCTATTGCTATTCCTCCAATAATTACCCTGATACCCCTCCAATAATTACCCTGATATTTGCATTGATATTCCTCCAAGAAATTATCCAGATAGTTCCATTGATACCTGTCCGATAATTACCCTGATATTTACATTGATATTTCTCCAATAATTATAGGAACAGACAAAATAGGAGCAGAAGTACGCCATTCGGCCCCTTGAGCCTGCTCTGCCATTTGATAAGATCATGGCTGATCTGTTTGTGTTTCAAATTCTGCATTCCCATCTACCCCCGATAACCTTAGATTCTTGTTAGACAAGGGAATCAATCTACCCTGCCTTAAAAATATTTACTGACCCCGTCTCCACCACCTTCTGAGGCAGAGAGTTCCAAAGTCACACAACCCTCTGAGAGAAAATTTCTCTTCATCTCTGTCCTAAAAGGGCGACCCCTAATTTTAAAACAGTGCCCCCTAGTTCTGGACTCACCCACAAGAGGAAACATCCTTTCCATGTCCACCTTGTCAAGGCCGTTCAGGATCTTATATACTTCAATCAAATCACCCCTCACTCTTCTAAACTCCAGTGGAAACAAGCCCAGTCTGTCCAACCTTTTCTCATAAGACAACCCGCTCATTCCAGGTATCAATCTAGTAAACCTCATCTGAACCACCCCCAACACATTTACATCCTTCCTTAAATAAGGAGGCCAAAACTGCATACAGGATTCAAGCTGTGGTCTTACCAATGCCCTGTATAACTGAAGCATAACATCCTTACTTTTATGTTCAATTCCTCTTTTAATAAAGGATAGCATTCTATTAGCCTTCTTAATTACTTGCTGTACCTGCATACTAACTTTTTGTGACTCACGTACTAGAACAGCTAGGTCCCTCGGCACCTTGGAATTCTGCATCGTTCTCTGTTTCAGTAATACTCTGCTTTGTTACTCTTCCTGCCAAAGTGAACAACTTCACATTTTCCCACATTATACTCTATCTGTCAGATTTTTGCCCACTCACTCAACCTTTCTACATCCGTCTGCAACCTCCTTATGTCTTCTTCACAACATACTTTCCTACCTATATTTGTGTCATCTGCAAATGTAGCTACCATGTCTTCACTCCCCTCATCTAAGCCATTGATATAAATCATAAAGATTTGAGGCCCCAGCACAGACCCCTGTGGGATTCCACTCGTCACATCCTGCTAATCACAAAAAGACCCATTTCTGCAAACTCTGTTTTCTGCCAGCCAGCCAATCTTCTATCCATGCTAACATGTTATCCCCTACATCATGAGTTTTCATTTTCCACAATAACCTTCGATGTGGCACTTTATCAAATGTCTCCTGGAAATCCAAATACAGCACATCTACAGGCTCCTCTTTATCCACAGTGCACGTTACTCCTTCAAAGAACTATCTTGACATTTCCATTGATACCCCTCCAGTAATTACCCTAGTATTCCTGTTGAGGCAACTGCAGTAATTATCCTATTGCCATTGTTACTCCTGCAATAATTTCCCCTACCCTGCTTTTCAATTTCAATAATTACCCTGCCTCTGCCATTGATAGCTCTCCAGTAATTACCCTGATATTGGCACTGATACCCCCCTCAAAAATTTCCCTGATATTGGCATTGATATCTGTTATTGATACCCTTCTGATAATTACCCTGTTGCTAATATGTCTACCCCCCCCCCAATAACTAACCTGATATTAGTATTGATACCCCGATCAGTAATTACTATGATGCTGCCATTGATACTTCTCCAATAATTTGCCTGATATTGGCATTGGATGACCTCCAATAATTGGCCTGATATTTACATTGCTCCTTTAATAATTGCCCCAATATTGGCATTGATGCCTGTCCAATAATCACCCCTTTATTAGTATTGAAATGATTCCAATAATTACTCCAATATTGGCATTGTTGCCCTTCCAATAGTTACCCAGACATTGCCATTAAAATTCCTCCAATAATTAGCCTGATGCTGCCATTGATTTTCCTGTAGTAATTTCCTCCAATAATGAGTCTGATATTTGCATTGATATCCTTCCATAATTATCTCGATATTGGTATTGATGCTTCTTCAATAATTGGCCCAGTATTGGCATTGATACCCATCCAATAATTACCCTATATTGGCATTGATAGCTGTTCAATAATTACCCTGACACAGCCCTTCCAATAATTGATGCCCTTCCAATAATTATCCTGATATTAGCATTGATCCCTCCAATAAGTGCCTCTATATTGACATTGAAATCACTCCTATAATTACCCTGATATTGGCATTGATGTCCTTCTGATAGTTACTCTGATATTGGCATTGATTCCCCTCCAGTACTTACCCTCATAATGTCAATGATACGCTCCAATAATTACCCTGATTTTGGCTTTGATGCGCCTCCAAACATTTATCTGATATTGCCAGTGATACTGCTCCAATAAGTAACCTGGTATTAACATTACCCCCAGATTCTGACACCTTTATAGTCCCTGAAACCATTATTCTCAAATGTACTGCTTGCAAGCTCAACCTCTCCAATGGACTTCCAGGTTCCACCAAAACTGCCGGCCACCTTCTTTCCCATTCACACTAATCCCATCTACTCTTTGCAGACCGTTCACGATTTTGAATACCTGATCACATGTCCTCTCAATCTTCTCTGCTCTCAGGAGAACAGCCCCAGCTCCTCCACTCAATCTACGTAACTGAAGTTCCTCATTCCTGAACTCATTCTCATAAATCTTTTCTGCACCCTTTCTAAAGTCTTTAAATCCTTCCTAAAGTATGATACCCAGAAATGCGTGCAGTACACCAACTGAGGCCAACCAGTGTTTTATGCGGGTTTTTCATAATTTCCTTGCTTTTGTATTCTATGATCCTATTTATAAAGCCCAGGATCCTGTATGCTTTTTTAGCCACTCTCTGAACCTGCCCTGCCACCTGCAAAGATTTTTGCACATATTCTCCCATGTCCCTCTGCTGTAGACTTACACCTTTTAATTTATATTGCCCATTCCTGTTCTTCCTACCACTTCACACTTCTCTGCGTTAACTTTCATCTGCCACTTGTCTGCCCATTCCACTAACTATCCTCCTCACAGTTCACAGTTGTGCTGTCATCCACAAATTTTGGAATTGCCCCCTATAGACCAAGGTCTAGGCCATTCATGTAAGGAGGAGCAGGGATCCTAACACCAACCCCTGGGGAAACCCACTATAAAGCTGTCTCCAGTTCAGAAAACAACTATTGACCACTGTCCTGATTCCTGACACTTGGCCAATTTTATATTCATGTTGCTACTGTCCATTTTACCCCATGAACTCTAACTTTGCTCAAGCATTTGTTGTGTGGCACTTTATCAAATGTCTTTTGGAAGTTCATGTACACCACATCAACCACATTACCTCATTTACCCTGTCTGTTACTTCAAAAAAACTCTAGCAAGTTAGTTGAACACAACTTACCCTGAACAAATCCATGCCAATTTTCCTCAGCTAACCCTCGTTTGCCCAAATGACAATTAATTTTGCCCTGAATTATGGTCCCTAAAAGCTTCCCCACCACTGAGGTTAAACTGAGTGGCCTATAGTTGCTGGGCTTACCCGTACAGCCTTTTTTGAACAAGGGTGTAACTTTTGCAGTTCGCCAGTCCTTTAACACCATCCCTGCAGCCAGGGAGGATTGGAAAATTATGACCAATGCCTCTGCAATTTCCACCATTACTTCCCTCAGTATCCTTGGAAGCATCTGGTCGTGGTGACTTATCAAGCTAAGCTATCTAATGCCTCCCCCTTGTCAATTTTAAACCCATCATGTATCTCAATTACATCTTCTTTCATCATGTGAAGACAGATGCAAAGTATTCATTTAATACCTCCGCCATACCCCTGGCTGCATGTGTAAATCCCCTTTTTGGACCCTTATCAGCCCACTCCTTTTACTACTGTTTTAGTATTTATATGCCTGATTTACATTTTTGGGTTCCCTTTTATATTAGCTGCCAGTCTTTTCTCATACTTTCTTTGATTCTCTTGTTTTTTTTTCAATTCCCCTCTGAACCTTCTATATTAAGCCTAATTTTCAATTGTATTACTGTATCCACTTGACATCTGTCATATGCAACCTTTTTTTCTGTTTCACCTTTCTCTCTCAGGAGCAATAATGTTTTCTATGTTCACTGTTTTTGCCTATCTGAGATGTGGATTCCAGGATTTTGGAAAGTGAGTTCTGGTATGTGTTCTGTAGATATGATGCTTGGTTAAGAGCCATGGTGGGGATAGAGACAAAAGCAACCAACCATGCATTTGCTTTTGCTGAGGTTGAAATCTTTTTCCACAGATCAGTAAAGGTATTTTATTGTGGCGCGCTTGAGCAGACCTAAATGTGGATCTTTGAACACTAATGCTTTATTCAAAACCACAAGTAGGAGCAAGGGGAAAGCTGACTGACTACTTCGTGGCTGCTGATACCTGATCACAGAACAGCATTGTTGGTGCTCATGAAGAGAAGTCTGTGGGCCTGATCATCTTGGCTGAAGAGAAGTATGTGACTTTTTTTGGAAGAGGGAAGAGTGTACACCCTGCAAGATGAGAAATGCTTTACGTTTTTTCAAGTGTTTGCATGTTTCAAATTGCTTAGTCACCACTTGGAGTGAGTGAAGCCCAACAACTGTACAGTAACAAGCTGCAGTCACCACCAGAGCACCTCATTCACCTACGTTTTTGTGATTTACTGATTTGGTAAAGAGGTAACATCTTTTTGAATGTGCACTGGGCAAAAAATCTTCCAGTTGCACAATGGTGCATATTACTGGTGCTCAATGGCTTTTAGCTACAAGGTGCAAGTTACTGTATGGATTGTCTTCTGAAGTTATCACACTTGCCACAATCTCTTCAAACCTTTGGCCCTCCCTATTACATTGAACAACTTATTTTTTTCTCTGGGGTGGGGATGGGGGGTGCGGGGTAGGGGAAGTCTGAAAGGAGCCATTTTCCAAATAAAATTAAGGAAAGCAGGAGTATCCATTTAAGCGATGTCCGGTTTGAAATACTTTGGTGTTATGCCTGTGTTGCTATAACATGCAGAACAAAGGTCAAATCTTAATTTAAGGTGTAGCACATAGTTCACTGAACAGCTTTAATTCAGTAATGCAACTTGTGTGTAAAAGCTGGCTTTGAAACAAAAGGTTGGAGGTGAACATCATACAGAGGGACTATTTGTGGCTGATACCTTTACTTTGGAATGTGGACGAACATTAGCGCCCAATATATTGCTTTTCTTAAAAATTGTAAATACTTTTTTCTATTCATGTACGAATATGTGTATCATGCAGTTAGGTGTAGTGTTTCATATTGGTGAGCCTTTCATTAAATCCAAGGTAAATTTCCAACCTGCATTACTGATCTGAATTTACAATTTAGACCTGTTTTTGTAGCAAAAATGTTCAAAAATTTCAAATTTCTGTTGCTTTCCACCATGTAATGCATTAATGCCCTATATGTTCTGTGTTGATTGGCAGCTTAGTCCATGCAATATCTGTTGAACCTGTGATATCCAATGGAACAATTTATTTTGGCAACAAAATTTAAAGCCTCTGAGATTTCAGTTGTAGATTTAGCTTTGTTTTAATGAAGAAACTAATCAGCCGTTAGAACCCATAAAAGTGTGTTGGTAGACCAGGTACTTTAATCTGTTCAAATATAAATAAGCTTGGATTAGTAACTTGTTTTCCACGTTACAGGATCATATACTGATTTAACAAAAGACACACTGAAAGATTGTAATAGTTTGTGATGTTTCACGTGTATGGAGGAGTCTGTTGCTGTCGCTAAAAGTCTCGTCAAAGTTTTATTGGGGGTGGTGGCTGAAGTGGTGAAATACAACCTGTGAGCATTGGCAAGAACATGTTATTGGGGCAACAACTAGTCCAGATGGCTGAGAGTACATTTCCATTTTTAGTTGTTTTTAATTTGATCGTTGGGCCAAATGGTTTTCTACCAATGTTGATATAATCCCATTTGTTGCCTTAATCTGCAATACACTGTACCCTTCTTGGATATTTTAGCCTAGCTGTTCCATAGATTAGTGAGCTTTGTCAGTGAAACGTAGGGTCTACTGCCTCCAGGTATTTAAAGCTGAACAGTTTCCAAATTGCAATGCTTCTGGGAGCCATTGTAAACCAGGATTTCCTCTTGGTCAAAATGGCGCTTTGATGGGGTATTCTATTTTATGAAGCCCTATGGAATGTAACCCCCATCTTCCAACATAAACCTTTTATTCCCTGTATACTCTCTTTGAACTTGTAAAAACTATTAAAAATAGGAGAAACTACTAATAACTTGTGGATTTGTTAACAGTTGTATTTATATTCACTGCGTTTCGTGATTTAAATTTCAGACTTCTCTATTGGAAGTTATCCATAGACACTTATCAGCAATGTGCAGTGGTAGAGCAGCACCAACACTGCTATGGAGACTTGTAGGAAACCCTGAGGTGCATGAACTATCTTGTACCTATACTGCCCATGCATAATGCAGAATACGTGCAGATTATTTTCATCTCCAGCCCCATGCCCCCGCTCCCCCACCTTTGCTTCTGAAGATGCAGACCCTGTGTTGAAGTTACCATCCGGAGGATACCAGCAGCCCTCTGATAACTCATCCAGATTACCATTCTTGATGCATATGCATGGATAGTAAGTATTTATAGACAAGTTAACTGGGTGGGCAACATGCCAGCGGAACCCAATGGTATCTTCTCCAACTGCGTGTGTAAACACAGTATGTTCACATGTACACAAAGGTACATTTTTACATAACGTGCACACAAAGGCACACAATATATTGACACATAATATTCACACGCCCATCCAGACAGGCACACAGTACATTCACAAACACCATATTCACACGCACACACTCATGCACAACATTCACATGCTCACTTTTCTTTTAATATTAAGGGTGATTGGACAACCATCTGAAATAAAAACAGAAAGTGCTGGAAAAGCTCAGCAGGTGTGGTCGCATCTGTGGAGACACAGACCTGCCAAGTTTTCCAGTACTTTACGTTTTTATATCAGTATCAGGAACCCTCATGTTTTTTACATTGGGATGTTGAGACCAGTTGTACCACTCCCTACTGCTGCTTTGGTAGAGAAAATCTTACTACACTACATAATGGTGAATTTAGATTCCATGCACTCCTGAGTAAAATGTCTGGTCTGATCTCGGGACTTTTTCGGGAGTGTTGGAATGGTAAGTTCAGCAGGGAGCCATTCTTGAGGGCAGCGCAGGTTAGAAATTGGGCTACAACACGTGCCAATTCTCCAAAGCACACTTCCTCTGAGCGATACAATTTGAAGCAAGACATCATTGAATTTATTCAGTGATGATGGTGAGACACATGGGAATCAAGATTAAGTGTGGTCCAAGAGATCCAGGGTGGGTCAATAATTGGACCAGGCGTAATGCAATCCCTATTTTGACCTTGATAACAAACCGTTAATCTGATACTGGACATGGTATGGCAAGTTGACAATCTAAATCGACAGGCAGAGCTCCCCACCCCCCCATGCAAACAACATCCCACATCAAAAGAATCCTTAAATATTGTACACTGCTGTCAGCATTGGGGATGACCTTAAGGCAGAAATCTAATCTTGCCCTCGTGTGGCATTGAATCATACAGACCACCAGGGAGAGTTCCACCTTATAATCACTCACTGATAACTACTCAATACAGTCTGTGGAACTGCCCTATGATGCTTAGTGATCCTTTGAGTGGTCTTCCATTTTGCGTGTAGATGCTGGAATGGTTTGAAAAATGTAACCTTGGAGCCATCAAGCAAATAGTACAATTTTGAGTTTCAGTCACGTAAGCGTGAGCTAGGAGCTGGAACCCAATTTTAAAATGTTCAAGCCTTGCAGTTTGCGTTTATAATGTCCTGCAAACTTCTTGCTCCCAGTGATGAATTGTGCATCAGATATACCAATGATTATCAATAATATCAGTAAAATACCTGGAGGCCAGCTCCTCCCCGTACATGTCGGCACCTTGTTTTGCGAAATGCCGGACGCAGTGTTAACCACAAGTTGGTACAAGCTGAGCTCAGTTGTGTTTCCTTTATTCTGGCAGACCATATGTTGGTTCCTAAGCTAATAAACTAAAGCTTAAAATCATTATCAGTGTTGTTTTGTTATTGATATAATGCGAGGAGTCTCATGCAGATTGACATCTTTTAAAAGCTGTTATAGATTCCACCATTGTTTCTGCTCGGACGTTGCATGACGTAATAACACTTTAAAAATACTGCAAAACTCAGTTGTTGGCGTTATATTTCCCCTTGTACTTACTGGCTCACCAACCAGTGGAAATAGTTTTACCCAGTATAGCTTATCAAAACTCCTCATCATATTGAACGTCTCCGACAGTTCTCCTGTTGATCTTCTCTGCTCTAATGAAGAGCCCCAGTTTCCCTGGTGTCTCCTCATAATTAAAGCTTCTCATCTCTGGTGTCATCTTGGTGAATCTCCATCACCATAACATGTTCCCTGAAGTAGAGTAACCCTTATTGGACACAATCACAACCAACCCTGGATAAACCATAAATGAGGATTCTGCTGAATTGCCCAGGGGCTTTTCCACTGATTTCCACCTATTTTTTCAATGCTCCGTTCCTATTGTAACCCTCTTTAATTACTTCACTTCCACCTGAACCCTTTAATTCCCACTACCACACATGTATGTGAAAACCAAGGCAACCTTTATTTTGTATCTACCATCTCCCTTCACCAACCATAAGATTTCCTTTTTCATCTTTAACGATTGCCCCTGCCTTTACAAAAAAACTTTTGTGTTTTAAAAGATTACTATTTCCCTTGTATGTTTCATGTCAGTCTATCTTAATATTCCCTATCAGCACCTCTAATTTATTTTGTTTCTTTTTTCTAAATTTAATGTTATCTTCTTCTGTATTGTTAGCTCTAGGTTTGTCATATCCCTCTTTTGAATGAATAATTTTAATTTATCTTCTCGCGCAAGGAACTCTTTCCCTCTTGCATCACTCTTACCCCTATCTAGAATCATTGGTCTCCTGGTTATAAAATTTATTTGGCACCCTTATGCCTGAGCCAGATCTTTTAAAGAGCTACCATTTAGTCCTGTACCCTTGCTTCTATCCCCAAGATTTCCTTTTCTAGCATGTATCCAATTCTCTTTTTAAAAATTACGATTGAACCTACTTCCACCATCTTTTCAGGCAGAACCTTCCAGATGGTAACTATCCGCCATGTAAAAAGAGTATATTGTTCCCAAATTTTCATACCACTTCCTCTCTCACTTTCTCGATGTTCAATGGTCTATGTGTCATTCCCAATACAGTAACAGTCTCATTTCTATCCCTTAACTCTAACCAAATAAGATCATGTTCTGCAGGGTTTTAATGGATCCTTTGATAGATACTGCCACTCTCGATTCCTCTTGAATATTTTTGTAACCAAGAGTATTCAACTCCCAATCCTGCCCTTGCCTAAGCCATGTCTTTGTTGATGTTATTAAACCATAATGCCCTGGAACAATATGTACTCAGAGCTCACCAAATATATTCACAATACTTTATGCAGCCATGTGTGTACAGTTCAACCCTGTCACTGTTTGACAATCTCACAGTTTACTCCCTCCTCCCTTCTGATCTGTTCTTTTTAAATGTCCTGTTTTTTTTTCTCTCTCTTTTCTCTTCCTTCGATATGTTGGAATGTAGATAAATGTTGAATAAGATATATTGAAATAAGAAACTGAAAACGGAAATGGAAGTTGAAAGGACATCAAATGTTTAGCAAACATGAGGAAGGGAAGGATTTGCTTGAGATTATTGTTCATTGGCTGAAAGTTTTCGAATCAACGTCAAAGCTTTTATGAACAGAGCTGATCAAATACAAAGATGCACCTGGTAGACAATTTAGCTATCATTCAGAAGAAATAATTCCAAGCTTGTAATGATGAAGCAGATATGGAATATTATATGCAGAGTTTTATGCAGCCACTTCTTCTGCCACTGATGTTTGGTATGGGATCAGACCAAAGAAACAATGATGGTGATGAGACATGAGAATCCAGCAAAGTTGAATTTATTTTTTTGAGAAGGGTCTTGCCCCATCCATGGTGCAGGTAGATGAGTCAGCCTTTAAGCACAGCACCAGAGAAAAGAAAAAAGCTTCAAATGAGACTTGAGATTTGAAAATAAATCTTTCTCCCAGCACATATGCTGAGGATGATTCAACTCAATCCTTCAAAGAGGAGCTGGATAACTACCTACTCAGTAACAGAATCCCTGGTCTCAGTATAGACAGACCAAGATGGACAAAAACTACTTGGTGGTTGGGAAATGTCCTGACTGAGATGTGATGAGGGATGAATATCCTGGACCTTTGGGACTGGGATTTTTTTTTATATACATACAAAATGTAATAGGAGCAATCCCAATGGGTTAGCTGGCTTTTTTTGTCCCATTATCTTATTTTTTCATGACTACCAATTGTGTTAAAGGGCACGCTGTTGCAAAATCTGCATGGAAAGTAGGTATATTGAATATCACTTGCAGTTCTTGATCCTCTCATCAATTAACTGGTAATCAGCTTCAGCGGATATTTCAAGGCGTTCTTCAGCTCCTCTCTGAATTTAGTCTGGGTTATGGCATAAATACATGTGTTTGTGCAGCAACTCAAAAGTCGGAGCGCATCTCCAATCTGCTCGGCTGTTGTCGAATCAGCGTTAATCCTGTAATAAGACATGATTGAAATCCGTTGAAGAATTGAATGTACAACATGTGTCATCCACAACAGGATAAAACTGCCTGATATACTGAAGAGTAAAATGATGGATTTTCTTCGATGCTCCACCTCTGGATCATCATCTTTCTCACTCTTTTTCTGGCTCCAGAGGCCCCTGCGAATTCGATTGGCTACTAAAATATGTCTGATAGTCAGAGCATTGAGTATCAAGATAAGAAGGAATGGAACAAATGGGGTTATGATATACTGAAGCAACTCAAATACTGACCACATGGGGGAGGCATAATAGTCCAGGCTTTTACTGATGCAGTACCAGGGAATATTGTCAATTATTTCATATGACTCATACTGGAAGTACCAGGGCATGTTCTTTAAGCAGCTAAGCACGCATATTGTGCTGATAATGATAGTTGCAGTTTTCTCAGTGCAATATTTTCTTTTCAGTTTCTGGGAGCAAATGGTGACAAAACGATCAACGGTGAAAGAGACTGTTAACCACACCGAGCTGTCTGAAGCTGCATAAACCAGGACCCCTCTGAGACTACACATGGCAGTGATGTTCAGGAAACTATCTGGAAAATAAGTGTCACCAATCTGCTCGAAAATTACATCAACAATAACGACCAGTAGATCCGTCGCTGCCATGGATATCAGGTAGCGAGTGATGCACTTGGAGAGACCACACTTTCCCCGGGACAGTATTGCAATCGCTACTATGTTAACTGTGAGCAAGAGGGAACATAAAAATTACTGATCAGCACAAGTATCAGCTCAACAGTAATGTTCAGAGATGGATGGTTTCATTCAAGGGAACCAGGAAGAAGTGAATACAGAGTAGAGGATCAGGCACAGACATCTTGAGCCCAGGGGAAGGATAATGAAGGGGCAATACAGATCGGGGTTGGGGGGGGTGGGGGGGAGAGAACCAGTATCAGATAGACACGGCCAAATCGGAGGATGGTCTTGCGGGATGATCCTTAATTGCTCGCCTTTGCTTATGAGCCCTCACATCAGTACTCCATGCAGGTCTGGTTACCATATATTATTAAAGCACTGGAGAGGTGCAGAGAAGATTGGGAAAGGTGATACCAGCAATGCCTGGTTGTCCGGGCCGGCATGCATGAACAGGCTGGGTTTCTTTTCTCTTGAGGAAAGGAAAGCTGAGGGGTGATCCAATAGAGGTATTTAAAATTCTGAAAGGTTTTGATAAAGTGGATGCAGAGAAAATGTTTCCATTTGCAGAGCCTTCAACATAGGATAGTCACCAAGAAATCCAACAGGGGGATTCAGGAGAAACTTCTTCAACTAAAGTGTGGTGAGAATGTGGGATTTGCTACCATGGAGAGTGGTTGAAGTGAATAGTATTGATGCTTTTAAAGGGAAGCTAGACAAGCATATGATGGAGAAGAGACTAGAGGATTACAATGATAGATTTAGATGAGGAAAGATGGGAAGAAGCTGGTATGCAGCATTAACATGTGCTGCATGGTCTTTTTCTGTGCTGTACTTGCTACTTAATCATTTCCCACCTGATGGAAGAACTATAGGGCAATAGAGGCCACAATTAGAATTAAAGGAGATAGTTGGAGCAAGGGAAAGACAGAGAGATTGTGAGCAGGAGGACACTGCCTACAGGAGAAAGCTAGGAGCATTGACCTGGATGCACAGTGACAAGTGAGGGGAAAATCCAGGGGGCAGTATCTAGAAGTGATGTGGGACACACAGTTGGGCAAAGTTCACTGGTTGCACTTTTCTATTCTTTAAGAATGATCAGGCTTGGGGAATGTAAGGGCTCAACTGAGGACAAGCACATTAAAGGTGGAGCTAAAGGTTTGATTAAGCAGATAAACAACAACCAATTGATTTGTGACAAGCATTTAATTATCCAATTAACTTCAGCCAATTTTTATTGGTCTGGCACATTACCCATGGTACTGCTCTTGAACCAAGGGTATGGCCAGGTTGTAAGTCTGGTGAAGCCCGATGTTGGAAAAGCTGAGGTTAAGAGAGGAGACCAGGAAGCCAGCAGCAAGAGGTATTGTTGGAATTGGCACAGCACGGGGTTAGGTACAGAGTAAAGCTCCCTCTACACTGTCCCCATCAAACACTCCCAGGACAGGTACAGCACGGGGTTAGATACAGAGTAAAGCTCCCTCTACACTGTCCCATCAGACACTCCCAGGACAGGTACAGCATGGGGTTAGATACAGGGTAAAGCTCCCTCTACACTGTCTCCATCAAACACTCCCAGGACAGGTACAGCACGGGGTTAGATACAGAGTAAAACTATCCCCATACCGTCCCCATCAAACACTCCCAGGGCAGCTACAGCACGGGGTTAGATACAGAGTAATGCTCCCTCTACACCGTCCCCATCAAACACTCCCAGGACAGGTACAGCACGGGATTAGATACAGAGTAAAGCTCCCTCTACACTGTCACCATCAAACACTCCCAGGACTGTTACAGCACGGGGGTACATGCAGAGTAAATCTCCCTCTACATTGTCCCCATCAAACATTCTCAGGACAGGTACAGAACGGGGTTAGATATAGAGAAAAACTCCCTCTACACCGTCCCCATCAAACACCCCCAGGACAGGTACAGCACGGGGTTAGATACAGAGTAAAGCTCCCTCTACACCGTCCCCATCAAACACTCTCAGGACGGGTACAGCACGGGGTTACATACAGAGTAAAGCTCCCTCTACACCGTCCCCATCAAACACTCACAGGACAGGTACAGCACGGGGTTAGATACAGAGTAAAGCTCCCTCTACACCGTCCCCATCAAACACTCCCAGGACAGATACAGAACGGGGTTAGATACAGAGTAAAGCTCCCTCTACACTGTCCCCATCAGACACTCCCAGGACAGGTACAGCACGGGGTTAGATACAGAATAAAGTTCCTACTACACCGTCCCCATCCAACACTCCCAGGGCAGGTACAGCACGGGGTTAGATACAGAATAAAGTTCCTACTACACCGTCCCCATCCAACACTCCCAGGGCAGGTACAGCACGGGGTTAGATACAGGATAAAGCTCCCTCAACACTGTCCCCATCAAACATTCCCAGGACAGGTACAGCACAGGGTTAGATACAGAGTAAAGCTCCCTCTACACTCTCCCCATCAAACACTCCCAGGACAGATACAGCACGGGGTTAGATACAGAGTAAAGCTCCCTCTGCACCATATATCAAGCACTTCATGGGAAAGTGTAGCACAAGTTGGATAAAAGCAGAAGAATAACCTTTGTTTATACAGTTCTTTTAAAATTGAATAACGTACTGTCCCAGGAGTGTTTGATGGGACGCTGAATGGGGAGATTTCCCTGCCCTGGCAGGTAAATTCTTCTACCAACCTGTCCAGATTTGATCCACTGAAAGCACTGCAGGAATTCACCAAGGCTCCTTCGACAGCACCTTCCAAACCCACGACCTCTACCATCTGGAACGATAAGGGCAACAGACACATGGGAACACCACCACCTGCAAGTTCCCCTCCAAGTCACTCACACATCCTGACTTGGAAATATATCACCGTTCCTTCACTGTCACTGGGTCAAAATCCTGGAACTCCCTCCCAACAGCACTGTAGGTGTACCTACACCACATGGACTGCAGCGGTTCAAGAAGGCAGCTCACCACCACCTTCTCAAGGTCAATTAGGGATGAATTAGGAAGATTTGCTGGTCTAGCCAGTGATGATAACATCCCATGAATGAATCTCTATTTATTTAAATCTTCAAAGCTTTGAATAGCCCAAGACTCCACAATGTCAAACCAATCTAGCTGTCCACTTATCTCGTTGATCATCCTCTTGACATCTGGTGTTGAATACTGAGATGGTTTGAACCCAATTCTCATTATCATGAACCACGATTCTGGGTGTTACCAGGATGTGCTGTCCTGCAGTGATACATCAAGACTTTTCAAGCACATCATTTGTATCTTACCACAAACAAAATACTGCGGACGCTGGAAATCAGAAAATACTGGAAATACTCAGCAGGTCTGGCAGCATCTGTGGAGAGAGAAACTAGAGTTAACGTTTCAGGTTAACGACCTTTCATCAGAGCCAAACTGTTAAAAATCAACACTATTAGGAGAAATAGATCCAGAATTAAATAAAAAATCATGTGTGAATGGTGACAACAGAATAGCAGCAAGAGAGGGAATCAGTGCAAATATGGCAAAGAGGATAAAGTTCTCGTGGCCTGGGACCAAGATGGAGAAAGGCAGGCAGAGTCTGAGCCTGTGCACACCCTCACCGTCCATGTACCGATTGGGGGCCCTTAATGCCACCCCCACCTCTCCATAAAACCCCTGCATCAAACCACACCTCCTTGACTGTCCCGCCCGTCTACCGATAGGGGACCCACAACTTCCTGAGCTAACCCACACCTCAGCCCACTGTCCCAGCCATGGCTTGATCAAGAAGGACACCACCCCCCGCCATCCCCCCCAGCCCTACACTAGCCCACACCTCCCTGACTGTCCCACCAGTGTACTGATAGGGGATCTCCAAATCATGGTGCCATCCATGTACTGGATTCCCCTGGCACTTCAGCAAGTTAAAGAAAAAGACAGTTTAGAGTCTAGCTCAATGATGTCTCATATGTGATATTAAGCCAAGTCTTGATTTGCATAACCGATTGCAAATATTGCATATGAAGTCAATGTTAGAGGGATGGATGGAAGCATTGGTTTTGTGCCGCACTCGCTTGTTCTGAAGGCACTTGACTGTTCTCCTCAAATGTTGAAATTGTTTGATGACAGAGACTTCTCCCTTTGGGTCTGTCCAAGGTTGTTTCTTCCCATGTATTGGGACCCAGCTTGCAGTCTGAGGTTAGCTTTCAGATTGTCTTTATATCTAAGTTTGGGATGTTTTGTAGTCAGGCGTATTGTTGTCTGGGTTCCCTTGCTCAGCTGGCTGTAGAGTACTGCCTTTGATATTGGGAATCTTCCCATGTGAACCACATGACCCATCCAGCAAAGCTGAGCTCTGATGAGCATACTCTCGATGCCAGGTATGCAGAACTTTGCAAGAATTCAATGTTGAGGATTTTGTCTTACCACCTGAGATTGCAAGTAGATCACAGACAGCAAAGATGGAACGCTTCCAACTGTTTATGTGATGCTGATAGGTTGTCTAAGCCTTGCACCCATAGAGAAGTGATGTAAGAATCACTGTCTGGTAGACTTCGATCTTTGTTCTGAGCCAAATTCCATGCTCTTTCCAAAATCTGAGAGTGAGTGAACTGCCAAACGTTGAGCTTGCTTTTACCAGGCAATGGTTGATTTTGTCATTCGGCATTGTGTTATTGGAGAGGATACTCCCAAGATAGCAAAGTCTTCATACCGAATGGAGGAGTGTGTTGTTGATAATGACTGTGGGGTTTTGAAGACCAGAGGCAGGCTGATACAAGATCTCTATCTTCCTCAGACCTATTGCCAGGCTGAAGTGTTCTGAGGCTACGGAAAAGCGATCAAACAGCAGCTGAATGCCCTCCAGAGTATGTGCTATGAGAGTACAGTTCACGAACAAGAGTCCACTCAGTAGCTGTTCAGTAACCTTTGTGCAAGTCTTGAGCCTTTACAAGCTGAAAATGTTGTTATCTATCCAGAACCGAATGTGCCCTCCTGTGTCAAGATCTTTGAGTGCATACTGGAGCATGGCCATAAACTGAAAGGCAAACAGAGCTGGAGCCAGTGCATAACCTTGCTTGGTGCCATTGGTGACAGGAAAGGCATCTGATGATGTACCACTTTGCATCATGCTGGCCATCATGCCAATGTGAAATGAGCAAATGACACTGATACCTTTTCAGGGCACCCATATTTATACAGAACTTTCCAAAGGCCTTTCTGGTTTACTGTATCAGGAAAACGAACACCATATAGATGTCCTTTTCTTGAATTTGATATGCTGCAGAGATCATGCCCACTGTTCCCTATCCTGCACTGAAGCCACACTGTTATTCTGGGTACACAAGAGTCAATGAGGTGAGTGACAATTGGATTAAGAATAATCCTTGCAAGAATTTTCCCTGCTGTTGAAAGAAGTGATATTCCATGATGACTGTCACAGATGGGCTTGCTCCCTTTCTGTTTGTAGAGATTAGCTATGGAGGCATCCTTGGGGCACAGTGCCCTGGTTCCAGATTAGGCAGAAGAGACTAGTCAGTTTCCTAACCATGTGAGTCCCTCCATACTTGAATACTTCAGCTGGGATGCCATCAGCTCCTGGTGACTTGCCCATAGAAAGCTGCTTTATGGCATTCATGACTCTTGGCTGCTTGAAGCTCATGAGCCTCACACCATTGGTTCTTTGCCTGTCTTAGTTTGGTCTGCAGCATGTATTTTGAGTGATGGTATCTGGCGTTCCTTGCTGGTGATTTTTTGTCAGATCTGTGAGCATCATGCACTTCATCTAGAAGCTTGTCTATGTCATGGTTGTTGTTAAACCAGTCTTGGTGCTTCTGTTTAACAAATTCTAGGACCTCAGATTCCATTCTTTGAGTAACAGCCTTTAACTTTTTCATGAGTTTTCAATGGAAATATTGTCCTCCAGGGTATCAGCAATTCCCATGGCTAGTTTGTCTTCCAGTTCTTGTCTCTTGGCCATGTCTTTAAGAACAGTTACATCAAGCTTCCTTTGTGGCTTGACTGTGTTGAAGCACTTGAGATTTTATCTTCAAAGACACGATACTCCTGACAAGCAGAATGTCGGACCAGCGTTCTGCACCTCTAATGGAGCAGGTAGAGTGAATGCCCTTGAAATCTCTCTATCATACAATAACGTTGTCCAACATGTGCCAGTGTTTGGATTTGTTTTCAGTTTGCCTGTTTGCTGGAAGACTCTGTTTGTGATAGTTAGGTCAAACTCACTGCATTTAGAGAGAAGGAGCTGGCCATTGGAGTTTGCTCTGCCAGTACCGTGATGTCCTAGTACTCCTCTCCATGTGTAACAGTCTGTGCCTACTCAGGCATTGAAATCAGCAAAAGTAACGAGTTTGTCCTGGTGGGGTACTCCTCTTGCTGAGGTCATCATACAATGCTTCTTTGACCTCAAGTGTATGTGTCATTATTGTAGCATAGGCACTAATGAATGTTGCATGCTGGTTACTGGCAAGATTTAAACAAAGAACCATGAGTCGATCGCTGGTCCCCGCATGAAGTGGGAGTCAAGCTTGCATGCTAGTTCAGATTGAATAGCAAAACCCACATCTGACTGTCGAGGCAGGTTCTTTGAACTTGCCAATTCAGTAGAATGTGTAGCCTGCACCAATCTCCTCAAGTTGAAATTTCTCAGCAAGCTTTGTTTTGCTTTGGGCAGCACTGTCAATGTTATACCTGCCCAGCATTCTAGCTATGAGGCTGTTCTGCGCTCTGGTCTCGTATTGTTGTCCAAAAGTGTTCTGACATTCCATAAACTGAGCTTTGTACAATGGCGAGTAGTCTAAGCCTTTACGTTTCTATGACAGTAAGTGGATGACCAGCCAGGCAGGTGCAGAGAGAGCATGCTGTGTTTAGGGTTCTTCTTCTTCCCCTTGCCCAGATTGGGGAGAGCAGTGCTGAACCTGGAAAGGTCACCTCAGGAGGACACGAACTCCACATCCGCATCTGCTCCAACATATGGAGAACAACCATCACCATGAGGCCACCTGTGTGCAGGGTTATGACAGAAGACTGTCTGCCTCCATCGCCACTTCCCCATCACCCCAGGGCTTGGTATCTGTTGTAAGGTGGCCGAGTTATTCTATTAATGATAGAGTTGATCTGCAGACACTTCTTGGGTGGAAATTTTAAGTGTATTTACAATATACTCAGCAACTACACGTGTGCTTCCAACTCCAACTCTATCCCTACACTGACTGCTATCGGTTACTACAGATCATGTGATCTTGCCTAAACAAGTATTATTCTTAAAGGTACATTACACACTAAATAAAACCATAATTACTACATTCCTCCCCCTTTAACTCAGCTATACATATTATATTTACAAGTACATATTTTTCAAGACAACATAATATTTACACTGGGTGAGGAATTTACAAGATCAGTCTTTTAGATGGATTCCTGGTACATGTGGAACGTCACAGCTCCACAACTTCAGAGTTTTCGTCAGGAACCTCCTTTTCCGGAGTTGCCTGAACATCAGGTGCTGCGGTGGGCACTTGCAGTTCTGTATCCTCAACTCTTACAGGAACATCAAACAAGTCAGTCCTGGGTTGAGTATCCTCAACAGGAAATGCAGACCTGGTCATGATCACTGGTGGAACCAATTCTTGGTGATTTGTCTCTCTCTTCCTTAAATGGTCCACATATTATTGGATGAACTGGCCTTCCACCTCCACCTGGTAAGATAGAGGTCCAGTCACTGCACTTATTTCACCCGGTAACCACTTTGGTCCTTCCCTGAAGTTTTTTCACATATACCAGCTCTCCCACAGTAAATTTCCTCTCGCGACCATGCCAGTCGTGTCTAGTTTTCTGGTTCCCTGATTCCTTTTCACCTTCTCCCCTAAATTCGGCATTATTAAGCTGAATCTCGTCCTGAGACAGCGTTTCAACAATAACTCCTCAGGTGTGACACCTGTTGTTGTGTGAGGGGTAGTCCTGTAATGAAAAAGAAAGTGAGCTAGCTTGGTTGCCAAGGAATCTCCAGTTAGATTTTTCATGCCTGTCTTGAATATTTGAACCACCTTTTCGGCCAGTCCGTTTGAGGAAGGGTGGTATGGTGCAGTTTTCACATGAGTGATACTGCTGAGGCTGATAAAGCGTTGAAACTCAGCTCTGGTAAATGCTGTGCCATTATCAGAAACAACTACTTCTGGTAGTCCATGCTTGGCAAAACTCTGACATGGTTTCACAAGTGTAGCGGCCGATGTTGGTGACTTCACCTCATATATGTCCAACCATTTTGAATGGGCATCGACAATGAGCAGAAACATTGTTCCCAGGAAAGGTTTAACGTAGTCAAGGTGTAACCACACCCAGGGTCTACCTAGCCACTCCCATTGGTGTAACGGAGCTGTCACTGATAACTTTTGCAGTTGCTGACATTGCACACAGTGCTTTACTAAACTCTCTATTTCTCCATCCATCCCAGGCCACCATAGATAGCTGTGTGCTATGGTCTTCATTCAGGAAATTCCTGGATGGGCATTGTATAGTTCAACTAAAAGAGGCTCCCTTCCCTTTGGAGGAAATATCACTCGTGCTCCCCACAATAAGATGCCATCCTGGCTGCTTATTTTATATGTCTCCTGTTGAAGTACAGTTTCATTCCATCAGATATGGGCTCCCGTGACCAACCTCGTAGCACTTGTTCTTGCACCTGAGATAGGATTGGGGGAGGCAGTGGCACAGTGGTATTGTCACTGGACTGGTAATCCACAGACCCAGGGTAACGCTCTGGGGACCCAGGTTTGAATCCCACCATGGCAGATGGTGGAATTTGAACTCAATAAAAATCTGGAATTAGAGGTCTGATGATGACTAATTGTTGTAAAAACCCATCTGGTTCACTGATGCTCTTAAGGGAAGGAAATCTATCATCCTTAGCTGGTCTGGCCTACATGTGACCCCAGACTCACAGCACTGGGGTTGACTCTTAAAATGCCCTCTGAACAAGGGCAATTAGGGATGAGCAATAAATGCTGGCCTAGCCAGTGATACCCACCCACATCCCATTAACAAATCAATGAAAAAAATAGGACTGGATCCTGACTTGTCCAATCTGTTGAGTGCATACCAGTGAGGAATCTAAGGAATTTAACAGTTGGAACTGGGACATGCTCATCATTTTCTTCTAAAGGCTAAGGGCATTGGCGTTTGCAATTGCCAGGCCTATTTATGAAATTGTATTCGTATGCTGCCAGAATTAAGGCCCATCGTTGTATTCTTGCTGAAGCTATGGGTGGTATAGTCCTCACTAAACAACCATAGCAGTGGTTTGTGGTCTGAAATAAATGTAAAATGGCGGCCGTGTACATACTGGTGAAATTTCTTGACACCAAAGATGATGGACAGGCCTTTATCTATCTGCGATTATCCCTTTTCTGCTGTGGTGAGCGTTCTTGATACATAACCATTGGCCATTCCGTGCCGTCTCCATCCGATGAGAGGGCACTGATCCCACTTCGTAGGGGGATGTGTCACATGTCAGCACCAACTCTTTCATCTGGTCATAATGCACTAATAGATTGGACAGGTGCACCAATTGTTTCACCTTTATGAAAGCTTCTTTCTGGGGCACCTCCCAAGACCAACGTTGGTTCTTTTTGAGTCGAGAATGCAGGGGGCCAGGTCTGTAGACAAATTGGGTAAGAGCCGCCCATAATAGTTGACCACTCCTGGGAATGACTTGAGCTCTGAGGTGTTCTTTGGAGCAGGTGCCTCTCTTATGGCTCTTACTTTCTCCTCTGTGAATCTACCCGGTGACCCAAATAGATGACCTCCCTCGCTTAGAACGTGCACTTTTCTTCTTTTAAATGCACTCCAGCCTGCAAGAAATGTTTTAAGACTTCTAAGTTTGCCAAATGCTCTTTTTCAGTGAATCCTGTCACCAATACATCATCTAAACAGACTACAGCCTGGGGCAGTCCCTGCAGTAAACTTTCCATTGTTCTCTGGAAGATGGTGCAAGCTGAGGAAACATCAAAAGGCAATCATGTATATTGGTACAACGCTTTGTGGGTACTAATAGTGATAAATTCCCAGGA
The DNA here is from genome assembly GCF_017639515.1 of Carcharodon carcharias. Taxonomy (NCBI): domain Eukaryota; kingdom Metazoa; phylum Chordata; class Chondrichthyes; order Lamniformes; family Lamnidae; genus Carcharodon; species Carcharodon carcharias. The sequence goes on along the minus strand of NC_054507.1, from coordinate 8,485,323 downwards.
GGCATTACCCAACTCTAATTGTTGATAAGTATGACTCATGTCAAGCTTTGTGTACGTTGTCCCTCCTGCCACCTTGGCACACAGGTCTTTGATTTTTGGAATGGGGTGCCTGTCCAGCTTAGCTACTTTATTAACCGCCAGTTTGTAGTCTCCACAAACTTGGACACTTTAGTCAGATTTAAGGACAGGGACTATGGGTGCTGCTCATTCTGAGAACTGAACAGGTTGTATAATGCCCAGTCTCCGTAGTCTTTTCAGTTCAGCATTGACCTTTGCTCACAGGCCATATGGCACTGGTCTCGCCTTCATGAAGCGAGGGGTTGATTCTGGATCCACATGAATCTTAGCCTGCAGGCCCTGGATTTTCCCCAGTTCGTCTTTAAAGATGGTGGTGTACTTTCTAAGTAGCTCTGGTGTCCCACTTGCTCTCAACTGGAAAATTTCAACTCCTTCTAACTTTATTTAACCAGTTTTGTCCCAGGGGGCTTGGCCCTTCACTTGCTACCACCATCAAGGATAGCTTTGCTGATTGGCTTCCATAATGGGCAGTTACTCTGCTTATGCCTTTTACTTGAATGCCTTCACCCGTATATATGTTTTTAGCTTGGCAGCTGTTTCTCCTAAACTTAGTTGATGTTCCCCGTTGTTTAAATATCTGAAGGTATGTTCCCCGATTACTGTAATGGAAGCTCCTGTGTCCACTTCCATTCTAACAGGTTTACCATTTACTTTCACTGTGACAAACATTGGTTCTGTCTTCCCAACTTTCAGATTAAACAATGTGTAAATATCTGAATTTGTTGTTTCAGTCTCTTCTACATTGTAGATTTCATTGGGCTTCTTCTTTTGTTTACAAGCCTGCTTGAATCTTTCCTTGCACTGCCTCATCATATGTCCGTTTCTCCTCAGTGCCTCACCCATGTACTGATAGGGGACCCCCACCCCTCCACACCAGCCCACACCTCCCCCACTCCTAGAAGTTTTGGTACATACATCCTATATTACTGGCACTGACTATCCAGCAAACAGTAGCTGTGGGTAAGGCCTGAAGTTATAAAGTGCCTATTATCATTTAATTATCTCCAGTCCTCCACCAATCACAGCCTCTCTTTTTCCTCCTTTTCATCCCCTTTTCTCTGACACTATCTCCCCTTCTAAACTGCTGATCTGTACATCCCCATTTCTGATGAAAGGTCATTTAGACTGAAATATTATCCATACCTTCCTCTTTCCATCAAAACTCCTGAGAGCATCCAGCATTTTCTCTTTCTATTTTAAATAATAGAAGGTTTCTTCTTCCAGGACTTGTGAGAAGTGGCTCAAAGGTGATTGTGAAAGTCCTGCTTTAATACTCAGACCCTGGATGTCCTCATGCACTCTGTTATGAAGAAATACAGAGTTTGATGAGGACAGGTAGCCCTGAAAACAGGCTGCAGTGGAGTGGAGTGAAGTTGATTCTGTGGCACTCACTTCACATACAATCTGTATTGCAAAAGAACACTTAATTATGACCACAAGATTCAATGCAAGATATGCATGCACAGCGTGACTGTTACTTAATACCTGTGAGTGTAAGGGTGCAGGGTGGACAGCTAGAATGCTAACCATGATTAAGTCTGATGCGGGAGAGCAGAAAAACAATATAGAACGGTTGCAGTATTAAGGAATTCATTCTTCTGGACTCTCAGTTGTGACTATCCCCCTAATTATTGAATTCCTTAATGCTACAAAGGTGAAGGATATCTTGAAGCAAGTGGAGAGGAACTGGCAAAAAGAGGGAGAAGACCCAGTTGTTGTGGCTCTTATTGGGACCAATGATATAGGAAAGAGGTCCTGCTCAGGAAATATCGGAAGTTAGTAACCAAATTTTTAAAAAATGACTTCAGCGGTGGTAATCTCAGGGTTACTGCACGTGCCATGTGTAAATTGGAATTGGTATAAACAGATCAGAAAGGTGACTGTATGGCTGAAAGACTGGTGTGGAGGAAAAGGGGTTCCATTTGATGACACACTGGTACCAGTACTGGGACAGTAAGGAGTTGTACTGATGTGATGGGCTGCACTTGAACTGGAGTTGAACCAGTAGCAAAAAGATGAGTTGGGCTGTTGATAGGATTTTAAATTATTAAGATAGGGCAGGGGTGAAGGTGGGATCTGATAGAAATAACACAAGCCTGAAGATAAAAGAAAAAGGAGTTGAGAGCAAAGATCAGATCAAGGTAAGGGACAAGGGTAGTCAGGGAAGAAATGCAGTCAAAGAACAGAAATATAAATTGATGATTGAAAATAAAGTTAGTGGAACAAAAACAAATTAAATTGCCTGTAGAGTGATGTACACAGTGTCCAAAATATAATGGGGGTATTTGGAGTCACAAACCATAGTGAGGAATCAGATGCAGTATAAACAACTGAAACCTGGCTACATAAAGAATAGGACTGGCAACTAAATATTGCAGGTTATAAGAATCAGAAAGGATAGGGAGGGAAGAAGGGATGTGGTACTAATAAGAGAAAACATGCTGACAATAGAACAAAGGGACATAACTAACAGAAGGTTAGAAACAGAATCCATATGGATTGAAAGAAAAGATAAGTTGGGATTGATCACACTAGAGATATTCTACAGACCACCTAAGAGTGGAAGGGAAATGTACGAAAAAATGTAAGCAAATCTATGAATAAGTAATAGACACGGAATAATAATCATGGGTGATTTCCACTATCCTCAAATGAACAGGCAAGAAGAAGTAGCAAAGAAGTAGAAGGAATAGAGTTTTTACAATGTGCTCAGGGCTCCTTTCTTACCCAGCACATAACAAGTCCAACAAGAGAGGAATCACTAATGGATTTAGTAATGAAAAATGTACCAGAGCATTTAAGAGAAATAAGCATAGGGGAACATTCTGGCAACAACGATCACAACATAATAAGGGAGGCAATCACAATCAAGTCTGTAGTTTCCCTGCTCCAACACCTAGGACTGAGTTCATGTTAATCTCACTGGACCAGGGTGCTCAGGCTAACTGCAAACCCCAATCATTGGTCAGGTGTGCTGAGATCAACTTTGATCCTGAATTGACAGATGCAGCTTCAGTTTAGGACCTGAAAGAGAGCACCTCTGCCAATGCAGCACACCCTGAGTGCCAGCCTAGATTATATACTGAATGCCTGTGGTGAAACTTGAGCCCATCGCCATGACCTCCTGACTCACAGCCCATTGTGGTGCCACTAAGTCAAACAGAGGCTCACAGCAAAACATACAAGGAATTGAAAGAAAGTTAGTCACCATAATAGAACAGAAACATAGCTCACCCAAATGGGAATTAAAACGTTGCAATACAGCTGTAAAATCTAATGAAAGATACTTTGCTGCATCATATACTGCGTGTGTTCTCCAGCTGGAACTATACAAGGGTAGCTCAGTGATAACACCTGTAATGTGTTGTCAGCTTCAGTACCAACCCTGGATTACACAGCATACAACTATGAAAAGAGTCGCACATCATTGCTTATGTTAATCACGCAAAGCACACTCCAGCTTCAATACAGATATCAGATTAAAGCTGTATCATAATATTGAATTGGTGCCAGGGAATATGTGGCTGTACAGCAAAGACGTTAAGGCAACCATAGCAGATTAGCAGGCACTCCCCCAGGAAGAACAGAGCCAGGAGCAAAGCTAAACGGAGACTGATAGAATTACGAATTGGCCATCAAGACTCACCAGAAACTCCGACAACTCCAAGAATACAGTAGAAAATCAGCTCGGCCACATAAATTATCCAGAGAATCTGGAGTTGGTCCATTTTCTCTGAGAATCCACAGTGTTGGTATTGGAAGCAGAAAGACCGAGTCCTTCATTGAAAAAATTCCTATTTATTTTTCTGAGAAACCTCCAGTGACATGATTGAGCTGCACCATTACTGATATTACTCACAGTTACTTAAACAAACAGGTTGAGAAGAGCTCCTTTTTCTCCTGTGTGTTTATAAGAATTATGTTCAAATGGGAAATCTCAAGTCATGCAGCCCCAGGGTCAGATTGTTACTTTGTCAGAAGTTCTTCACAAGCAACAATTAAAGCTGCGTTATTACAATGATGGTGCTGACCCATCACACACACACACACTCTGTGCTTATCACATCCCTTTTATGAATGTGGCACATTGCACCACTGTCAATTCAATAATTCTATTCCAAACACTGAATTTGTTTGGACTATCACTCACTTGTTTAACTGGGGGAGTTCTTCAGTTCAGCAAGTGCTGCCCAATCGTGGAATCACATCTAACAGTAGACGTTTTGTTTTGGGTTTTGCAAGTGCTGGCTGGTTGAGTGCGATCTGTACTCTGCCTGTTACGAACAGCCAAAGGAACATGTTGTTTGATTTGATCAGCCAATCGCTGTGATGTACGGCCTAACTACCTGGCATCATACTGGCAGTGAAATACGTACATGGCGTTGCTCAATTGTATGGTAGGCAGAAGGTCTTTTTGGACTGACAGTTGCATCCTGTTAGTGGAAAATATCACACACATAGCCACTGCATAGTAGCGGTGTGAAATGGCTTGCTTAACCTGTTCAAATTTTTGAGATACTTTGCCTTTCCAGGGTAATTTGAGGTAGGTTGGGCAGTTTTCAGGTCCAAAAGTGGCAGCCTATGGCCCATTTGGCCATGATAGGGCAGCACTTGCTGAGCAATCCTGAGTGTGCTAACAACCAATTTAAGATAATCAGTCGAGCTCATAACATGGCTCATTTATGGTTGCTAGAAGCAACATACATTCATGCAGAAGGACCTGTTCTCTGCAAAGGAAAGGAATACATTCAAGCTTTGCACTTGTTTTGAATAACGCAGGAGCTTGGGGAGCCTATAGTTCTCTGTTGCTTTCCCCATGGCAATGCCCTGGACAATCCCAGTCGACTTGTCAACCAATCAGCATCTTTTCTCCTGTAGTATAAGTTATTGTGATCGTTTGAAACTTGGTGCTTTTGCATTTGTCCTGATGAGTGCAACATGAAAACATGTAACATGTCTCTCCATTTCAGCAATATTCAAGCTCTGTACTTTAAATGACTGTCCCAATGATCTTGCAAACAAGAGTTTGTTTTACTACTGATTCACTTTTTTTTCAATTTCCTGAAGAGATATCCTTTTCCATTCTGCATAGCCTTTCCAGTTTTTCCATGTCATTGGATGAAAGGCTGTACATTGACTTTGCAATTCCTCACATTTTTTCTTAACTCTGTACAGGATTGTATACAGTCTGGACCCTGGGGCAGCAAGAACACAAGACCATACGAAATAGGAGCAGGAGCCTGACCTGCCATTCAATAAGATCATGGCTGATCTGACTGTGGCCTCAACTCCACTCTCCTATCTGCCCCCCATCACCATTGACTCCCTTGTCAATCAAAAATTTATCCAGCTCAGCCTTGAATGTATTCAATGACCCAGCCTCCAGTGCTCTCTGAAGGAGAGAATTCCACCGACAAATGACCCTCAGAAAGGAAAAAACAATCTCCTCATCTTCATCTTAAATGGGAGACACCTAATTTTTAAACCGTGTCCTCTAGTTCTAGACTCTCCCACAAGAGGAAACATCCTTTCAGTATCCACCCTGTCAAGTCCCCTCAGGATCTTATATGTTTCAATAAGATCACCTCTCATTCTTCTAAACTCCAATGGAAACAGACCGAACCTGTCCAAACTGTCCTCATAAGGTAACCCCCCCATCCCAGGAATCAGTCAAATTAATCTTCTCTGAACTGCTTCTAATGCCATTATATCCTTTCTTAAATAAGGAGACCAAAACTGCACACAGTATTCCAGATGTGGTCTCACCAATGCCCTGTACATCGGTAGCAAAACATCCCTATTTTTATATTCCTTTCCCCTTTCAATAAACACCAACATTCCCTTTGCTTCCTAATCATTTGCTGTTCCTTCATACTAACTTTTTGTGATTCATATACCAGGATACCCAGATCCCTCTGTACCTCAGAGTTCTGCAAACTCTCTCCATTTAAACAACATACTGCTTTTATATTCTTCCTACCAAAATGAACAATTTCACATTTTCCCACATTATACTCCATCTGCCAATTTTGTTCCCACTTACATAACCTGTCTACATCAATTTGTAGACTCTTCATGTCCTCCTGACAACTTACTTTCCTGTCTATCTTTGTGTCATCAGCAGCAAATTTTGCTGCAAGATATTTGGCCCCTTCATCTAAGAAGACATTAATTTAGGTCAGAAATTGTTGAAGCCCCATCACTGATCCCTGTGGCACTCCACTAGTTACAGCATGCCAATCCAAAAATGACTCATGTATCCTTATTCTCTGCTTCCTGTTAGCTAACCAATCCAATATCCATGCTAATATGTTACCCCCTACATCATGAATTCTTATTTTGTGAAGTAACCTTTGATGTAGCACCTCATTGAATGCCTTTTGGAAATCCAAGTACACATCTACAGGTTCCCCTTTATCCATGTTGCTTCTTATTTCCTCAAAGAATTCTAATAACTTAGTTAAACGTGATTTCCCTTTCACAACACTATGTTGACTCTGCCTGATTGTATAATGATTTTCTAAATGTCCTGCTATTGCCTTCTTAATAATGGATTCTAGCATTTTCCCTATGACAGATGTTAGCCTAACTGATCTATAGTTTCAAGCTTTCTGTCTTCCTCCTTTCTTGGATAGAAGTGTCACATTTGTGATTTTCCAATCAAACAGGACCATCCCAAAATCTAGGGAATTTTGGAAGACCCAAACCAATGCATCTACAATCTTTTCAACCACTTCTTTTAAGATGCAGGGATTCAGGCCATCAGGTCCAAGGGACTTGTCAGCCTTTAGTTCTATTATGACACAGCTGATGGTAAAGGCTGGGTTGCTCCAATTCCAGAGAGAACTTGAAGCAACTGTCATAACCCATTTTTGCAATTTGTAAGTTTTGAGATGCAATCTTTGAATTCAGTAGTAATAAGACCACTGAGTCTCGAGGTTTTTTTTATAAAACTAAATTAAACATTTGTTAATACAAGATTGTAAAAACATACATACATCTACAAAATTACTACTATAATAACTACAAAAATACCCTAATTAACCTGACTCTCAGTTACACCCCTGTTAAGGTACGGCAAATCTCATAGATTTAAAGAGACACCTGGCAAAGCACACCCTGGACAGTCACATTCAAAATTAGTTTCTTTTAGCCCTGGGTCCTCACAGACAGATTTGAGGTTTACAGGCTGGAGGCTTCTCACACTTATTGGATCCTAAAATGCCTCTGCCTTACAAACAATCTCCTTTCTCCTTTATACATATCTTTCTCTTTGAACATAAATTTTCCATTGTATCACTAGGCTTTTAACTTTACCTCTTCTAACAATAACATCCTTTAATTCCAATAATTCTATTAGTAAGCTGAACAAAATAAACACATTGCTTGGCGTCTTCTAGCTAGGTGCAAGATTTCACCTATTGTTTTGAATGTTTTATTTAAGAATGCAAATTGCTCCCTTGACACCCGTGTTTCTGAACTTGCCCATGTTTATCTAATTACCATTGCAAATCTACTTCTCTCTATACATCAAAGCCTCTAGACCAGCTGGCTTTAATCCAATTAAGACACACACTCACATGGCCAGAGGCATAAAATGACGCCCGGTGATGTCAAGCGGGTGTCCCAACATTACTGCACGTCATTTACATTTTCAGTTTGGCGGGCGCACAGCCAGCTCAGCTGCGCACCCGCCGAACTGTCAAAGGCCTATTAAGGCCATTTAACTTTCAATTAAACTAATGAACGGAGCTGCCCGTCCAACTTTAAGGTTGTCGGGCAGGCGAAGAGACCAGGCAGCCTTCGCATTTTTCTTGGAACCTCATCCACGGGCGGGACGAGGTTTCATGAAGTCTTTATAAATTGAATAAAAATTTTTATAAAAATTCATTGACATGTCCCAGCTCATGTGACACTCTCACATGAGGGGACATGTCTTAAATTTTTCTTTTCTTTATTTAAATTTTTAAAACTTAAACTCATATATCTGAGGTGCCTCAGGGAGATTTCCATGTTCTTTCATGCGTAAGCACGAAAGAGCACAGGCCCCGACTCAGGGAACCCCCTCACCCCACCCGCACAGGGAGCGCTCAGTGCTTCTGGGCGCACGTCACGCTGGGTGGGACATAATTGACCCACCCACCTAAAATGGCGGCGCAGACCCAATCAGGGGCTCTGATTGGGTCCATGCCCACCCCCACTCGCCCCCACACAACCCTCCCAACCGGGGGGAAAATTCTCCCCATAGACACAGACATCTCTACACTCTATTTTAAAAAATAGTTTCCAATAACATTATTGTATCTTCTTGACAGCTCTAATAGCTTTCTCAGTACCTTTTCCCTAGTGATTGTTTTATGTTCTTCCCTCCCTTTTACCTCTTGATTTTCAGGTATTCTTGGAATTTTTTTGGGGTTTTCTGCAGTGAAGTGTTACGGACAGAAGGGGATTTAATTTAAACAGCCCTAATTTCTCCTGTTGCCACCTGTCCATAAACAGAAAGGTGTTTTTGCTTTCCCCTTTATAAGCAATGGCATATTTCCCAACCCCTCAGTTTTGGTGTAATCCAATTTCTATTAATAACCCCACAGCAAACTCGAGATAGGATGAACTCAGGGGGTTAGTTTATTTGTACACACTCAAAACATTGGAGGAGGGTAACAATGTTGCCTCCTTTTCATTCATACAGTAAAAGAGGGATCGAGAAAGAAAGATTTACAGGCCAAGGACCACAGAGCAAAGAATTATTGTTTCACAGAGTCATACAGCTATAGAGTTATCGTGTCCGTGCCGGCCATCAAGCACCTATCTATTCTAATCTTATTTTCCAGCACTTGTCCTGTATGCTATGGTCTTTCAAGTGCTCATCTAAATACTTCTTAAATGTTGTGAGGGTTCCTGCCTCTACCACGCCCTCAGGTCGTGTGTTCCAGGTTCCAACCACCCTCTGGGTGAAAAAAGATTTCCTCAACACTCCTCTAAACCTCCTGTCCCACACCTTCAATCTATGCCCCCTGATTATTGACACCTCCGCTAAGGGGAAACGTTTATTCCTATCTACCCTATCTGTGTTCCTCATAATTTTGTATACCTCTATCAGGTCCCCCCCTCAACCTTCTCTGCTCTAAGGAAAACAACCCTAGTCTATCCAGTCTCTCTTCATAGCTGAAATGCTCCAGTCCAGGCAACATCCTGGTGAATCGCATCTGCACCCTCTCCAGTGCAATCACATCCTTCCTATAGTGTGGTGACAGGACTGCACACAATACTCCAGCTTTGGCCTAACTAGCATTTTATACAGCTCCAGCATAACCTCCCTGTTCTTATACGTGTGTCCAGTGTCCAGAAACAAAGTCCAATGGTGTTTTCCTTTACAGAGGTCAGCAGGTTGAAAACTGATTCTGGATAATTCACTTTTCCAGTGGATATGACTTCCATCGTGAGATAGGCACACAGAGATGAATCAGTCTTGTAGACGATGGTACAGAGGTTCATGTCGAAACAGTGTAGATGGGGCCAGGCGTTCAAGCCTGGGCAGAGTCCTTTTTCTGGGCTGCTGCCTGATAGATGGACATCAGTCCTGCACTGCTGCATGGGCTGAACTCCATCATCATAGTTGACCCCAACAGTGTCAACGTGAGAGGGGTGCAGGGCAGCTCGATCCCACTTCAGCTTCCCCTCCTCCTCAAGGAGTCAGCCAGGGGCCATCAGGTACCCATAGGGAGGAGGATCAGCAGCTCGACACCCGAGGGCCATCCACCCAGGTGACTCCGGGAGTATCCGGCCCATCCGAATCCCCTCTTCCTGTGACCCCAGCAGCTCCAGCTCCACAGGCCGAGGAGGGTGCCACTGCCACACAGCAGGACCCTGAAAGCAGGCTGGGGCCCTCCAGGTCTCGGCCCTCCAGAGAACACCCACCAAGGTCATCACAGACAGGGTGTCACAGTCAGCAGGCTGCCCCCACCTCCACTGTGGATGTCCGGGGAGCACCAAGACATAGTGGCAGCGTTAGGAAAGTTAAGAAGATGTAGTTACACAGTCTGGCCACGGGTGTTAATCACTTGTACATAATGTTCACTATTGTCAATAAACTCCCAGGAATGTCTCCCTGCCTGTGGCTCCTTGTTCTGATGAGCAGTGTTCGTGTCACTCAGATGTGAAACCTTTCTGTACATGATAAAGGCAGGTGTCTCAGTCCAGGGCCTCTTCCCTGTGTCTGTGCAGCCTTCAGACCACAGTGATGGTCCAGCCTCACACTCACTGGACACATTACTGATGCCTGCACCTCGATGGTGTTGGTCATTGCTGCCAGAATGTAGTGGGCAGGTGTCACAGAGTTCCCTCATTCTCTCTGTGTGCTCTCAGCACCTTTAAGGTGGGGCTGGTCCCCATCACACCAGCATCTGACTAGCGACTGTGTGCTCCTGGAGGGGTCAGGTGCTGAACTCTTGATAATCTTTTAAATGAAAACCAGATCAACAAAATTGGGATAAATCAGGCACAGCCCCTAATTCAGGTTAGCTGTAAAACCAAGAGCAAAGTTTAAAGGAAACTTACAAACTTTAAATCAAAATGTGATTAAAGGGGTCAACAAAACACCCCAGTCCCCGCGGTGCCCACCGAGCACGGAAGGCCTCGAGAGTGCCAGCAGACACCGCGTGCTCCTTCTCCAGGGACATCTGGCAGCGAACGTAGCCACGGAAGAGGGACAAACAATCGGGCGGGACTCCCCCGTCGATTGCCCGCTGCCTGGACCTGTTAATGGCCAACTTGGCCAGGCCCAGGAGCAGGTTCACGAGGAGGTCCTCCTCCTTCCCGACCCCCTTCCGCACCGGGTGCCCATAGATCAGGAGCGTGGGGCTGAAGTGCAAACAAAACATCAATAAAAGGTTTTTCAAATAACTAAAAAGGGAGTGCAGCCTACAACACCCTATGTATACATGGTCCACGGACTCCACAAGACCGCAAAAAGGGCATGTGTCCTGAGAGTCCGTGAACCTATGCATCCTCTTATTATAAGGGACTGCTGCATGCAACACCCTCCAACCCAGGTCCCCGATAGAAAGGGGGAGGACACCTCCGTAGAGGGCCTCCCATCGGGGGCCTCCGCCGCCGGACGGCAACAAGGCACGCCAGGGCGTGTCCGGTCGACGGACAAGGGCGAGAAAATGGAAGGTGTGCAGCAGCAGTCCGTACAAAAAGCCCCTCTTTGCCGTGCCAAAAGGCACAGAGGGCATGTCCCCGAGGCGGCTCATATTGCGGGGCACCAGCACCCGAGGGAGGGTTCGGGGCTTGGGGCCAATGTGGAATTCCGTCCGAACAGGGGAACGTTCAGACGGAAGACCACCGCGCACCTGGGCCACCTCAAGACCCAAAATAACGTCGGGTCCGAGCACGACCGTTCTCAGGTCTTGGATGGCATCGGCTGCGACCTGGACACTCACAGACGCACGTTGCGCCAACTCCTGCGGGAGCATCCAGCCCAGTCCTCCGCCACCCAGCACGTCCCCGATCCTGGTCACCCCTGCGGCCACAGCCCTCCTCTTCGCCAACCACTGAAAAGGACGGAGGGGCGGATTCCTGAGCAGCGGCTCTCTGATGATAGCCGCTACTCCTGACGGGGGAGAGCTGCGTCGCGAGGCGACCACTTTCCAGACTTTGATCAGGTCCTGGTAAAAGACGGGCAACGCCTGCAAGGAGCCACCGAGGCCCAGCTGTTCTATAAACAGGAGCTGCACGTCATAATTCAGGCCGTGCACCTGACGGAAGAAATACGTCATCAGGGCACACCATCTAGGAGGAGGCTCGACGTAGAGGTATCGCTGCAGAGTCTGAAGGCGGAAAGTCGCCACCTGTGTGCGTAGGCACACTAGCGCCTGACCACCCTCCCTAAGCGGGAGACTCAGAACCTCGGCAGCGACCCAGTGCAATCTTTTGTCCCAGAAGAAGTCGACTAACAATCTCTGGATTCTTGTGACAAAGTCCGGGGGAGGGGTCAAAGTGACCAGCCGATACCACAACATGGCAGCGATCAGCTGGTTTATGACCAGAACTCGACCTCGGTAATAGTAGGTGAATGAACCCCAGGAACGCCCAGAGAACAGGTGATTCATGTGTTTGTTTTTAATTCATTCATGGGATGTGGGCTTCACTGGCTAGGCCAGCATTTATTGCCCATCCCTAATTGCCCTTGTTCAGAGGGAATTTAAGAGTCAGCCACATTGCTGTGGGTCTGGAGTCACATGTAGGACAGCACATTTCCTCCCCTAAAGGGCATTAGTGAGCCAGATGGGTTTTTACGACAATTGCTCATCATTAGACTTTTAATTCCAGATTTTTATTGAATTCAAATTTCACCATCTGCCGTGGTGGGATTCGAACTGGGGTCCCAGAGCTTTACCCTGGGTCTCTGGAATACTAGTCCAGTGACAATACCACCATATGCCACCACCTCCGCCACAGCCTTTGTGACTCAAAATATCATTATGCGATGAACTGCCCAAAATGGAACGGCAGGGTTTTTGAAGTGATGGGTGAAACAGAGAATTTGGGAATTGAAGATGAATGGCAATGATCAGGCTGAGGGAATTGTACTCATCACAAGAAGCTTTAGTCTAGTAATGGGTGTGTGAGTCGCAGATTCGTTTAATTGTGCCATGTTAGATTGTGGTTGCTCTCCAACAGTATGTGGAACAGATTGGTTAAAATGTTACTTAGATTTACTCAGCCATAAAGATCAAAGTAAGGTCAGGGAGTATAAAAGTTCTACTTGTTTCAGGTTCAGGGGCGGCAACACATTGATGTCTCTGATTTCAGTGGTTATTTCATGCAAAATAGCTGGGGTATGCCACTTTATTAGTACTGATGTAGCCTCTAGTACCCTTGCTGCATCCATGCAAAAGGCACAAATGAAACTGGACATGGAACATGATAAAGTAATTGTTTTTGAAAGTCAGTGGACCTTCAGTTCACCCAATCAGGGCATTATTGCATTCCTATAACAAAACCTGATGCTTCCAATCAGAATGTTAAAGAATGAAAGGTGAAAGAACCTGAGAGATAACAAGCACATTGTCTTAAAGTTACACAGATAATTTGCTCACCCTTCTTGTCACAGTTTAAAAATCCTACTAAAGGATGCCAGTGTGGTTGATGATGATGAGAATACAGGGCTCATCAAAGAATTTAGAGCAAACTGTGACATATGTAAAATGTATCAGAGAACTCTGCCACATCCTACTCTGATGAAGTAGTAGCCGTGGATTTAAAGGTGTGGGGCAAAGACAGAAGCATTTTCATTTTACACAAAGTCGACATGGCAACCAGATTCAAAGCAGATACTTACTGCAGTCATTCCTGATAAAGGCAAAAGGGTGACTGTATATAAAGTCATGGGAAAATAGTTGGGACCAGACTTGGACCACCAACTAAATTTCTGACTGACAATGAGTGGGGAGGGTGAATTTTCTAAAGACGTGTTCAGAGACATGTTTGAAAATATGAGCATTTTGGTCATGAACGCTGCAGCTGAAACTCCTTTCAACAATGGACTCTGTGAAGTAAGTCACACGATGATCGATGGGACGCTTGATAAGATCCTATCTGAACAACCAAACTGCAGGCTAACAACTGCCCTCGGCAGTCCATGCAAGGAATTTGCTTCAGATGGTTGGAGGGCAAAGTCCGTATCAATAGGTCTATGGAAGAATCCCAAATTACCTCTGTGTTGGGTGATACTCCCCTTGCTCTAGAAGCGATTTCAATTAGTTCCATTTTTTTCTGCACAGTTGAATGCTTTATGGCAGTAGAAATATTAACTATTTACTACCAAAATGTTAGTAAAACTATTAAGATCCATTCATCATGGTTAATTGGGATTAATTACAAACTTTCAGACTCTGAACAGTTAATAGAAAGTGATGAGGTACCCTGTGCTTCAAATACTCATGTGTTTGACAGTTATGAGGAACAGAATCTGGTAGATCAGAGGCCGAATGGCAATCAGCACAATGATACTGACACACAGGACAGGGGTGTCAAACCCAAAGGACAACTGCCTAGACTGGGTACTCAAATGACATACATACCAGAAGGGTTCAGTGAATTGAGGCATGTGACCATTGTAGAGCGAGCAGGGAAAGCTACTGGCAAGTTCAAATATTGGCTAAATGTTCAAGATGATGGACAACAAGTAAGATCAATGGACTGGCAGAATGTGGTAAAAGAGTGAAAAGCAAGAAAACACAATGTGAGTCCCCATAGCGGACCTGGGATTGACTCTTGCATTGGGAAACGATCACATACCAGCAACAGAAACTCTGATCATGGGAGGGAGAGATCCATTAGTAGTAGTCCAGAAGAGACATCAAAATGCAAGTGGAGGTAGTAGCTTGACTAGATTATGCAATAGAACAAGGACTACAGAATAATCTAGAAACACTACTGGATGTAAAGCCCTTATGACCCGGAAGATTTGACGGCTGCCAACAAATTCGAAGATAAATTAATAAGAGAGGCAAAACAAAGAGAAAGGTAGTTGGAAGGAATTTGCTGCCTAATCTGCAGTGCCGATAGGGAACAGCCAGCCTTATCATATAGATAAATATGTATGGAAAGATCCTCTTAGGTAGGACTGATAAGGCTAAAGCGAGACTAGTGGCTCAAGGTTTCAAAGAGCAACTTAGAGGTCAAGATGTTAGATTGGACTTCTCAACAGCAGGAAAAATAATTCTGAAGATTTTCTTAGCTCTGTTGGCCACAAATTTGTTGAAATTTAGGCCAATATAAAAGCCGCACTTTTTCAGCGAGAAAAATTTCAGAGAGGTGTTTTTGAAACTGTGTAAAGAGGCAAGCAATGTAGAAGGGATGCTGTGGAAGTTAAACAAATGCATTTATGGATTGAAAGATAGATTGAGGGTATTGGATTTCTCAGTTCGATCTGTCTTGCTGAGAGTAATCTGTCTTCAACTGAAAGCAGATCCAGATGCAGTACTGGTAATACAAAGGGAAACTCTCAGGCATCTTTATGATACATGTTGATGCATTCCTATGGGGAGTTCTGTGGAATTTGAGCATTTTTTTAATAAATAAGATTAAAGTGGAATTTAAGATCAGAAGTCAGGCTTCAGAGGTCTTTAAATATATAGGCTTAGACATTAAGCAGAATAGGTGTGGAGTACCCTTGAATCAACAATCTTATTTAGAAAGCATTACGTATGCAGATAAATTGAACTAATTCATCACAGAAAGATGATGTTACACCTAAAGAAACAGAACATTTAAGAAGCTTGAAAGGACAGTTGAACTGGCTATACAATCAGACAAGACTGGATGCTAGTTTTGATATACTGGAACTATAAGCTATGATAAAACACACTACAGTCAAGGATGTTTTAAGGGCAAATAAAACGTGAAAAAAATTAAATACAGAGAAATGTGTACTCATATTTCCAGCCTTGGTGGGCCCAAAGGACATGAAATTAGTCATCTCCCGACTGCCTCTCCCCTCCCTCTGTTTTCAATCTCCCAACTGCCTCTCCTCTCGCCCTGTTTTCAATCTCCCGACTGCCTCTCCCCTCCCTCTGTTTTCAATCTCCCAACTGCCTCTCCTCTCGCCCTGTTTTCAATCTCCCGACTGCCTCTCCTCTCCCTCTGTTTTCAATCTCTCAACTGCCTCTCCTCTTGCGCTGTTTTCAATCTCCCGACTGCCTATCCTCTCGCGCTGTTTTCAATCTCCCAATCACCTCTCCTCTCGCCCTGTTTTCAATCTCCCAATCACCTCTCCTCTCGCGCTGTTTTCAATCTCCCAACTGCCTCTCCTCTCGCCCTGTTTTCAATCTCCCAACTGCCTCTCCCCTCCCTCTGTTTTCAATCTCCCAATCACCTCTCCTCTCGCCCTGTTTTCAATCTCCCAATCACCTCTCCTCGCGCCCTGTTTTCAATCTCCCGACTCTCTCTCCTCTCGCCCTGTTTTCAATCTCCCAATCACCTCTCCTCTCGCCCTGTTTTCAATCTTCCAATCACCTCTCCTCTCGCCCTGTTTTCAATCTTCCAATCACCTCTCCTCTCGCCCTGTTTTCAATCTTCCAATCACCTCTCCTCTCGCCCTGTTTTCAATCTTCCAATCACCTCTCCTCTCGCCCTGTTTTCAATCTCCCAATCACCTCTCCTCTCGCCCTCTTTTCAATCTCCCGATTGTCTCTCCTCGCGCCCTGTTTTCAATCTCCCGACTGAATCTCCTCTCACGCTGTTTTCAATCTCCCAACTGAATCTCCTCTCGCGCTGTTTTCAATCTCCCAACTGCCTCTACTCTCGCGCTGTTTTCAATCCTCCAACAGCCTCTCCTCTCGCGCTGTTTTCAATCCTCCAACAGCCTCTCCTCTCGCGCTGTTTTCAATCCTCCAACAGCCTCTCCTCTTGCCCTGTTTTCAATCTCCCGACTGCCTATCTTCTCGCGCTGTTTTCAATCTCCCAATTACCTCTCCTCTCGCGCTGTTTTCAATCTCCCGACTCTCTCTCCTCTCGCGCTGTTTTAAATTCCTCGACTGACTGTCCTCTCGCGCTGTTTTCAATCTCCCGACTGTCTCCCCTCTCGCGCTGTTTTCAATCTCCCCACTGACTGTCCTCTCGCGCTGTTTTCAATCTCCCCACTGACTCTCCTCTCGCGCTGTTTTCAATCTCCCCACTGACTCTCCTCTCGCGCTGTTTTCAATCTCCCGACTGTCTCTCCTCTTGCGCTGTTTTCAATCTCCCAATCACCTCTCCTCTCGCGCTGTTTTCAATCTCCCGACTGCCTCTCCTCTCGCCCTGTTTTCAATCTCCCAATCACCTCATCCTCTCGCACTGTTTTCAAACTCCCAATCACCGCTCCTCTCGCGCTGTTTTACAATCTCTCGACTGCCTCTCCTCTCGCGCTGTTTTCAATCTCGCGACTGTCTCTTCTCT
Organism: Carcharodon carcharias; assembly: GCF_017639515.1. Lineage (NCBI taxonomy): Eukaryota > Metazoa > Chordata > Chondrichthyes > Lamniformes > Lamnidae > Carcharodon > Carcharodon carcharias. The sequence continues at coordinate 8,468,301 of NC_054507.1, read as the reverse complement.
AGCGCGGTTTTCAATCTCCCGACTGACTCTCCTCTCGCACTGTTTTCAATCTCCCCACTGTCTTTCCGTTCGCGCTGTTTTCAATCTCCCGACTGACTCTACTCCAGCGCTGTTTTCAATCTCCCAATCACCTCTCTTCTCGCGCTGATTTCAATCTCTGGACTGCCTCTCCTTTCGCGCTTTTTTCAATCTCCCCACTGACTCTCCTCTCGCGCTGTTTTCAATCTCCCAACTGTCTCTCCTCGCGCCCTGTTTTAAATCTCCCGACTGTATCTCCTCTTGTGCTGTTTTCAATCTCCCGACTAACTCTCCTCGCGCCCTGTTTCCAAACTCCCGAATCTCTTTCCTCTCGCCCTGTTTTCAATCTCCCGAATGTCTCTCGTCTCGCGCTGTTTTCAATCTCCCGACCTCCTCTCCTCTCGCGCTGTTTTCAATCTCCCGACCTCCTCTCCTCTCGCGCTGTTTTCAATCTCCCGACTACCTCTCCTCTCGCGCTGTTTTCAATTCCTCGACTGACTGTCCTCTCGCGCTGTTTTCAATCTCCCGACTGTCTCTCCTCTCGCGCTGTTTTCAATCTCCCAACTACCTCTCCTCTCGCACTGTTTTCAATTCCTCGACTGACTGTCCTCTCGCGCTGTTTTCAATCTCCCAACTGTCTAACCGCTCGCCCTGTTTTCAATCTCCCGACTGCATCTCCTCTCGCGCTGTTTTCAATCTCCCAGTCACCTCTCCTCTTGCGCTGTTTTCAATCTCCCGACTGCCTCTCCTCTGGCGCTGTTTTCAATCTCCCAATCACATTTCCTCTCGCGTTGTTTCCAATCCTCCAACAGCCTCTCCTCTCGTGCTGATTTCAATCTCCCGACTGCCTCTCCTCTCGCGCTGTTTTCAATCTCACAATCACCTCTCCTCTCGCGCTGTTTTCAATCTCCCGACTCTCTCTCCTCTCGCGCTGTTTTCAATTCCTCGACTAACTGTCCTCTCGCGCTGTTTTCAATCTCCCGACTACCTCTCCTCTCGCGCTGTTTTCAATTCCTCGACTGACTGTCCTCTCGCGCTGTTTTCAATCTCCCGACTACATCTCCTCTCGCGCTGTTTTCAATCTCCCGACTACCTCTCCTTTCGCGCTGTTTTCAATTCCTCGACTGACTGTCCTCTCGCGCTGTTTTCAATCTCCCGACTGTCTCTCCTCTCGCGCTGTTTTCAATCTCCCAACTACCTCTCCTCTCGCACTGTTTTCAATTCCTCGACTGACTGTCCTCTCGCGCTGTTTTTAATCTCCCAACTGTCTAACCGCTCGCCCTGTTTTCAATCTCCCGACTGTCTCTCCTCTCGCGCTGTTTTCAATCTCCCGACTGTCTCTCCTCTCACTCTGTTTTCAATCTCCCGACTGTCTCTCCTCTCGCCCTGTTTTCAATCTCCCAATCACCTCTCCTCTCGCGCTGTTTTCAATCTCCCAACTGCCTCTCCTCTCGCCCTGTTTTCAATCTCCCAATCACCTCTCCTCTCGCGCTGTTTTCAATCTCCCAACTGCCTCTCCTCTCGCGCTGTTTTCAATCTCCCAACTGCCTCTCCTCTCGCGCTGTTTTCAATCTCCCGACTGTCTCCCCTCTCACCCTGTTTTCAATCTCCTGACTGCCTCTCCTCTCGCGCTGTTTTCAATTCCTCGACTGACTGTCCTCTCGCGCTGTTTTCAATCTCCCGACTACATCTCCTCTCGCGCTGTTTTCAATCTCCCAACTGACTCTCCTTTCGCGCTGTTTTCAATCTCCCAACTGCCTCTCCTCTCGCGCTGTTTTCAATCTCCCAATCACCTCTCCTCTCGTGCTGTTTTCAATCTCTGGACTGCCTCTTCTTTCGCGCTTTTTTCAATCTCCTCACTGATTCTCCTCTCGCACTGTTTTTAATCTCCCGACTCACTCTCCTCTCGCGCTGTTTTCAATCTCCCATCTGACTCTCCTCTCGCGCTGTTTTCAATTCCTCGACTGACTGTCCTCTCGCGCTGTTTTCAATCTCCCGACTGTCTCTCCTCTCGCCCTGTTTTCAATCTCCCAATCACCTCTCCTCTCGCGCTGTTTTCAATCTCCCAACTGCCTCTCCTCTCGCGCTGTTTTCAATCTCCCAACTACCTCTCCTCTCGCACTGTTTTCAATTCCTCGACTGACTGTCCTCTCGCGCTGTTTTTAATCTCCCAACTGTCTAACCGCTCGCCCTGTTTTCAATCTCCCGACTGTCTCTCCTCTCGCGCTGTTTTCAATCTCCCGACTGTCTCTCCTCTCACTCTGTTTTCAATCTCCCGACTGTCTCTCCTCTCGCCCTGTTTTCAATCTCCCAATCACCTCTCCTCTCGCGCTGTTTTCAATCTCCCAACTGCCTCTCCTCTCGCCCTGTTTTCAATCTCCCAATCACCTCTCCTCTCGCGCTGTTTTCAATCTCCCAACTGCCTCTCCTCTCGCGCTGTTTTCAATCTCCCAACTGCCTCTCCTCTCGCGCTGTTTTCAATCTCCCGACTGTCTCCCCTCTCACCCTGTTTTCAATCTCCTGACTGCCTCTCCTCTCGCGCTGTTTTCAATTCATCGACTGACTGTCCTCTCGCGCTGTTTTCAATCTCCCGACTACATCTCCTCTCGCGCTGTTTTCAATCTCCCAACTGACTCTCCTTTCGCGCTGTTTTCAATCTCCCAACTGCCTCTCCTCTCGCGCTGTTTTCAATCTCCCAATCACCTCTCCTCTCGTGCTGTTTTCAATCTCTGGACTGCCTCTTCTTTCGCGCTTTTTTCAATCTCCTCACTGATTCTCCTCTCGCACTGTTTTTAATCTCCCGACTCACTCTCCTCTCGCGCTGTTTTCAATCTCCCATCTGACTCTCCTCTCGCGCTGTTTTCAATTCCTCGACTGACTGTCCTCTCGCGCTGTTTTCAATCTCCCGACTGTCTCTCCTCTCGCCCTGTTTTCAATCTCCCAATCACCTCTCCTCTCGCGCTGTTTTCAATCTCCCAACTGCCTCTCCTCTCGCGCTGTTTTCAATCTCCCGACTGTCTCCCCTCTCGCCCTGTTTTCAATCTCCTGACTGCCTCTCCTCTCGCGCTGTTTTCAATCACCCGACTGTCTCTCATCTCGCGCTGTTTTCAATCTCCCCACTGACTCTCCTCTCGCGCTGTTTTCAATCTCCCGACTGTCTCTCCTCTCGCGCTGTATTCAATCCCCCACTCACCTCATCCTCTCGCGCTGTTTTCAATCACCCAATCACCTCTCCTCTCGCGCTGTTTTCAAACTCCCAATCACCGCTCCTCTCGCGCTGTTTTACAATCTCTCGACTGCCTCTCCTCTCGCGCTGTTTTCAATCTCGCGACTGTCTCTTCTCTAGCGCGGTTTTCAATCTCCCGACTGCCTCCCCTCTCGCGCTGTTTTCAATCTCCCGACTGCCGCTCCTCTCGCGCTGTTTTCAATCTCCCGACTGATTCTGCTCTCGTGCTGTTTTCAATCTCCCAACTGACACTACTTTCGCGCTGTTTTCAATCTCCCAATCACCTCTCCTCTCGTGCTGTTTTCAATCTCCCGACTGTCTCTCCTCTCGCGTGGTTGTCAATCTCCCGACTGCATCTCCTCTTGCGCTGTTTTCAATCTCCCGACTGCCGCTCCTCTCGCGCTGTTTTCAATCTCCCGACTGATTCTGCTCTTGTGCTGTTTTCAATCTCCCAACTGACACTACTTTCGCGCTGTTTTTAATCACCCAATCACCTCTACTCTCGCGCTGTTTTCAATCTCCCAATCACCTCTCCTCTCGCGCTGTTTTCAATCTCCCGATTGTCTCTCCTCTCGCACTGTTTTCAATCTCCCGACTGCCTGTCCTTTCGCGCTGTTTTCAATCTCCCAACTGACTCTCCTCTCGCGCTGTTTTCAATCTCCCAACTGACTCTCCTTTCGCGCTGTTTTCAATCTCCCAACTGCCTCTCCTCTCGCGCTGTTTTCAATCTCCCAATCACCTCTCCTCTCGTGCTGTTTTCAATCTCTGGACTGCCTCTTCTTTCGCGCTTTTTTCAATCTCCCCACTGATTCTCCTCTCGCACTGTTTTTAATCTCCCGACTCACTCTCCTCTCGCGCTGTTTTCAATCTCCCATCTGACTCTCCTCTCGCGCTGTTTTCAATCTCCCAACTGCCTCTCCTCTCGCGCTGTTTTCAATCTCCCAATCACCTCTCCTCTTGCGCTGTTTTCAATCTCCCGACTGCATCTCCTCTTGCGCTGTTTTCAATCTCCCGATTGTCTCTCCTCTCGCACTGTTTTCAATCTCCCGACTGCCTCTCCTTTCGCGCTGTTTTCAATCTCCCAACTGACTCTCCTTTCGCGCTGTTTTCAATCTCCCAATCACCTCTTCCCTCGTGCTGTTTTCAATCTCTGGACTGCCTCTTCTTTCGCGCTTTTTTCAATCTCCCGACTGCCTCTCCTCTCGCGCTGTTTTCAATCTCCCGACTCTCTCTCTCCTCTCGCGCTGTTTTCAATCTCCCGACTGCATCTCCTCTTGCGCTGTTTTCAATCTCTGGACTGCCTCTCCTTTCGCGCTTTTTTCAAAGTCCCCACTGACTCTCCTCTCGCACTGTTTTCAATCTCCCGACAGCCTCGCCTCTCGCGCTGTTTTCAATCTCCCGACTGTCTATCCGCTCGCCCTGTTTTCAATCTCCCGACTGTCTATCCGCTCGCCCTGTTTTCAATCTCCCGACTGTCTATCCGCTCGCGCTGTTTTCAATCTGCCAACTGACTCTCCTCTCGCGCTGTTTTCAATCTCCCGACTGTCTATCCGCTCGCGCTGTTTTCAATCTCCCAACTGACTCTCCTCTCGCGCTGTTTTCAATCTCCCGATAGTCTCTCCTCTTGCGCTGTTTTCAATCTCCCAACTGACTCTCCTCTCGCGCTGTTTTCAATCTCCCGACTGTCTCTCCTCTCGCACTGTTTTCAATCTCCCGACTGTCCTTCCGTTCGCGCTGTTTTCAATCTCCCGACTGAATCTCCTCTCGTCCTGTTTTCAATCTCCCAATCACCTCTGTTCTCGCGCTGATTTCAATCTCTGGACTGCCTCTCCTTTCGCGCTTTTTTCAATCTCCCCACTGACTCTCCTCTCGCGCTGTTTTCAATCTCCCAACTGACTCTCCTCTCGCGCTGTTTTCAATCTCCCGACTCTCTCTCCTCTCGCGCTGTTTTCAATCTCCCAACTGCCTCTCCTCTCGCCCTGTTTTCAATCTCCCGACTGTCTCCCCTCTCACCCTGTTTTCAATCTCCTGACTGCCTCTCCTCTCGCGCTGTTTTCAATTCCTCGACTGACTGTCCTTTCGCGCTGTTTTCAATCTCCCGACTACATCTCCTCTCGCGCTGTTTTCAATCTCCCAACTGACTCTCCTTTCGCGCTGTTTTCAATCTCCCAACTGCCTCTCCTCTCGCGCTGTTTTCAATCTCCCAATCACCTCTCCTCTCGTGCTGTTTTCAATCTCTGGACTGCCTCTTCTTTCGCGCTTTTTTCAATCTCCCCACTGATTCTCCTCTCGCACTGTTTTTAATCTCCCGACTCACTCTCCTCTCGCGCTGTTTTCAATCTCCCATCTGACTCTCCTCTCGCGCTGTTTTCAATTCCTCGACTGACTGTCCTCTCGCGCTGTTTTCAATCTCCCGACTGTCTCTCCTCTCGCCCTGTTTTCAATCTCCCAATCACCTCTCCTCTCGCGCTGTTTTCAATCTCCCAACTGCCTCTCCTCTCGCGCTGTTTTCAATCTCCCGACTGTCTCCCCTCTCGCCCTGTTTTCAATCTCCTGACTGCCTCTCCTCTCGCGCTGTTTTCAATCACCCGACTGTCTCTCATCTCGCGCTGTTTTCAATCTCCCCACTGACTCTCCTCTCGCGCTGTTTTCAATCTCCCGACTGTCTCTCCTCTCGCGCTGTATTCAATCCCCCACTCACCTCATCCTCTCGCGCTGTTTTCAATCACCCAATCACCTCTCCTCTCGCGCTGTTTTCAAACTCCCAATCACCGCTCCTCTCGCGCTGTTTTACAATCTCTCGACTGCCTCTCCTCTCGCGCTGTTTTCAATCTCGCGACTGTCTCTTCTCTAGCGCGGTTTTCAATCTCCCGACTGCCTCCCCTCTCGCGCTGTTTTCAATCTCCCGACTGCCGCTCCTCTCGCGCTGTTTTCAATCTCCCGACTGATTCTGCTCTCGTGCTGTTTTCAATCTCCCAACTGACACTACTTTCGCGCTGTTTTTAATCACCCAATCACCTCTACTCTCGCGCTGTTTTCAATCTCCCAATCACCTCTCCTCTCGTGCTGTTTTCAATCTCCCGACTGTCTCTCCTCTCGCGTGGTTGTCAATCTCCCGACTGCATCTCCTCTTGCGCTGTTTTCAATCTCCCGACTGCCGCTCCTCTCGCGCTGTTTTCAATCTCCCGACTGATTCTGCTCTCGTGCTGTTTTCAATCTCCCAACTGACACTACTTTCGCGCTGTTTTTAATCACCCAATCACCTCTACTCTCGCGCTGTTTTCAATCTCCCAATCACCTCTCCTCTCGCGCTGTTTTCAATCTCCCGATTGTCTCTCCTCTCGCACTGTTTTCAATCTCCCGACTGCCTGTCCTTTCGTGCTGTTTTCAATCTCCCAACTGACTCTCCTCTCGCGCTGTTTTCAATCTCCCAACTGACTCTCCTTTCGCGCTGTTTTCAATCTCCCAACTGCCTCTCCTCTCGCGCTGTTTTCAATCTCCCAATCACCTCTCCTCTCGTGCTGTTTTCAATCTCTGGACTGCCTCTTCTTTCGCGCTTTTTTCAATCTCCCCACTGATTCTCCTCTCGCACTGTTTTTAATCTCCCGACTCACTCTCCTCTCGCGCTGTTTTCAATCTCCCATCTGACTCTCCTCTCGCGCTGTTTTCAATCTCCCAACTGCCTCTCCTCTCGCGCTGTTTTCAATCTCCCAATCACCTCTCCTCTTGCGCTGTTTTCAATCTCCCGACTGCATCTCCTCTTGCGCTGTTTTCAATCTCCCGATTGTCTCTCCTCTCGCACTGTTTTCAATCTCCCGACTGCCTCTCCTTTCGCGCTGTTTTCAATCTCCCAACTGACTCTCCTTTCGCGCTGTTTTCAATCTCCCAATCACCTCTTCTCTCGTGCTGTTTTCAATCTCTGGACTGCCTCTTCTTTCGCGCTTTTTTCAATCTCCCGACTGCCTCTCCTCTCGCGCTGTTTTCAATCTCCCGACTCTCTCTCTCCTCTCGCGCTGTTTTCAATCTCCCGACTGCATCTCCTCTTGCGCTGTTTTCAATCTCTGGACTGCCTCTCCTTTCGCGCTTTTTTCAAAGTCCCCACTGACTCTCCTCTCGCACTGTTTTCAATCTCCCGACAGCCTCGCCTCTCGCGCTGTTTTCAATCTCCCGACTGTCTATCCGCTCGCCCTGTTTTCAATCTCCCGACTGTCTATCCGCTCGCCCTGTTTTCAATCTCCCGACTGTCTATCCGCTCGCGCTGTTTTCAATCTGCCAACTGACTCTCCTCTCGCGCTGTTTTCAATCTCCCGACTGTCTATCCGCTCGCGCTGTTTTCAATCTCCCAACTGACTCTCCTCTCGCGCTGTTTTCAATCTCCCGATTGTCTCTCCTCTTGCGCTGTTTTCAATCTCCCAACTGACTCTCCTCTCGCGCTGTTTTCAATCTCCCGATTGTCTCTCCTCTCGCGCTGTTTTCAATCTCCCGACTGTCTCTCCTCTCGCACTGTTTTCAATCTCCCGACTGTCCTTCCGTTCGCGCTGTTTTCAATCTCCCGACTGAATCTCCTCTCATCCTGTTTTCAATCTCCCAATCACCTCTGTTCTCGCGCTGATTTCAATCTCTGGACTGCCTCTCCTTTCGCGCTTTTTTCAATCTCCCCACTGACTCTCCTCTCGCGCTGTTTTCAATCTCCCAACTGACTCTCCTCTCGCGCTGTTTTCAATCTCCCGACTCTCTCTCCTCTCGCGCTGTTTTCAATCTCCCGACTGCCTCTCCTTTCGCGCTTTTTTCAATCTCCCCACTGACTCTCCTCTCGCGCTATTTTCAATCTCCCGAATGCCTCTCCTCTTGCGCTGTTTTCAATCTCCAGACTGCCTCTCCTCTCGCGCTGTTTTCAATCTCCAGACTGCCTATCCTCTTGCAGTGTTTTCAATCTCCCGACTAACTCTCCTCTCGCGCTGTTTTCAATCTCCCGACTCTCTCTCCTCTCGTGCTGTTGTCAATCTCCCGACTGCATCTCCTCTCGCGCTGTTTTCAATCTCCCAACTGACTCTCCTTTCGCGCTGTTTTCAATCTCCCGACTGCCTCTACTCTCGCGCTGTTTTCAATCTCCCAACTGCCTTTCCTTTCGTGCTGTTTTCGATCTCCCAATCACCTCTCCTCTCGCGCTGTTTTCAATGTCTGGACTGCCTCTCCTCTCACGCTGTTTTCAATCTCCCAATCACCTCTCCTCTCGTGCTGTTTTCAATCTCCCAATCACCTCTCCTCTCGCGCTGTTTTCAATCTCCCAACTGTCTCTCCTCTCGAGCTGTATTCAATCCCCCAATCACCTCATCCTCTCGCGCTGTTTTCAATCACCCAATCACCTATCCTCTCGCGCTGTTTTCAAACTCCCAATCACCGCTCCTCTCGTGCTGTTTTACAATCTCTCGACTGCCTCTCCTCTCGCGCTGTTTTCAATCTCGCGACTGCCTCTCCTCCCGCGCTGTTTTCAATCTCGCGACTGTCTCTTCTCTAGCGCGGTTTTCAATCTCGCGACTGCCTCCCCTCTCGCGCTGTTTTCAATCTCCCGAATGCCGCTCCTCTCGCGCTGTTTTTAATCTCCCAACTGATTCTGCTCTCGTGCTGTTTTCAATCTCCCAACTGACACTCCTTTCGCGCTGTTTTTAATCACCCAATCACCTCTACTCTCGCGCTGTTTTCAATCTCCCAATCACCTCTCCTCTCGCGCTGTTTTCAATCTCCCAATCACCTCTCCTCTCGCGCTGTTTTCAATCTCCCAATCACCTCTCCTCTCGCGCTGTTTTCAATCTCCCAACTGACTCTCCTCTCGCGCTGTTTTCAATCTCCTGACTGACTCTACACTCGTGCTGTTTTCAATCTCCCAACTGCCGCTCCTCTCGCGCTGTTTTCAACCTCCCAATCACCTCTCCTCTCGCCCTGTTTTCAATCTCCGGCTTGTCTCTCCTCTCGCGCTGTTTTCAATCTCCCGACTGTCTCTCCTCTCGCCCTGTTTTCAACCTCCCAATCACCTCTCCTCTCGCCCTGTTTTCAATCTCCGGCTTGTCTCTCCTCTCGCGCTGTTTTCAATCTCCCGACTGTCTCTCCTCTCGCCCTGTTTTCAATCTCCGAACTGACTCTCCTCTCGCGCTGTTTTCAATCTCCCGACTGCCTCTACTCTCGCCCTGTTTTCAATCTCCCAATCACCTCTCCTCTCGTGCTGTTTTCAATCTTCCAATCACCTCTCCTCTCGTGCTGTTTTCAATCTCCCGACTGTCTCTGCTCTCGCGCTGTTTTCAATCTCCCGACTGTCTCTGCTCTCGCGCTGTTTTCAATCTCCCAACTGACTCTCCTCTCGCGCTGTTTTCAATCTCCCACTCACCTCTCCTCTCGCGCTGTTTTCAATCTCCCGACTGCCTCTGCTCTCGCGCTGTTTTCAATCTCCCAATCACCTCTCCTCTCGCCCTGTTTTCAATCTCCCGACTGTCTCTCATCTCGCGCTGTTTTCAATCTCCCGACTGTCTCTCCTCTCGCCCTGTTTTCAATCTCCCAATCACCTCTCCTCTCGCACTGTTTTCAATCTCCCAACTGACTCTCCTCTCGCGCTGTTTTCAATCTCCCGACTGCCTCTCCTCTCGCGCTGTTTTCAATCTCCCGACTGCCTCTACTCTCGCCCTGTTTTCAATCTCCCAATCACCTCTCCTCTCATGCTGTTTTCAATCTTCCAATCACCTCTCCTCTCGCGCTGTTTTCAATCTCCCGACTGTCTCTGCTCTCGCGCTGTTTTCAATATCCCAACTGACTCTCCTCTCGCGCTGTTTTCAATCTCCCGACTGTCTCTGCTCTCATGCTGTTTTCAATCTTCCAATCACCTCTCCTCTCGCGCTGTTTTCAATCTCCCGACTGTCTCTGCTCTCGCGCTGTTTTCAATCTCCCGACTGTCTCTCCTCTCGCGCTGTTTTCAATCTCCCGACTGTCTCTCCTCTCGCGCTGTTTTCAGTCTCACGATTGCCTCTCCTCTTGTGCTGTTTTCAATCTCCCGACTGACTGTCCTCTCGCGCTGTTTTCAATCTCCCGACTGCCTCTCCTCTTGCGCTGTTTTCAATCTCCCGACTGAATCTCCTCTCATCCTGTTTTCAATCTCCCAATCACCTCTCCTCTCGCGCTGTTTTCAATCTCCTGACTGTCTCTCCTCTCGCGCTGTTTTCAATCTCCTGACTGCCTCTCCTCTTGCGCTGTTTTCAATCTCCCAACTGAATCTCCTCTCATCTGTTTTCAATCTCCCAATCACCTCTCCTCTCGCGCTGTTTTCAATCTCCCGACTGTCTCTCCTCTCGCGCTGTTTTCAATCTCCCGACTGTCTCTCCTCTCGTGCTGTTTTCAATCTCCCGACTGTCTCTCCTCTCGTGGTGTTTTCAATCTCCCGACTGTCTCTCCTCTCGCACTGTTTTCAGGCTCACAACTGCCTCTGCTCCGTGGTGTTTTTCCCCATCTCCCAACTCCCTCACGGAAATGATCTGTGTTGAAAGAAGACGTACTCTGGATGAAAGACGTTTGTTTTTTTCCCTTCCAGGAATATACAACGAAATAGGTTAAAAAGCTAGCTGCAGACCTGATCTATGTATGCTAGCATGCTGGTGTGCTAGAGTACTATTGTGCTGTGTGAGTCACAGCAGAAGCTGACCAACTAGGCACCCATGCAGCTTGCAGGAAAAAGTCTCTCTTTCTCTGTTGCTGAAGGCAAGTCAGCAAAACCACAATCAAAAAGGAAATAGGACAGCTTCTTAGGCTAACTTGCAGAACCAAGTGTCTCCAAACCAACTGCTCAACTGCCAAAATCAGCTCTACCGGAATCACCCAACTTAACGGCCGCAACATTTTGCCATCTGCTCCTCACAGACAAGCCAAAGACTGATTCGTATATCTTTTAAAAAAACCTTTTATTTGGCTTCAGCTTCTCATTTCTAATCTGTGTGTATGTCTGTTACGTTTTTTTATTATTTTCCTCGGGTTTTTAGTAACTAATAAACTTACTCTTCCTTTAACTCAAGGAAGCCTGGTTAAATTGGCTCCTTCTCAAACATGAATACATTTGGCCTGGGAAAGGGTATCCACAAGGGAAGGCAGGGTGGAAGGGATCCCTTTTAAATTAACCTTGTTGCAACCCACCAAGGGGATTGAATAAAAAAGGGGACTCAGCTCATTCCGCCTCATCCAGGAGCATAACAACATTGGGGTCCTGTCTGGGAAGTTAACTAATTGGGGGACTTCACCCAGGGATCAGTCATAACACTCCTCAATTACATAATGCACCTGCATCAGACAGTTTCCTCACTGCATTTGCATATTCTCTTCAGAACATTTCCATTTTGGTTTTGCAGTTTCCAAGCCCCATCCTTGAGCTAGAATAAGATTAGCAGTTCTTAGTTTTGTGGGGAGTTCATTGGTCATTAAATATATAGGTCATAGTGAATGTTTGGAAAACTTAAATACTGGGAGTCCCTCAGAATTGATAATGCATTAAAAGTTACTTCTATTACTAAATGGTTGTCCATTCGCTGCCATGCTTTTGTAATAGACTATATCATATATGTCCTCAATATTTCCTTCTACCAATTTTCTACGGGTGTCCCTGTACATCAGATTCTCTGTTATATCATCTCTCTGAAGGAGTGTCTGTATGTAGGAATTAAGATCTGCAGTGACAAAAAATTTGCCATTGTTTAGATCTTTAACAATATATTCCCATTTACACTTGGGACATGGAATTCAGCTTCATCAAGAGTTTTGAATGCACTTACATAACTGTAGCAGTATAGACAAGAGAAGTGGAAGCATAGGCAAACTACATTGATGCAAAACATCATTTTGAGAATTGATTTGGTGGACTGGAATATCAATCTCCCAGCAATGTGTTTGCAAGCTCCAGGAGATGCACCACTGCAACAAGACAATAAACAATGATTCATAACGAAGGATAATGTCAACAATAATGATTAGAATTTTGACATTTGACATACATGAAAGCAGGGCTTATTGAAAGACTTTTGGAAGAAATATCCTGCCATTCTTTCACTAACATCAGGAATTTATTAATACTCTTCACCTTCATGTGCATCATCTGCAAAGAAAACATGCCATGAGCAAAAGTGAGTCAGTAGGGTGGAAGATAAATTTAACAGCCCTCAGCTATTTTGTGAAGAATTTAGGAACCTCAATAGCTTACATAGTTGTCCCAAAATGTTCAGTGAGGGATGCTCTTCATGATCCCAGACAGGATAACCATTACATCATGAATACTAATACAAAAACGAAATACTGCAGATGCTGGAAATCTGAAATAAGAACAGAAAATGCTAGTAACGCTCAGCAGGTCTGGCAGCATCTGTGAAGAGAAACAGGGTTAATGTTTCAGGTCGATGACCTTTCATCCAAGGAGAAATGGAAGACTTTCTTTTCCTTTAACATGGCAGCACTTAACTATCTTTTTAAACAACCCTACTGCGATCTAACTCTCCAAACCCTTCCATTAATCCCTGCAACAATAATTTCTCATTAAATTGGAGGTCAGATTTTTTTTTACATCCCCAAACTTTGTTCATTTGCCATTTTAGTAAGTTGACTTTTAATTCAAAGCTTTCAACCAGCTGTAAAGTGCTTTCATTGAAAATAAATCAAGGCAATAAGCATGGCTGTTAACTGGGAACCTGCTGTTCTTCTGGGAAATTAAGAACAAAATCACATATCTCCCTTGCTTTAGATTCCACCCGGAGCCCTCCCACACAGTCGGGTAAGGAACACCCACTCCCTTAGTATAGGGACCCCCGACTCTGCACCTGCCTCTTCCAGGATAGGGCTCCCTTGATTCTCTGCCTACACTCTTAGCTGCCCCGCATCCCACTTCCCCACCCCAACCTTTGTCTCTCTGTCTGCAACCCTCCCCAACTCTCTGCACCCCCACAACAAACGCCCTCCCAACTCTTTATCCACATCCACTCTGGGTACGTACCCCCAACCCTGGCTCTCTCCTACCCTAGGACTGGACTATATATTCAGCCATTAGCTGTGGACCAGGTAGTTTGGTTTCCCTGCCACAGAACTAGCTCCAGTCGGCCAGAGAGACCCCACACCCCTGAATGAGGACATCATGGCCTCTTGGTACAGCTGGTTAATGAATTATTAATTCGACCAAAGGAATACAAAGCGAAGCAGACCCAAAGCTAATGTCAACAGTCAGAAACTCAATATCTCAGTTTTGGAAAAACTGGAGACCAGTTTTCCTGGTTCTGGTTAAGACCAATCAGACCAGGTTAACTGGTTCAAGTTGAGATATTTGACATTCTAATCCAAAATTTGCAAAAGGGGAAATTTAAAATATCAATTCACCTATTATGTTCATGTTGGTCTAAGCACCAGTGATGGGTATCAGCATGATGATGTGCACTTAATTATAGGCAGAATTTTGAGTTTGGCAAGCAGGCGCTGTCAACAGGCCCAGGAGCAACTGGGAAACAGGTCGCTGCCCGTGATTGACACCCAGCCGCGATTTCACGCTGGCTTGCCAATTAAGGCCTGCCGAGTGTGAAATGTGGCTCCTCGCTGGTCAGGAAGGGCCGAGCGGGGGGGGGGGACCTGTCGACCACCAGGTCCAATGGCGACCCAGTGGCCGGTTTAAAAACAGCCCAAGCAGCCCCTGGAAGGCTGCTACGTAAAAGCATCTCTTCTGCGTTGTCTTGGTGGAGTCGAGTACGGCTGGAGATGCCAGGCAGGAGAGCAGGTCAGGTTGGCGCTCGGCTGCCCACTTTTTGGATGAGTGCCTCGCGGTCCTCCTGGAGGAGGTGGCTGCTGGGAGGGACATCATTGTCCCCAGAGATGGGGGGAGGAGGAGGCCGCACCTCACCAAGAGGGCATGGGAGGAGGTGGCAGCGTTGGTCAGCAGCCGTGACGTGGTGCGGCGCTCCTGGGTGCAGTGCCAGAAGCACTTCAATGACCTGCTGCACTCAGGAAGGGTGAGTACCGTATGGTTCAGTGTGCAGAAGTGTTAAGGTGTGGCTGTCCCCACCGTAGAGCTCAGAGGTGCTAGTCTGATGTAATGGCGCTGCAGCTAGAGAGTGGACTCATCAATGCTCCCCTGTCCTTTCAGGAGAAGACGAGCCATAACCGAGCGGAGAGGACACAAACAGGCTGAGGCCCGTCCATCCTGCTGATGCTCGCCAGCTTTGAGCAAGATGCCCTGGTGCTGGAGAGCCGGCACACTCCCCGTGTAACCGGGCGTGGAGAGGCGGGGGTGTCAGACGAAGTTAAGAGCACAGAGGTGAGAGTTTCAGATTGTGCAACCATTCTAGTGGAGTCTCTTCATTGATGGCAGCCTCAAACCTGGAGTCTCCATTGATCATTGAAAGATGATGGCGCCATGATGCAGATCTCCATTGTCTCACCAGGGTGTCTGGCATGCACAGTGACAGTGTGATGACTTTAACTAATGACATGTCCTTCTTCTCCCTTTTAGATTCACCAACAGACGTTCACCCTCTGGACCCCGAAGAGCCACCTCTGACACCGGAGGACCACCGGGCATCATTGTCACCTGTGTCACACCTGCTCTCTGAAGCGGACATCAGCACAGATATCAGCACCTCAGTGAGCATTAGATTGGCAGCTAGAATGTCGATGCACAGCGATGAGGGCACTTCACATTCACTTGAAGTGCAGGTGGAGGTAGAGAGTGCCCAGGGCTCTGGCAGTCGGAGGATTGCTGGAGACCAGGACGATGCTGAGTCAAAGGCAGATGATGAGCCTCTGGAGCCGTCCATTAGGGGCAGATGCTGGATGCCCAGCGAGATGTGCAGGGGGATCTGGCGGAGACCCCTGAGGGTCTGTGTGCCATGGTCTCCGTTGTGGAGGAGTCCATGTGGAGTGTGAGCAAGTGTTAACCCTCATGGTCGAGCACACTGCCTCCTCCATTGAGAGAGTGGTGACTCTCATGGAGAGGCAGCTCCAGGAACAGAATCAGGGGTTCCTGGGGTTGTGCTCGGACCTGCAGCCCTCACACAGACACTGACATCAGGTGGTCAGTGTCAGTGTGGGAGATGGATGAGGCACTCAGTACCCCAGCTAGGTGCCTGTACATCAATGGTGAGCAGGGAGGTCCAGAGCCACCTCACATTAGCACAAGAGCTGCTTGTCATCTCTGTGGGCTCCTCTCAGGGCACTCCGGACGAGGGCAGCAGCTCCTCTGCCAGTGACCATGACATCTGATGAGGCTGTGATGACTGGGGAGATACCAGCCATGGCACTGGCTGCTCCCTCCCAGGTGGGGCCAGCACAGACTCCACGGGCCAGACGACGACCACCAAGGTCATCAAGGCCAACAGGACACAGTCAGCAGCTGTCTCCAATGTCGGTGCCAGCGAGTGGGGTGGGGCACCAAGATGTAGCACTCGCAAACATAAGTTTAAGGCACCATGAACACGGGAGGGACAGTTCATGGGTGATTTTCTGTTCATTTATGTTTGGTTTATATGTCTGCTGGTGTGGACATCAACACCGATAATGGTAATGTCATTATGCTTTCAATGTGACAATAACATTAAGTTTGCTTTGGTTCTGATGGCCAGAGTATGTTTCACCTTTTTCCTTTCTGGTGCGGGGTACGTCAGTGTGTAATGCTGGACGTGAGTGGCTGGAGACTTTATTGCACAGGCACTGAGTGGACTTTGGGTGCAAATGAAAGGGGCATTTCAGACACCCAGGATGGAGGCAGCAGCCTTGGTGTGAGATGGAAGCTGATCTTTGGCAGTCTAGCTGAAGGAGTGTTGGATCAAGATATCCCTGGTGTCCCTGCCTCCCTGGAGGTTACTGAGGTCTCCCTCCACACCCTCAGTGTTCTCCTCAGCGAGCTTCTCTTCTGACTCACTACTGGATTCATCCTCTGGGGCCTGTGCAGCTGCCTCAAGATCCTCTTCCTCCAGTGGGTCCCCCCTTGCCAGTGCCAGATTGTGGAGAGTGCAGCATGCAACCACTATCAGTGATACCCACTCTGGAGGGTATTGTAGTGCTCCCCCTGAACGGCCCAGGCATCGGAAGCGCATCTTCAGAAGACCTATGGTCCTCTCTAACACCGCCCTTGTGGTGCTGTGGCTCCTATTGTACCGCTGCTCAGCCTCTGTTCTTGGATGGCGAAGAGGCATCATGAGCCACATTTTCAGTGGATAACTCTTGTTACCCAGCAGCCATCCATCCAGCCGGGCTGGAGCACTGAAGATTCCTGGCACCTGGGAGTGTCCAAGGATGTAGGCGCCGTGGGAGCTGCCTGGGTACCTTGCACAGACTTGCAGAATCTGCATCCTGTGATCACACACTATCTGTACATTCATGGAGTGGAATCCCTTCCTGTTGATGAAGGCACCGGGCTGACCCGCTGGCGCCTTGATGGCCACATGTGTACAGTCTATTGCACCCTGGACACGGGGAGAACCTACCTGAACAGAGCATCTGTCACAGGCTTGACGCAACTGTGGACAGCTAATTGGGAGATTCCACACAGATCCCCCACTGACCCCTGGAAAGAGCCAGAGGTATAGAAGTTGGGGGCCACAGTGACCTTCAGAACCACTGGCATGCGGTGTCCACCCACAAAGTCAGAGCTGATCTCAGGTTCAATCATCTGGCAAGTGGAGGTCACTGTCTCCTTGTAAAGGCAGAGCCTCCTTTGGGATTGCACCTCAGACATATTGAGGGAGGTGCATCGATGCCTGTAAACCCTGGCAGCAGGATAGTGGCTTCTTCTGCGGCCCCTTCCACCTTGGACTACCTGCTGGCCCTGCGCCCCTTGTGCCTGCACCTCTCCTCCCACAGGTCCCTCCTATGGAAGCTGCATTGAGACACCTGGTCTCCTCTCCCTTCTGCCCCTCTCTTCCTCCTCAGAGGAGGTGCCTTCAGCAAAGACTAAATCCTCATTACCAGAGTAATGGAAGGCTGTCCGATATATGGGTCCACATGGTCTGAATCCTCTGGGGGCCTTGGGGACACCAAAAAGTCCTGCAATGAAGCCCTGAACAGAGATGAAGCTGCCAAGTACCAATAAGCAATCAGCAGCAAACCATCTCGAAAACGCACCATTCACACTGGCAACGCTCCTTTTTATCTGGATGAGGTTTAGTAAATTGTCGGCGGCCCGCCTGCCCGTGTAACTAGTGCGAGATTGCACAGGTAACAAAAAATACAGCTTAATTGCCTTTTTAATGGCCTTAACTGGCCTCATAATTGATGGCAGGCATGGCTCCAACTCCCGCTCGCACCCGCCAACCGAAATATCGCGAGTGCACGATGACGTTGGGGTGCTCACCCGACGTTATCACAGGCTATTTTACGCTCGTATGGGTGTGGCACGCGCCCGCCTACTCAGTGAAAAGTTCTGCCCTATGCGTCTGTGTGAAATGAAAGGTAGTTTGGGCAAGTCAAGTGTCATTTTGAAGCAGCCAGGTTAAACCCTTCTGAAAAAGAAAGAGGCAATTTGACTGCACTGTAAATTTCAAATTTTATTAGGATACAAGAAAAAGTTACATTACAGATAAATTAAAAACAGTTTAATTACAGATAAAATGTAAGTTCACACTTAGACACATTCCCAGATTTCAGCCCTGTTAAGGTCTTGGATTTTCTCAGTGATGTAATTATTCATCTTTTTGACCTCGTTTGTTACAGCCTCTGCACTTAATCCCTGGGTGTGGAGATGATGGGTGAAACACGCTAGAACAAAATAAGTGGGGGGGGGGGGGGAAAGAGAAAAAAGGTTTTCATCCTTAAAGTGACAGCAGAAAGTAAACATCCATTTGAAAAAAAACACAGAAATACAGAACATCTACTGGAGAAGGTGACAACAATTTAAGAAGGGCTTGTGAATTGTTACCTTTGACAGCATTCAACTTCCTTGGAGAGAGTGGAGGCTTTGCCTTTGGAGGAATACCTCCAGTGTGGATAAACCGTGGGCACACTCTCCCACAGACCGACCTGTCCCTGAGCGTAGCGGTCCCCCAGATGGCAACAGCCAGGGACTTGACGAACAGCGAATTTGTCCTTTGGCTGTTGACAATGCGCCATTCTCTCTCCGGGATCTCAATGCCACCTAACAATTGCACCTGCAAGTAAAACGAGGGAGATGTTCAGTATCCTGCATGTAAAATTGGAAAATAATAGACTCTCAACTATAGATGCTACATCAGGACAGATTATCCCATGGTTCAAGTCTCAGTGAATGACCTGGCAATGGAGGTAAGTTTAACACTGCAGTCACCTACTGTCATGATTCATCTTCACTTTGAAAAGGACTTCTGCTTAAACCAACAATGATTTTCAAATGCTTTGAAAATTAATTATAAGAATCATTACCTTGCCATCAATTGGAGTGTACAATTGGTTGTTGATTGCCTCTCCCAGTCTGAGAAACGTTGGGGTTTGACTCTGCTTGGGTGATGTTGGTGCATCGTCAGGCCTGTCTGATAGTCTTGCTGTAACATGACGAAAAATAATTAGGATCATTCATATATCTGATTTGAAGGAGGCCTTTTGCGCAACTCCAATTTACTCCATCATCTGTTTCTTATCAGAGCAATGCTGCATTAGTAACAATGCAAATCTCTATCTGTAATATTCAATAACAGTTATACAAATAAATACATTACCCTTTTTTGAGAGTGCAACAATTTCTTCTTGGAGCTGGAAGTTGAGAGTTTCAAGCCTCTCCACCCTCTGCCGGAGGGCTGCCCTCTCTTCTTTCAACCTCCTGATCTTCTCATCCTTGGTCTGCTCCTGGAACTGGGAAGGCCTCTCCTCCAGCTGCTTCTGGGACTGGGAGGCTGGAATCATGCTCGAACTGAAATCATCCTTTCCCCTTCCCATTCTCCACCCATTCGTGATGGCTGAGAGCTGACAGTCTTGGGTCACACTTGTTTGAGCAGACTTGTCTTTCTGTTAGAGAGGAGATAATAGATACTTAGAAAATTTGAAATTACAATGACCACATAGCTTTGATTTGAGATCTTGGAAACTATTTGCAATCGAAACCACTTGGGCATGTACATAGAGAACATTTACTCTGGCTGCCTTCGCATCCTTGAGTTGCCTCTTCATCCTCACCAGAGATGTGCAGGGAACATCACTACTGCCGGTGTCCACCTCGACAGCGGTGTCCACATTGGGCATCCTAAATCTTGGCCCGCTACATACTTTCTGTTTGATCGAATCTATGGCATAGAGCAAGGACAAAGTTACATGTGCTTCACTGGTCATCTGTAGGCGTGGCATTATATATAGCTTTTTACATAATGCATTTTATCCGGCTAGTTATTCAGGGCATTGTGTCACATTTTCAGGCAAATAAAAAATGGCTTAAATATAAAATAAAATGCTAAGATTCAGAAATGTTCTTTGCCCTTTGGTGACAAGCTTAATTTTCCTAATAGCTGTAAAAATCTACCTGAGAGAATGAGGATCTGACCTTTGCAAAACTCACCCTCCCTCTCATTGTTCTCCTTCCCCGAATCAGAGTCCACGGATGCGCTGCCTGACAGGCTCCGTCGCACCAGGTAGACTTTGGACTCGTGATGATTGGATGGGTCGAAATGTTTGATGTCCTCTGCAATGCGCACAACTCGACATTCCTGATCATCGAGGAATCTAACATATGCAAACTTAGGGACAGACATGATGTAAAAGTAGCAGGGCGATAGGAGGTTTTGCCTGTCAAATTAAAGCAAAGATAAAGCATGGAGCACGAGTCTGGTGCCTGTTAAATTAGAGGTATCAATAAATAAATGTTAAAATAGCTTATCTTTCCCAGTTTCTCTCTCTCAGATCCGATTCCAACGGCTTGCGAGCATTTATAATAACCGTTATAGTTCGTGCAACCTCCTCCTTATCTCTCAGCCCCCTCCTTCCAATCTGTCTGGTTAATCTCGATCCCTGCAGCCAAACAATCGGAAAAAAGACTTTTTCGGAGCCGCGCGCTGAAGAGACAATCTCCCTGCACCGAAACTTCCGGCGCGCACAAAGTGAACTTTCCGCCGCTTCGGAGTGCCACTCTCTCAGGCCAATCGGCGGCCGAGGCTCAAGCGCTCCCGCCAATCGGCGGCCGACAGGGGCGGGACTTCCGGATTTTGCGCCGTTGGCGGGGTTTCATCGTTTCAGCGCTGGAACTGGGGAGCCAATCGCCAGCGGCGCTGAGTGGGAGGACTTTCGGTATGGTTAGCGCTGCGGTGAGGGCGGTATGGGTGCTTTCAGTGGCTTCGAGGTGTTCCTCCCCCTCCCTTTGCTGTTTAATATGCTCGGGGGAGGGTGGCTGAATGGCTCCCTCCTGTTATAAAAAGTAACATGTTGCAAACACCTGGAATCTGAAGTAAAAACTCAGCAGCGTCTGGGAGAGAGAAACAGCAGTTTTGAGTCTAATTGACTCTTCAGGAACAGGCTCCAGATAGGGCTGAATGGCCCCCTATTCCTGAGTGACAGGTTGGTGGTGCCTGGAAGGGCCTCCTGATGTTCCAGAGTGACAGGCTCAATGAGCTGAATGCCTTCAAACTGTGTCTATCAAACTCAAGCGAATGAATGGCTGGCTGCTGTTCCTGTGTACCAGGTTCATGAAGCAGAGCGCTTTCAAATGTTCCTGTGAAGTGGGCTTGAGGGGCTGAATGGCCTCATGTTCATGAGTTACAGGCATGAGGGGTTGAATGACCTCCTGTTGTGTAACAGAATCAAGGGGCTGAAAGGCCTCCTCCTGTCCCTGAGCATAAGGCTTGATGAGTTGAATGGCCTTTCCAGTCCCTTTGCAACATGTTCAAGGGGCTGAATGGCCTCCAAATGTTCATATGTAACAAGTTTGAGAGGCTAAAAACAAAAAACTGCAGATGCTGGAAATCCAAAACAAAAACAGAATTACCTGGAAAAACTCAGCAGGTCTGGCAGCATCGGCAGAGAAGAAAAGAGTTGACGTTTCGAGTCCTCATGACCCTTCAGCAGAACTGGGTGAATCCAAGGAGAGCAGTGAAATATAAGCTGGTTTAAGGTGGGGTGGGGGTAGTGGTTGGGTGGGGGGAGAGAAGTGGAGGGGGTTGGTGTGGTTGTAGGGACAAGCAAGCAGTGATGGGTGCAGATAATCAAAAGATGTCACAGACAAAAGAACACAGAGGTGTTCCTGCTTGCTTGTCCCTACAACCACACCACCCCCTCCACTTCTCTCCCCTCCCCCCACCTTAAACCAGCTTATATTTCACCCCTCTCCTTGTATTCACTCAGTTCTGCTGAAGGGTCATGAGGATTCGAAACATCAACTCTTTTCTGCTCCGCCGATGCTGCCAGACCTGCTGAGTTTTTCCAGGTAATTCTGTTTAAGTTTGAGAGGCTGATTGGCTTTCCAACTGTTCCTATGAAACATGGACGACTCCTATGCCTGTGTTACTGGCTTGAGGGACTGAATGGCCTCCTCCTGTTCCAGTATGACAGGCTCGAAGGACTGTCCTCCTGTTCCTGTGTTCCTGTGCTTCATGGGCTGAATAGCCTCTTCCTGTTCCTGTGGAAATGGCTGGAGGGGCTGAATGGCCTCCTCTTGTTCCTATGTACCAGGCTCCAGGGGATGAATTGGCTCCTCCTGTTTCTCTTAACATGATCTAGGGAATGAATGGCCTACCTTGTCTCTTTGTAACATGTTTCAGGGCTGAATGCCCTCCAAATGTTCATATATCCTGGGCTTTTTTTCTTCATTCTTCCTACCAAAATAAATCACATCACAGCATTAAGTTTCATTCTTTTACTTATTTCATGGGAGGTGGGCATCATTGGCATAGCTAACATTTGTTGCCCATTCCTAGTTGTCCTTGAACAGAGTAGCTTGCCAGGGCCATTTCAGAGGTTAAGAGTTACCCACATTTCTGTGGCTCTGGAGTCACGTGTAAGCCAGAAGGCAGATTTCCTTCTCTAAAGGACATCAGTGAACCAGATGATTTTTTAAACAATAATAGCTGTCATAATCACCATTACTGAGACTAGCTATATGGTCCAAGTTTTTTTATTAATTGAATTTAAATTCCACCAACTTTCAGCTTAAGCCCTAGACTCAGGATTACCAGTCTAGCTAATTACCACTACCCCACCATTTCCTCATCTACCATTTGTCCACCCATTCCACCCAATCTATGTCCTTTTCAATTTTAAACACTAACCACCACATTTCACTATACGTCCAGGTTTCATATCATCTGCAAAGTTAGAAATTGTCCCCTGTGCAGCAAAAGCTAGTTCACCAATGCACATCAAGAAAATCAGGGGTCTCGCTACTGGCCCCTGGGCAACCCCACTACGATCCTTCCTCCAGTCTGAAAAGCAACCACTCATCACTACTGTTTCCTGTCACTAAGCCAATTTCATATCCATGTTGCTCGTGTCCCTTTTATTCCATGAGCTCTAACTTTGCTAAAGTCTGTTGTGCAGCACACTATCAAATATCGTTTTGAAATCCAAACACACCACATCAACTACATTACCCTCATCTATCCTCTCTCTAATCTGCTCCATCAAAAAAAAGCTCAAACAAGTTAGTTAACCACAATTTGTCTTAACATTTCCATGCTGGAATTCAGTAATTATATTGAATTCAACAACTTTAGATCTTAAACTCCCTCCTCCATCCCCACCCCCTTTCTGTTTCTTCCCCCTTCCTGTTGTTTTTTTCCAATAATTTATATAGATTTTTCTTTTCCCACCTATTTCCATTATTTTTAAATCTTTTATGCCCCCCACCCCCACTAGAGCTGTACCTTGAGTGCCCTACCATCCATTCTTAATTAGCACATTCGTTTAGATATATATCACCACCTTCAACACCTCTGTGTTCTTTTGTCTGTGACATCTTTTGATTATCTGCTCCTATCACTGCTTGCTTGTCCCTACAACCACACCACCACCACCCCCCCCAACATCTCTCCCCACACCCAACCACCGCCCCCCCCCTCACCTTAAACCAGCTTATATTTCACCCCTCTCCTTAGACTCACTCAGTTCTGTTGAAGGGTCATGAGGACTCGAAACGTCAACTCTTTTCTTCTCTGCCAATGCTGCCAGACCTGCTGAGTTTTTCCAGGTAATTCTGTTTTTGTTTCAGTAATTAACCCCTGTGCCCAAGTCACTATGAATTTGGCCCTGAATTATCATTTCTAAAAGCTTTCCCACCACAGAGGTTAAAACAGACTGGCCTGTAATTAATAGGTTTATCTGTGCAGCCTTTTTTTGAACAAGGGTGTAGTATTTGCAATTTTCCAGTCCTCTGGCACCAGCCCTGTTCCTAAGGAGAATTGAAAAATTATGATCCGTGCCTCCAGAATTTCCACTTTCAGTATGCTTGGATGCATCTCATCTGGACCTTATGACTTATCAACTTTAAGTACAGCAAACCTATCCAGCACATCCAGAATGGGTTTACATTCAGTTCAAATTGTACTGCTCAACCTATTGGCTGATGATTTGCGTTGCAGAGATGATCTTTTCCTAGCATAAGCATAGCGTTTCCAATGGCTCTTTGTGGTCTGTGGTGTTTGACATGTTCTTGATGATACCATGGATGGTGACCAAGGACAGGTTCTTGCACGCCAGTAGACCTGCAATCACTGGACCCATGCTATCCACAACATAAAATATCTGGGGTGACCAGGGTGAGTTGTTGTAGTGACACTTAAGTGTAATGGATCCCAGGGATGGAATCATGGAGTCTGAGCCATTGTGCATAGTGAGTTTGACATTGGTGGTTGAATCATCACTTGCCTCTTCTATGAGTACATACGTTTCAGTGTACAAAGTGGAAGGATGTTTGCACTTGTATACAGTTTTACATAGGTTATGCTGACCCTGGATCTGTGGTCATATAATCTGAACAGTGGCAAAGAATTCTGTTGGTATCACTGTGCCAATACATTCTTTGACGTTCACTGTTATAACACAGCCGATGTTAATTGCTGCGCAAACCAAACCCCAGAGAGAAACTTGGCTTACCCTCTTTTTTGTATTCTGAAAACGAGAATACGATGTACTGATCTCAGCAGCAAGAAGTCCGGTAACACTTTTGGGATTTTAAAAATTAAAATTAAAGTTTTATTAACAAGAGTAAAATGAAAAAAAAATTAAGCACACAAGATTACAGTTACGCTGTTAAGGTTAGTCTTACAA
The DNA here is from genome assembly GCF_017639515.1 of Carcharodon carcharias. NCBI lineage: Eukaryota > Metazoa > Chordata > Chondrichthyes > Lamniformes > Lamnidae > Carcharodon > Carcharodon carcharias. The sequence goes on along the minus strand of NC_054507.1, from coordinate 8,443,850 downwards.
CACATTCCCCCAAAAAGACTCCTGACTTGGTCTGACCCACAAGTAAACACCTTCCAGGCAACACTCACTTATAGATGTTTAAGTATAAAGCTCCAGTAATATTACCCAAGGCAAACTGCTGTAGCTTTGCTAAAGGCATACCACATGACCTGTAACTCTATTCCACTCTGCTGTGGAAATCCAACCTTCAGAATAAAATAGCTTTCGCAGCTCAAAACCATTCTGGCTTGACTGGATGATTGATTCAAATATGCATTTTCTCCTAGCCCAGAGCTACCAGCTTAGCTCCAGCTCAACAGCTATCGCAGCTCAAACAACTCACTCAAGTTCTCCATGGTAACTCTAAAATACCTTTTTTCCCTGTTCATCTCAGGTTCCATTGTTTTCACACCTCTTTGAAACTCAAATTTTTCCAAATATAAGATCTTTCATATTTCCATCTTGTCTTTGCTTCCAGGTTAATAAAATATAATATCCCCACTTCTATTTATCTATGGAACTCCTTCAAGATGCAAACATGTTTCTTGTTGCCTTTGACTTCCCTTTGATAAACAAACTCTCAACTTATCTAAAACTGTAAATGTTTGATCTAACTTATTTACTTGTACCTCAAACCTAACACCTCTATCCTTTTCATGTTTTAAACCCTCCAGACAACCAATCTCCTATTAATTTCTGCCCAGTTTAATTACATCATACACACAGACACAGACACACACAGCCTTCACAGAATAACACAATATTCCCCAAACATATTTTAAAATATAACACCCATTTCTCATATTGTGCTGAATGTCTGCTCTCTGTATGTCGATGGTTCATCCTCATCATTTGACCATGCAGCTTGTTGTGAATCTCTTCTTGGTGCTGTTTGGTACACACTTGGTTGTTTAGAATGCTGTATCTGTCTGGCCTCTTGTTGTGTCTTCTCGTGGAATCAAGCCATTTGTCCTGGCCTTTGCTTTCTGCATTGGTGATCCAGTGTCCTCTGATGCCACATTGTCTTGGATACAATATCAAAATCTGGACAATTTTTAGGTGCATGTATAAGGCCGCAACACGCATATTGCTTACTAGTCTTGCCTCTATTGGCTATCATGCCAATGGTGGATGAGTTACGCATGGCCTGTAGACTCTGTCTATCCAGTGTATGGTTTTGTACTTGCATCTGCTTCGTACTGGTGTTCCATGGTATAACCTTTGGGTTGGTCCAAGAGGTCTTTTTGGAATTACAAGCTATCACGAGCTCGATTATTCTGTCAGCTATCTTTGATGCCATGAAATCACAATAATGTACCTTGTCTCTGCATCTATTTATGCATTGGTGAATGGTCTCCGTCAGATGTTGCCTAAAGGACATGAATTCCAGTGTAGTCGGTGTAGTCGGAAGTTGAGCTTTACTCATTATTGATCTTCGAATATTGACCATATTTTTCTCTGGGTTCTGAAGAAGGTTATCAGACAGACCCCTGACATGTTCAGTCTGTGGAGACCTTCATTACATATAGCAATTTTAATTTTAATGGCTTGTTTATTTGGTTTGGAAATAGAGATCCAGAAAACATAGCTCAATGCACTGTCAGAACAAAATCAATTCAGAAAGGGAGATCTGTTGCTTTCTAATTAAGCGTTGGAAGTTTTGTGGTCACCTTTTAATTTTTTAAAGGATTTTTAATGCTATCTGGAGCTTTTAAGCTGTCACGCTTCCTCCAACTTTATAAGAGTTAATGTAACTCTGAGCTGCAGTAATCTTTAGTGGCCACTGGTTTAGCTAGTCATAGCTTGACTACAATGGTTGCATTTTTAAAATTCTTTCCTGGGATGTGGGCATTGCTGACAAGGCCAGCATTCATTGCCCATCCCTAATTGCTTGCCAGGCAGTTAAGAGTCAACCACATTGCTGTGTGTATGGGGTCACATGTAAGCCAGACCAGGTAAGAATGGCAGATTTCCTTCTTTCCCTAAAGGGACTTAGTGAATCAGATGGGGTTTACCTTTTAATTTTATTAATTGATATATTAGTTTTACTTTAAATTGATTTTACTAACTGAATTACATTCTACCAGCTGCCAGGGTGGGACTCAAACCAGTGTCCACAGTACTTTAGCCTGGGCCTCTGGATTACTAGCCCAGTGACATGACCACTACACTACTGTCTCCCCTTGTTAAGCTGTAGAGCTGTTAAGCTCTTTGATTTTTCCTGGGTTCACACTAAACCCTGTCCATAAAGCAGTGTTTTAGGCGTGAAAATGGAGTTCCTGCTTCAAAGGTATGATTAACCATTAAAAAAACAGTTTTATAGGCTTCTTTTAGCTGATTGGAGCTGTTGCTGGATGGACTTTTTCTTCCCAGCCCAGCCTGCGGTATTTTAACTTCCCCTGACCTCCTGAAGGTGCGAGTTCTGCTTAAAGTTAAACTTTCCAGATTCAGCTATTTAATTTCTGTTCCTGCTTAAACTTTGTAGTAGGTCGACTTACATTGGTTAAGCTCTCCCAAATTTGAACCATCTTACCAGGGCCTGCAGGTTGGAGCAATGTGCGATCCCAGAATGAAGGTATGGTGTATAGGATTCCTACAGGGCTTCAGAATCACTTCCATATTGAGGCTTGATAGTTATTTCACTTTCATACCAATGATTTTCTTCTACTGCATGTGAAGGACTAATGCTCACTTTGTTAACTCTTTTCTTTTTTAAAATAGCTGTAGAAACTCTTACTATCTATCTTTATATTTCTAGCTAGCTTTCTTACATACTCTAATCTTTTAGACATTCTTTGGTGTTTTTTTATATTCTGTCCAATCTTCTGACCTGTCACCCAACTTTGGCCAATTATATGCTTTTTCTTTAAGTTTGATACTATCTTTAACATTTTTAGTTAACCACAGATAGTGGGTCCTCCCCTTAGAATTTCTTTTTGTTGGAATGTATCTATTCTGTTTATTCTGAAATACCCCCTTAAATGTCTGCCACTGCATTTCTATTGACCTATCCCTTAACCTAATTTGGCAGTTTAGCTAGCTCTGCTTTTATGCTCCCATAATTGCCGTTATTTAAGTTTAACATACTAGTCTTGGACCCATTCTTCTCTCCCTCAAACTGATTGCAAGATTCAATCATTTTATGATGGCTGGTACGTAGAGGTGCCTTCACTATAAGGTTTTTAATTAATCCTGTCTCATTGCTCAATACCAGGTCTAGTATAGCCTGCTCTCTGGTTGCTGTTCTAAGAAACTATCCCAAAAACATTCTATAAACCCGTCACCTAGGTTACCTTTGCCCATCTTATTTTTCCAGCCTATGGGCAGGATTTTCTCGTGGGGGGGTGGGGCCCGCTCGCTGACACACAAAATGACGCGCGGTGATGTCGGGCGGAACTCCTGACGCCACTGCACCTCATTTAACTTTTCCGGTAGGCGGGGACGCAGCAAAATCAGCTGCTCACATGCCGACCTGTCAATGGCCAATTGAGGCCATTGACAGAGTCATTTAGCTAATTAATGGACCTGCCCGTCCAACCTTAAGGTTGGCGGGAAGGCCAGGGGCCCCGGCGGGCATTAGAAAAAGCATCAAACCTCATCCACGGGTGGGAGGAGGTTTCATGTAGATTTCTAAAAATTTTATTAAAGTTTTTGTAAAAATTATGGACATGTCCCAACTCATGTGACATGTCAGGAATTTTTTTTCTCTATTTTTACTATTTGTCACAGTATAGCTGATCTTCCTGAGGCAGCACTTAGCCTCAGGGAGATGAGTGCACTCTATCGTGCACATGCACAAAAGAGCGCACTCTCGATTTTGTGATCCCCCCCCCCCACCCCGCCCGCACAGGGAGCGCATAGCGCTTCCGTGTGGATGTCGCTCTGGGCGGGCCTTAATTGTGTGCCCACCCTTCAACTTTGCCCCCGACAGGGGGAAAATCCTGCCCTATATGTAGACTAAAATCCCCCATGATTACATGATGCACCTTTCTGACAAGCTCTCATTATTTCTTCCTTTATACCCCATCCTACCATGTGGTTACTATTAGGAGGCCTGTACATCACTCCCACAAGTGACTTCTTGCCTTTGCTATTTCTCAACTCTACCAAACTGATTCGACATCTTGATCTCTAGAACCAAGGTCATCTCTCTCTATTATACCAATGTCATCCTGAATTAACAGAGCTACCCCTCCACCTTTTCAGAGCTTCCTGTCCTTCCTAAATGTCATGGGGTAGTTGGGATGCAGATTTCAGGTTATTATCAGATCAGCTACGATCTTATTAAATGGTGGAGCAGGCTCGAGGGGCTGAATGGCCTACTCCTGTGCCTTATTTGTATGTTCGTATCCTTCAATATTCATTCTGTAGCTACATCTCTGTAATGGCTATAAGATCGTACTTATTCATTCCTACTTGCTCTCAGTTCATCTGTTTTGATTTGAATGCTACGTGCATTCAGCTACAGAGCCTTAAGGTTTGTCCTTTTAATATTTTTGTAACCTCTAGCATTGTCTGCTGATTTACCCATAGCCTTCAGCTTACAGCACTTAAGGTGCAGATCCAGGTACTTTTTAAAAGAGTTTAGTGTTTCTGCCTCTACCACCAACTTGGGCAGTGAATTCCAGACACCCACTACCCTCTGGGTAAAAAAGTTCTTCCACATGTCCCCCTGACACCTTCTGCCACTTATCTTGAATCTAAGTCCCCTGGTTCTAGAATTCTCCACTAAGGGAAACAATTTTATCCTGTCCACTCTATCTATTCCCCTCATAATTTTGTACACCTCAATCAAGTCACCTCTCAGTCTTCTTTGTTCCAAGGAAAATAACCCCAACCTATCCAATCTCTCCTCATAGCTACACTTTTCTAACCCTGGCAACATTCTTGTAAACCTCCTCTGCACTCTCTCCAGAGCTATTACGTCCTTCCTGTAATGTGGTGACCAGAACTACACACAATACTCCAGTTGTGGCCTCACCAGTATTTTATACAATTCCAACATTATATCCTTTCTTTTATATTCTATACCTCTGCCAATGAAGGAGGGCATTCTATATGCCTTCTTTACAATCTTGTCTACTTGAACTGCTGCCTTCAGGGACCTGTGTACTTGTATGCCAAGATCTCTCACTTCATCTACCCCTCTTAGTATATTCCCATTTATTGTGCAATCCCTGTAACTGTTTGACCTCCCTAAATGTATGACCTCACACATTTCTATGTTAAAATCCATCTGCCACTTTACCGCCCACTCCATCTATATCGTTTTGGAGATTATGGCTATCCTCTACACGATCCACTACTCGGCCAATCTTTGTGTCATCTGCAAATTTCCCAATCGTGTCCCCCACGTTCATGTCCAAATCGTTAATATATAACACAAACAGCAAGGGTCCCAACACCGAGCCCTGTGGAACACCACTTGAGACAACTTTCCATTCGCAAGGGCATCCATTGACCATTACCCTTTGTTTCCTGTTACAAAGCCAACCTTTTATCCAGTTTGCCACATTACCCTGAATCCCATGGGCTTTTGCTTTCCTGATCAATCTGCCATGTGGAACCCTGTCAAATGCCTTGCTAAAAACCATGTACACAACATCCACTGCACTACCTTCATCAACCCTTCTTGTCAATTCCTCAAAGAATTCAATCAAATTTGTGAGGCAAGACCTTCCTTTAACAAATCCATGCTGACCATCCCTAGCTAGTCCATGCCTTTCCACATGACAGTTAATCCTATCCCTCAGGATTGATTCCACTAATTTGCTCACCACTGATGTAAGACTAATTGGCCTATAATTGTTTGGCATTTCCTTTGATCCCTTTTTAAACATTGGAACTACGTTTGCATTTCTCCAGTCCTCCGGTACCTCCCCTGTATCTAGTGAAGATTGGAAAATCATCCTCAGAGCATCTGCTATCTCCTCCCTGACTTACTTCCGCAGCCTCGGAAACAATCCATCTGGCCCTGGTGACTTATCAACTTTCAAGGATTTCAACCCTTTGAGTACTTCCTCTCTCTTTACGACTATCCCGTCCAATATCTTGCACTGTTCCTCCTGGACTACTATATCTACATCCTCCCTTTCCATTGTAAACACAGAGACAAAATATTCATTCAAAACCCATCCCACAGCCTCCATCTACACACAAGTTTCCATCTTCATCTCTGATAGGTCCCATTTTTTCCTTAACTAAACTTTTAGCATTAATGTATTGGTAACACATCTTTGGGTTATCTTTAACTTTACTTGCTAATCTTTTTTCATGCCCTCTCTTTGATTTCCTTATTTCCTTTTTTACTTCGTCCCTGCACTTCCTACATTCATCCAGGCTATCTGCAGTGCTTAGTTCTTTGTGCCTATTGTACGCTTTCTTTTTCTGTTTGATCATCCCCTGTATTCCTCTAGACAACCAGGAGGATCTAGATTTGGCAGTACCACACTTAATTTTGTCAGGGACATGTCTACTTTGTACAATTAGGATCTCACTTTTTAGTGCTCCCCACTGGTTTTCCACTGTTTTATCCTCCAGCAGTGTTGTCCAGTCCACCTCAGCCAAATCCCTTCTCATTTCTGCAAAATCTGCCTTCCCCCAGTTCAAGACTTTTACTCCTGCCTTATCTCTGTCCTTTTCCATGGTAATGCTAAATCTAACTGAATTGTGATCACTGTCCCCGATATGGTCGCCAACTGTTACTTCACCCACTTGCCCTTCTTTGTTCCCCAAGACTAGGTCTAGAATTGCATCTCCTCTTGTTGGGTTTGTCACTAATTCGTTGAAAAAATTTTCCTGGACACAGTGCATGAATTTTTCTCCCTCAGTGCCCCTTATATTGTTTGAATCCCAGTTGACATTAGGATAGTTGATCTACTATTATTGCCCTCTTGTTTTAACAAGTGGAAATTTGCCTTCATATTTGTTCTTCTATCTCCCTTTCACTATTTGGGGGGTCTGTAGTATATTCCCAGTAGTGTGACTGCCCCTTTTTTATTTCTAAGCTCAATCCATAAAGCCTCGTTTGTTGACCCGTTTAGTATATCATCCCTTCTCACAACTGGAATTGATTCTTTAACCATTAGTGCAACCCCCCTCCTTTTTTATCTCCTACTCTATCGTGTCTGAAGACTCTATAACCAGGGACGTTAAGCTGCCAGTTTTGTCCCTCCTTTAGCCTTGTCTCCATTATAGCAATGATCCTGCTGCCATGTGTCTACCTGTGCCCTTAAGTCATCTACCTTGTTTGTAATACTCCTTGCATTGAAATATAAACAGTTTAATCCCATCAATTTCCCTTGCTGGACACTTTTTAAACTTTGCTTCTCCTGTAACTCCATGTCTATCACAACATCCCTAGCTAATGTTCTACCTCCATTTTTCTGATCTGACTCTGACCTATCTGATCCTACTCCTGGGATCCCATTCCCCTGCCACACTAGTTTAATTACTCCCCAACAGAACTGTGAGTCTGAGTCACGCATTCACCTCTCTAATTTCATTTGCCCTATGCCAATTTTCACATGGCTCAGGTAATAATCCATAGATTATTACTTTGAGGCTCTGCTTTTTAATTTAGTGCCTAGATCTCATACTGAGTGTGCAGAACCTCTTTCTTAGTCTTACCCATGTCATTGGTACTTACATGGACCACAACCACTGGATCCTCCCCCTTCCACTGCAAGTTCCTCTGCAGCCCTGAGCAGATATCCCGAACCCTGGCACCAGGCAAGCAACACAGCTGTCTGGATCCATGCTTCCTACTGCAGTGAACAGCATCTAGCCCCCTGACTGTGCTCTCTCCTATCACTACCCGCACTTGAATGGAATCCTTCACCATGGTGCCATGGTCAGTTCACTCATCCATCTTGCAGTCCTTCTCATCCACACAGGTAGCAAGCACCTCGTACCTGTTGGACAAAGTCAGGGACTGAGGCTCCTCCATCACTACATGCTGGTTCCCTTTACCTGCCTGACTCGCAGTCCTATCCTCCTATCCCTGACCATTGACCAACTCTAAACTTTTGCCTAACCTAATGGGAGTGATTGCCTCCTGGAACAAAGTGTCCACGTAAAACTCCCCCTCCCTGATGCCCTGCAATATCTGCAACTCAGACTCCAGCTCAGCAACCCTGAACCAAAGTTGCCTAAACTGCAACGCTTTCTACAGACATGGTTGTCCAGGATTGCAGTGCATTCCACAAATTCCCACATGCTGCATTCATGGCACACCACCAA